>NC_050463.1:18216614-18556614 GCF_903995425.1 Onychomys torridus
CCCTTCTTCAGGGTCCCATCCAGAATCCAGCAAGCTCAGCAGGAGAGTTGGCACCATTTCACACATATAAGATAGTAGGGTTTGGAATCAAGATTCAGCACTTCATTCTCTGGGGAATGTTCTTTTCTCTGTGTCTAGTACTCCCTCCTCAATGGTGGTGGTGTTGACAAAGCATTAACGGCCAACCTCTGGAATATGCTCTCTGACAAGCCTAAGTGTGCTGTGTGTGGTGGTGTGCTGGGTGATAGCTCTTCCTTGGCCTCTTGCCATTGAAGCATCCAGCATTCTAGAAGTGGCTTGTGTGAGTCTCAGTACTAAGCATCTAAGCATCACAGAAACGAGAAATGATAGCCTGGTGGTGGTGGCGGTGGCACACACCTTTAATCTCAGCACTTGGGAGGCAGAGGCAGGAGGATCTCCAGGTTTGAGGCCAGCCTGATCTACAGAGAGAGTTCCAGGTCAGCCAGGGCTACACAGAGAAACCGTGCCTCAAACAAACAAAAACAAGAACAAAAACAGAAAGGAGGAAAGAAATGAGAAATGACAGACAAGACCGGAGAGTGGAAGAAGTGACAGGCTGAGAAGTGGGATGGCTTCTTAACCAGAACCAGAGCAGAAGAAAAGGCAAGAGATGGACATGCATCCAGCTTCCGGCAAGAGCCAGGCTATGGATTTACACAGATCATTATTATTATTTCTTTGTTCTCATTACCTCATTCATCATCACCATGTTTAGTGCTTCCTTATAGCTAAATCTTTTCTATGACTGTCTTTCAATACACCCTTGTTGGAGGCAGGACCTTGTGGTTAGTTTTGGCCTATGGCTGATGTATGGAAGTGATGTGTCTGGACTAACGCATTGAGTGGTCTCCAGGAAGCAGGCAGTTGACAGGCTGACAGACACATGCTTGCAACAGCTTACATTGTGGAGGTTTCGTGTGGAGGACACTTGCTTTGGGGAGGCGCCTGGATCAGGATCTGGCTTTGCCTGAACGAAAACAATAAACCTTTGTTTTAATCTTAGGACACTTGGGATTCTTTATTACTGCAGTACAATGCAGCATATGTTGCCTGACAGAGCCCTTGAACAGGAGTCCCAGGTCATTTTACAAATGAAGCAAACAGCCGCTGACTTGAGTGGAGAACTTTCCGAGGACACACAGGTTGTAAGGTCGGAGTGGCAGGGTCCGAATCCAGGATCTAGCTCTTATCCATGAGAAGAGCTGGCAAACAGCTTGGTGCATGGGAGGTTATTCAGGCTCTTTGCAGAGTGCAGGTAACCTGCCCAGAGCAGGGTCTGTGGGAGCCGTGCTGGCTGGCTTAAGTATGGCGTGGGCTGGACTAAGAGCCTGGCACTGTCATTGGCCAATCGGCTATGGAGCTTTGCCCTTGCCTCTGCTCCCTGGTGGAGTTGCCATTGATACCTGGCTCCTTGGAGGGGAAGACCGCAAGAACTGCTTCACCTGCAGCCGGAGGACAGGATGAGCCAGGGTAGCCTGTGTGGAGATGGAAGACATGTTGCTGGGGAGGAGGCGGGGCCATTCTTTGTCCCACTCCCAAATTCCTGTAGCTCACAGCTGAGAGTTTCTTGACCCCGACTGGACTGTTCTTCTTGTCAGAGCCGTTCACTGGGGGCCCCACTTTCAATGAAGACGGTATACCCAGGACAGAGTTTTACCACCCAGCCTGGCCAGATGAGTGAGGTGCTAGTGTGTGGCCTGGTTTCCAAAGCTTGCCTGGACATGAGATCACCTGGGGTCACACACCAGACTCTCTCTGTGTCATGGAGATTCTGCAGGAGCCTTTTTGCTTCAGGCTGTGGGATCTCTGACTTAACCAGCCCTCTGAGGACTCATGCCTCTGGAAAGATTTCACAAGAGTGACCAGGCAATGCCTAGTGGGTGCCTGGGCCATTTGGGGGACTTGGGGGTATGGATGACATACTCTCTGGCATCCTGAGCACAGTATGGAGCTCTTCAGCCGGGAAAACTTGCGTGTGTATTACATTTCTTTGCATGCTAAAATGCACTTAGTCTGTAGCCTTATCTAGTTGAGCCTTTTGGTTTTGTTTTTTCAAGATGAAAACCGCCAGCCTAACACAACCCTTTGGCTTCCCTTTGCAGATCCATGTGAGAAACTGCTTTGCAATCTCACTTTCAGGGAATAGCCATCATCCTTATGAGACGTGGTTTGTATTTTACCTTAGCAATGCAGTGAGTCCCGTAACTGGTTGAATTGCTTCCCATCTGGAGCATCTGGAAGCTCGGAGTCAAATTTATAGTTCTCCTTAGTGAGGATTTATGCTTCATCTTATATTTCTGCCTGGTTTTCTCTTGTTTGCTGTAGCAGCCCCCCCCCCCCCCCTGCCCCTTGCCCGTCTTACGTGGACTTCTGTAAACTTCCACAAATCCTATTGAGAATGAGGTTCTATGAACATAAACAAAGCTTATGCCACGGAAATGGTCTCATGGAACCCCTTGCAAGGAATGTTGGCCTTTAGGAAACATTCACGATCCGAGGGAGCACATGAGCAGCTTAAGTGAGCCCTGAGAGACAGAGAGGATAAGTGATGGAGGGAAGCAGGCTGAGGAGGAACCAGGCATCCTGAGCGTGCACAGTGTGGGTGGGAGAACCACCCCCATCAGGGAGAGTCCTTCTTGCCAGAAACAGCTCTCCCAACACCCAAGGCAGTTGGTAAGCGATACCTTCGGGTCTTGATAACTCTTCCTTTTTCAGAGTGTCAATGAAAGTCCATCTATCTAAAGAAAGGGAACAGGCTTCGAGTGGTTTGGTGGGTTCTAGGGAAGCCTTCAGAAGGAATGGGGGGCCAAACCAAAGGGGAAATAAGTGAACAAGGCTATCCAAATGCCGGAAATATAAAGCTGGTGGAAGTGTGTGTGTGTGTGTGTGTGTGTGTGTGTGTGTGTGTGTGTGTGTGTTGGGGGTGGCTTTCCTAAAGGTCCTGGGCCCCTGTGAGTCTCTCTCTATTCAGCCCAAGACTGACATGGAAAGAAGGGAGGAGAGGTGGACAAAGGGACCTGTTTGAAGCATCAGTGAAAATAGCTGTGGGCTTTTTAGGGTATTTTACTGTGCCTGCCTGGTTTTAAACCCTGCCCTGTCTCCCCCAGAAGCAGAAAGAGCAGAGGGGTGCTCAGATGACAAGACCCAGGAGGGCACCAAGCTGTAGGAGACACATTCAGAGCAGGAACTTAGAAGCTCTGAGCCCCAGTGGCTGCTCCAGGCCTCCTGACCTCTTCAGTTAGTGCTTTTGTGTTTCCTCTGGCCTCTTGACTCAAAGGTGTCCTGGTGCAGGCGCTCCAGCCCTGTGACTTTGAGGCTATTCGGATTCTACAGCCCTTTGGGGGCCAGCCCTGCCCTGGCTCTTCATGAGACACACGTGTGTGCAAGTGTGTCTGAGTGTGAGTATGAGGGCGTGTGGGCACACAGAGGCCCGCCGACGTCTATTACATGGAGAAACATCTGTTTTCGGCAGAACATCCAGAGTATCGGATGTTTTACTGCGAGGAAGCCATTTTTTTAATAAAATGAAAATGAGACATGGAAATCAAGGTAACCACATTTTCAATGTTTATGGGAGATAAAGGCTTAACCACAAGTCTTTCATCAAGTGGGGGACAATAGAAAAAAGCTTAGGGAATGCCCTTTGGCTGTCCTCGCCTCCACAGTGAGACCATGCAGGGTCTCACCTCATATAGTACAGGGTCCTTGGGGCAGCTGGAAACATTTAGTGACGTGTCTAAATGTTGCTGTGCAACGGCCCTACCGTGGGCTTGTCTGGCTGCGCCTGTGGGCAAGGAGGGGATTGGTCAAGTGAAGACCCCCAGCCCAGTGGTGCCCCAAGGAACAGATCACCCTGAGGCCAGAGGACACCACAAGGAGGAGGAGCCTCCTGGTTGAGCCCCGAGTTCTGAGGTTGTAAGCAGGAAGAGTCATCTGGGAGGAAGGGACTCGTCCCTTCATTTTTAAAATCAGATATTATGACTTCTCTTCACTCAAACTATGAGCGTTTCAGCCCCTCTCTCAACAGCTTTGTGCAGGGCTCTGCCTTCTTAAATAACTACCATGCATCTTTGGTTTTAAAAAAATATCTGGGGTTGGGGATTTCGCTCAGTGGTAGAGCACTTGCCTAGCAAGCTCAAGGCCCTGGTTCGAGCCTCAGCTCCACAAAAAAAAAAATCCTTCTGTTTCATCACTTCTCTCACTCAAGTAGATCTCACCACCTGGGAACAAAATGAAGCATTTTTTTTGTAGGTGCCCTGCCATCTGGATCAAAACAAACAAACGAACAAACAACAAACAACCCGCACTCCCTCACTCCTTCAGGGGTCATCATTTCCATGGAAGGGATGGTGTCTTATTTCTCGGCTGAGAGTGGTTCTCAGGTCACAGATGAGAACCCATTGGGGTCGAGACTCCCAGGCACAGTTTTGAGGAGCTTGATTGGAACAGACAGAGAAGGGCTGTGTGCGTCTTCCTTGTGGGGTTCAGTATAGCCCCTGCAAGGGCTCCCTCTCCTCCATGAGCAGGCTCCTTGGACCCGCTGATCCTCTTTGGACCCGAGTAGCTTTTCCATTTTAGAGCAACCCTTCAGCTCACAGGCCCCTAGCAGGGACTTATCTCTCTCACCATCGGCTCTGTGTCCCCCGAAGCACATAAAGTGTAGGCTGGAGTGAGGGATCAGGATGAATTATGTGACCTACAGTTTACTGTGGGGACCTCCAGACATCCGATCCGGTGTCTGAGCTCAGTTACCACAGAGCCAGTGATTAGAGCCTCTACAAAGGGAGGAGTTTCTGGGGCAGTGATGCCAAGGTAGATGGAGGGGTCCAGAGTGCCCAGCACCATGTGGCTGCTGGCCTTCATTAGGTCTTGCACCTCTGGGGCCTCATTACTGTGAGGATTGCTCAATAGTCCCTATAGTGGGGTAGGCATTTGTTCACATGGGTGTGAGTGTGTGTGTGTGCTTACAGGAAGAATAGAGATGAATGGGCCCACTAGAGTTCACTTAGGCTGTCAGTGAACTGGATTTTAGGACATGAGCATCTTCCTCCCTGCCAGCCCTAGCCTGAACTATGTTTGTCTTGCTGAGTTAGCAGGAACTAAAATGTAGAAGGGCTTTCAAACGGGGCAGTGAAACCTAAGGTATTTCATAGACCCACAAACCTCTTCCACTATCAAATGGACTGAGGATTCTGTGTGGGCTATAAGCTAAGACTGTGGGGGAGCTGTGATAACCAGCTGTTTGGCTGAGTTGCCCACGGAACAGTGTTCTATTTTCTTAGACATATGATATAGAGCCATTTTCAAAAACCCTGAGGCCAGGTTCTTTCAGCTTGAGACTCTGGTTCCAGAAACTCCAAGGTTCAGTGGGCAAATGAAGGGCTGAGGAACCCCAAGCACACGTGGGATGGGGCATAGGATAGATTTATAGCCTGGCCCGGCATGAGGTGGGTCTCGGTACGTAGTTTGTGTGTGTGTGTGTGTGTGTGTGTGTGTGTGTGTGTGTGTGTGTGTAACTTTGATAGGAATCAGGAAGCCAGATTTGCCAGGTGCTGTAATTGTGTTGTTGTTTTAGATTGGGTCTCACTTGGTGTCCCTGGCTGACCTAGAACTCACTATATAGACCAGGCTCATACTCACAAAGATCTGCCTTCCTCCACCTCCCTAGGTATGGCTGGGATGGAAGGCAGATGCCACCATGCCCAGTTTGTCTAGTATTCTTAAAGAGAACATACCACTTCAGAGCCTCAGACTCTCTGTGAACGGCCTAGAAATACCTGTCCTGGACCCACTGCAGGGCCACTCTGAAGACCCTGGAAGAGAGGGTAGAGAATGGTGTGCTGTTGCTCTGTGAGACACAGGCACTCTCTTCCTAGATCCCGAATGGAAGATAAATATTCCCAAGTAAAAGTGGACATGAGACAAGAAAGAGTGAGCAGTGTGCAGAAGAGGTAGTTACACCACCTTGTTACTTCTGTCTGGAAGGGAGTCCCACTTCTCAGATGAGGCAGCTGAGTCCAATAACTAAAATCACACAACTCGTGATCTCAGCAGGAGGAGGAACCCGATGGGTCCAGAGCCCGGACAGGGTCATCACCGACCTTAGCTAAAGGATGTAAGATCCCAAGTCCCTCCTGTCTTCATCAGAGCCCACATTACCTCACCGTGTGGCATTAGCCCGTGGCTTGTCTGCTCCTTGAGGAAAGGTGAGTGTAGGATGTGGGAACTGGAGTTGGGGAAGGTGAGGGCTGAGGTGCCAGGTAGACTGCTGTGAGACCAGCTCAGATGCAGATTCTGCCTTTCCCAGGTCTCCCAGCTGCAGTCCCCTGTGACTCCAGCGTGGAGGTTTCTCCTCTGCACTTGTAACCTGGCCCTCACTTGACTGGCTTCTGCTTGGTGCTGCACCCCACATGAGCAGGGAGCATTCGGGAAAGTGTAAATACTCCTTGATTTGCGCAGCCTGCTGAGTTGTGGGTAGATACCTAATCTGGGGAGATTTCTGATTCCTTGGCTCAAAAATTAGCATGTAAGTGCAGAAACCTAATAGCTAACCAGAGACAAAGTCTATAATAAACCCAATAAGCTTTAATTGTTCCTATTTGTAATCTAAAATGACCTGGCTGGATTGCTGAGTCTTGGGCTACAGCCAGGTTCCTTTCTTTATTTAATATACGTTTGCTACCAGCTGCCGAGGGAGCCTTCTGTCTGTATTATTAATATGATATAGACCTTCGGTTTCCAATATCATCTCTTTGGAATTTCTGTCTCAGATCCTGTGCAAATGAACATAATCCCCTGGCAGGAAAGGCATTGCCGAGTCCTGGCATCAGGCTTAGAGCCTCTGGGTTTCATGTGAGGAATGCCAGATGCTATTGGCCTCGGCCTTCTCCTTACTTAGCATCTTTGCAGCAGAGGAAACATCCATCTCCCCATCCTCCAACCTGAATTGCAATCTGGACAAGGAGGGAGGAAGCCTTGGGGTTCTCTAGCTGAAGATAGGAAACCTCTGGCTCATGAGGACTCTTGGGTAGCTGTTCTCTGGAGACAGAGGGCGAAGAATAATTTCACAAATGTCACAGAATTGTGTTTGGAGGAAAAACATAGGTTAAGGAAAGAATACAGCCCACCTTCTGGGTTTTTGATGAGCAGGAGGAATCTTGACTTTTTAATGCTAATTGCTTGGCACCCATCCTAGGGAAAAAAGACCCCTTCTTCTCTGAAAGACTTGGGAAAAGCTACTGGTCCAAGGACTCTGGCTACCCCAGAGGCTGAGAGGCTATATCATATAGTTCACCCATGACCCATCAGGCCCTGTGAGTTACTCACGTCTGGCTGGGTAGAAATCCAGACATACATGGACCGGTCTAACCTAGAGAACATCAGGTTGCTAATACATAATATTCACTGTGCAAGCTCCTTTATTGCTGGGATGAGCACAAGCAGGTGCATATCATCTCAGACCTCAGGAAACTGAAGGAGAGACATGTAAGGACTGTGATGTCTGGCAAGTCAAAGCAAGCCATTTAGCATCTCTGAACATCATTGTTCTCAGCTTGTATAGGGAGGCATGAAGGGATGCTTGTTATTCGGTCAGCATGGCAACCAGAGAGTAGGAAGCATATAAGAAGGAAAGCATATACTATGTAGCAAAGAGTTGTACAGGGTCATCAGACGGCCAATCCTGGTTTCTTACTCACAGTGCTTGTTGATATTAATAATAGTGTTACTTCAATGCTGTGATGAAATATCTGATATTAATAAAGGAGGAGCCAGGTGTAGTACGGGCTAGTAATTCTAAGGGGGAAACTGTGGTAAGTGATTCATCAGTTAAATCAAACCTAGCTGAGCTACAGAATGAGTTCAAGGCTAGCTGGGAAACCTGGTAAGACCCTATCAAAATAAAAGAAAATAGCTGGGTAAGTAGCTTGGTGGTAGAGCAGTTACCTAGCAAGTGTGAGGGCCAAGGTTCAATCCTTAGTACCACTAACATCCCCCCCGCAAAAGAAAAAAAACTTACAAAAACACAAGAAGACACTACATTGGTTCATAGCTTCAGAGGCTTCGGTCTGTGGTTGCTTGCCCGCCTGCCTGTGGACCTGTTGTGGGGCAGAGCATTGCTGCAGAGAAGGCATAGTGGAGCAGGGCTGCTCACTTCATGACAGCCAGAAAGCAGAGAGCAAGACAGAGGGCCACAGGACAAGACAGCTTGGACGGCATGTCCCATGACCTGTTTCTTCCAAGATGCCACTTCCTATTTCCCACCACCTTCCAAATTTGCCACTAGATTTCAATCCATGAAAGGAGGAATCCATTGCGTAGATCAAGGCCTTCATGATCCCCTCAATGACTGGATCCACTATCTGAGAGCCAACTTTTCAAGCTATGAATCTTTTAAGGGACACTGCATGTCCAAGTGACTTTCAGCAATCTCACAGCACCATGGAGTGGAGGGGTGAGTGGGGAAGAGTTGGAGAGACTATTGCAAAGTGCACTGATTGTCTAGTTTTGTTCTTAGACCATTCCTGGGATCAGAGAAAGATGGCACTCGTGGTCTAGGGTCTTGGAGGGAAGTTATGTATTTCCTGGGGCTTCTGTGTGATTTCTACAGCAGAGCTACATGTGAGAAACAGCAGCGTTTCTGACAGTTGGGGGTTGACATTCCTGTTCCATCCTCCAGCTTGGCCACAAGGGTAGGCCTCTGCCTGCCACCATATTGGAAATACTGCTGTCACCCCCATATTGTGATTGAATAAGATCTTGGCATCTGGTTCAAACATCCACTCTCAGAACTGTTCACCTTCAAGTCCATAATAAGACTTAGTAACCTCGTTCTCGGCTAGACTCTTGAACAAAGGAGAAGCGAAAAGAGGAGACTTTAGTCCACTGTGGAGAGACAAGAATAAAGCCACTGGAGAGGAAGAAAATCCATTCCTTGCCTTTGCCGTGGCCTCCACTTCCTTGTCTCATTAGGTTCAACTACTCCTAAGTTAGTTCTGGGAGACTCAAACTTACAGAGTTTTATCTTGAGTTCATTTCTCACAACCAAAATAGTCCTTCTTTTTTTTTTTTTTTTTTTTTTTTTTTTGGAGCTGAGGGTCGAACCCTGGGCCTTGTGCTTGCTAGGCAAGCGCTCTCCCACTGAGCTAAATCCCCAACCCCCAAAATAGTCCTTCTTAACAGAGAAGAGGAAATCATTTATTTTCTATGAAAATTCTGGGGCCAACAAGACGGCTGAGCAGGTAAAAACACTTGCAGCACAGGGTTGACATAAATCCACCCCTAGAACCACAGTGGGAAGAGAGGACCGAAAGCTGACCTGTGACCTCCACATGACCTGTGACCTCCACATGTGTGCCATGCCATGGTGTGTGTGTGTGTGTGTGTGTGTGTGTGTGTGTGTGTGTGTACACCTATACTCTTTCACACGCTCCCCAATAATAAATATACATTTTTTTAAAATTAATAATGTTTTACAGAAAACTCAAGGGTTTCGTTTAGAGAATGTATCACGGAGCGTCCCCTTGCCACGGTGAAATCCTCAACAACTCAAGGAGGAGGAGTTCCTTTGGTTCATGGTTTCTGAAGTTTGGTAGGGTCATTTGACCTTATCACTGTGGGTGTGGAGAATGCGTGTGGAGCAGAGCTGCCTAGTGAACACAGCATGGAGGGCGGGGCTGGGGACAATACACAGCTCTTCTCCTACCTTTTTCATTTTTTGAGACAGGGTTTCTCTGTGCAGCCCTCGCTGTCCTGGATCTCACTCTGTAGACCAGGCTGGCCTCGAACTCACAGAGATCCACCTGCCTCTGCCTCCCGAGTGCTGGGATTAAAGGTGTGCACCCCCCAAACCCCCCATTCCCTTCATCTTCATCCCCCCACCCCACCCCCAGCTCAGTACAAAGCTCTTAAGGGCATGCTTTACGGGTTTCCCCTGAAGGACTTACTTCCTCTAACAAGGCCCACATCCTGAAGTTTCCACTGCCTTTCGGTAATGCCATCAAACATTGAAAACATCAGTGGTTTGATCCACTGCTAGCTACACCTGGGACCAAGCTCTCTGTACGGGAGCCTCTGGGGACACTGACATGAAGCCTGAGAGTGGGAACGATGATGGACGTTTGTTTACTTACGCCAGGGTCTTCAGTCTTGTCTCGTCTCACTTAAACTTGCTCTTATCTTTGAGTCACCTCAACTTTAGACTTGGACCTTCTGGGACTGGCTTCTTGTCACATTGTGTCTCCCAACGTCACTCAGCTCCACAACCTGAATAACAAGTTGACCACCCTTTACCTTTACGGAGCATCTGAGAGTTCACAGAGCCCAGGCCATACGTGGAGGAGCCTCTGAGAAAATGGCTTTATCATTCTCTTCATTTGTTGTTTGAGAGCATTGCGCCACGCGCTATTTAAAAAGCTGCTACCAGAAGCTTCACAGACAGACATTTTCCTTTTTCTTGGTGGTGGTGGGGCTAGGTAATTTATATTTATTACCTTTGTATATTTATTTATAATTTTTATTTTTTAAAATTATAATATAATTACATCATTTCCACCCTTCCCTTTCCTCCCTTGAACACCTCCCATGTATCCCTCTTTTTCTTTATTCTTACATGCCTGTGTGCATATGTGTGTATATTCCCAAATATGTATGTGTGTATGTATATATATATATATATATATGCATATATATAAAGGTATTATATATAATAAGCAGGTTGAATATTTATATATATATGAATATGTGTATATTCAGCCTGCAGGTTATATATATATATAATTTATATAATTTATATATAACGTTATGTTGTATGAATTTTTCAGGACTGGGATCATTTGGTATTGGATAATCAACTGGTGTGTCCTTGACTGGGAAGACTATTTCTCCAATTCTGAGCATCCGTCAGTTGCCTGTAGTTCTTTGTCTAGGGTTGAAGCCTATGAGCTTCCCCCTTTTGTGTTGGCTAGTGGTGTTATTCTTGTTCAGATCATGTTTGGGCAGCTCTGTTGATGAGCCATGTTCATGTGTATAGCGTCTGAAATTTCTAGGAAGTGCAGTCTCGGAGCACACTTCCTGTTCTCCTAGCTCTCACAGTCTTCCCCCACCCTCTTCTACAATGAGCCCCGAGCCTTAGGTGCAGGGCTTGTGTTGTAGATGGATCCGCTGAGCTTAGGCTCCACAGCTCTGTGTTTTCACGAGCTGTGGTTTTCTAGACTGACCTCCATGCAGCCAAACATTTTAATCCCTTGAATGAGAAGTAGCCCTGAGGAAAATGAAGAGAGAGGTGAAATCCACTTAGCAGTGAGGGAGACACCACAGGGACAGGGATTGGCAGAAGATAAGGGCTTCCTAGTCTCCAAGAACATAGTGACATAGTCAAGACAGCGCCTTACTTCTGAGCTCTGGCCTTTTCTGGTTTTAGATGATGTCATCTTGGGTACGGATGCCTTCATCAAGCTGTTTCCAAATGACCAATGTGTAGCACAGTGGCCCGGTCTTGGCACCCAATTTCAGGAACTTATTTCCTCATCTGTAAAACGAGATTGGAAACACCCATAGTTTTCCAGAAAGATAGAGCCAAACAGTGTGTGTGCAGAGTAGACCAGGAGGCAGGAGACTCGGGAGAGTTCTGGCGGCTCTGAAGGAAATCTGCCTGCTGAGTTCCTTGCTCTTGGCAAGGATGAGTCTTTGCTCCTATAAGGCCTTCAGCTGATTGGACAAGGCTGCCCTGTCCTCCAGTGTATACTGCCTTACTTAGAGTCTACTGATGTAAACGTTAATCTCACCTGACATCCAGAAAGTTAGACCAAATAGCTAAGCACTGTACCCAGCCAAGTTGACATATAAAATTAATCATTGCAGCTGGTCCCAGTGGACAGGCTTGGAGATTTAATTAGTCAGGAAATCAGAGAAATCCTCTAGGTTCTGCAAGCTTCTCTCCCAATATGAGGGACTCTGTGGGCTGTCCTTGTACCCCCAGGCAAGAGTTTTGGTAGGGGGAAGGAGGAGCTCAGGAGCCCTTGGAGGCCTCAGCAGTCCCTGGACAGACTCAGGCTTTTCTGCCTTTGTCTCAGCTGTCACCTCCTCTCCCAGGTGCACCCCAGCCAGCCCTCAGGTGAGGAGGACTTGGAGGGGCCCCGGAGCTGCCTGACACAAGATACTTCCTTCCTGCCTGGATTAAGGAAGTATCATCGATATCATGTCCATGTTTACCCAATTAACAAATGGTCTTCAAGTTAAACACTAGGAGATTTGTGAAATGGATTTCTCAAAAATGTGCCCGGCTCAGGGGATCACTCACAGGCGATGGGCTGTTTGCCCCCCCCCCTTTTTTTTGGACTCCTGGATTTGAACATCATGCCACTTGAAGACGCTTTTTATGAAGAACCGAGGCCCCGTCTTTCTCAGTCTGGGCAGAGAGCCTCCAGGCAGGTGTTCTGAATGCAGCTGGAGTCCTGCTTTGCTGTGGGGCAAGCTGCTTTCTTCCGGCCCCAACAGAGACAAATATTCTTGGTCAGTGGCTCCAGAATGGAAAATAAAGTGTGTCGAAACACTTGGCTCCCCACTGGGCATTTCTGCCAAGGGTAGAGAGGAGCCTCCAGGCAGGCCCTGGCACTCTGCTAACTGTGGTAGAGGCAGCAGAGATGGCCAGACAGCATACAGTCTTGCTGTCCCCTTCTCATCCAGATGTTGGCATCCTGTCCACACTTGGGAGGCAACTGCATCTTTGCCTAGGCACCTAGAGAGCAGGCCTCGGGGTCTGGGGCTGCTCTGCTGCAGGGGTACACAGTCTTCATACCTTTCATGAGGGAGTCACCCAGGAAGCACACTGCTCAGGGTGTGAGACTTCATGCCTGCCGCCAAGTGATGCACATCTCTTGTAGATCTGTCTCTCGAACTCCGTTTTTGTAGCCTATTGTCTTTTAGATGCTATTTACTTTGGAAAGACGTTAAGAGGAAAGCAGAGTGTGTCCTGAGCCCCTCTGAAGCATAGCAACCAGCCATCTGAAAAGCAAAACTTAAGGTCAATTATTTTTCTTTCCTTGGCTTACCAGACAGCAAAGAGCTGGTTTAACTGAATTGACCAGTTGTTGGGTGACTCAATCAATCAGCAAATATTTGTTTTGTGAGGCCTCTGAGCAAAGCACTCAGTGTTTGGTTAAACTGTTTGATGAGACAGAACAAATAGACCTGTCTTCGGGGCCCCTCGTAGAGCGAGGCGTTGCTTGCCGCGCGCCACTAATTACCCTCCTTCACTAATTACAGATCTGAGCCCAAACTTAGCTCTTTCCCTCGTACCCGAAGCTAACCCTGAAAATCTGGTAATGCAATTACTGTGCTTGCTTCAACATGTTGGGGAGAGGGCAGGAGGGGAGAGAAAAAACGAGAGAGAGAACATGAATTTGCCCCATTTATGAACCCCACAATGAGTGAGGGTTACTTACAATAAGACCTGGGGAATAATGCGGGTCTGTAACTCGGCATGGTCTGGTGTCTGAGAACCGCCTTTGAAAAGGAGCCGGAGTCAGCTTTCTTAAGTGGCCTTTAATGTGTCCTGTGTGTGTGTGTGTGGGGGGGGGGTTAGGGTTTTTATTAGCTTAGTTTTTAATTGATGTCACAACTCAATGTCAGGACAGTATTTAAAGAAGGAGCAAAGAATGAAAACACTCAGGAAACACACAAAACAACCCAAACCCTAAACCACAACAGTGAAAAAACATGTCTTTCTTCTAAACATCATCTCAGTACTAGGCATCCGATCTGTCAGATATGCTTGTCATACCCACATATTTTATAATCCAATATGTTCAGGCAAGAATTTTGGCACAACCTGCCAGCAGCCATCCTGAACTTTCCTTGACACTTTAAAGAGCACGTAATGTGTTGTGGGCTGCGGGGAAATGACTGATTTGGTGGGAAGCCTTAACCCTTTCGTTTAGGTCTGAGAGTCCTTTGGAGACAAGCCTTACTTCAGGACGGAGCCCTGGAGCACCTGCCACAGGCACTGGTGACAGCCAGGACTGAGTGTTGGCACAGGCTTCAACACAGCCTTCCCTGGAGCCCTCAAATGCCCTGTGCCACAGGGCTCCGAACTAGACTTTCTTTCAAAGACTTCATGGAGATCACCGTCCTAGTCATTTCTGCCCACAGAGTCATGAAATCCCACAGGTCTGTTTTGATGATTTTACCCGGCAGTTCCAGGCCTTGTCTACACATTGAAATCACTTGGGATGCTCAAGATAAGAAAATGAAACAAAAAACAATAGATGAAAACCCATGCTGCGTCCAACCAGAATCCCTGGAGCATCCCTCACTGTTGAGACTAAGTTCCCTGGTGCGTCTAGTGGAATGCTGGACAGATGACTAGAGTTCAGCTTCTCCTTATATAGATGAGGAAGCCGAGGCCCCATCTTTCGAGGAGACGGCCAGTGTCTGGACCCAACTCATAGTCAAACACCTGTTGATTTGTTTGAACACCTGCAGGGTGCTCAGCCCATCCCTGCTGGGTGGGACTGTAAGAAGAGCTTGCCTTCACACTGACCCAGCCTCAGAGGCGTGGGCAGGAAAACTAATCTCTGAAGTGGTCAAAAGCACACTTAAGTGCAGGCAAGAGATGAACCTCATGGCATCAGTGCTCATCCTGGGAGGGATGTGAACACTGATGGAGACAGGAAAGCATTGTATGAGTCAGAGGCCAGTGAAGGAGAGAAGAGGGGATGCATTCAAGGGCAAAAGATGGAATTATACCTTGGAGACTAGAATGAGCGATTCCGTATCATGTCCTTTGGTGGCCTGTGCTGGAGGACCTAAGAGTTGGAAGAAGCACATGAGATCTGTTGAGGGACTGACAGCCAAAAGGCTGGTGCTGCCAATGAAGGCATTTCTTAGCAGGTATGCTTGAGATGGGCTCTTTGTCCAACAGGGAAGGACAAACTTAGGGCTGAAATGGAAAGGCAGAAGTGACTGGGTGTGATGGAGCCCTGTTCTGATGGGTCGGTGCACCCAAGTCATCACAATGCTTACATTATTTTAAAAGGCTTCTTTTCTTCATGTTGGTTTTGGCTAGTGGTACCCTGGACTATGGGGCCTCGTGTTGAGCTGTGGATTTAAGGGAATTTTGAGCAGAAGAAGGCAGACATGACTACTGGTGGGGAGTTGTGAGCATTCAGCCACAGGTGAGCGAAGAAAGCTCAGGTCAATGCTGATAAGAAGCTCCATGTTCTCGGGGATCCAGCCAGGGACTTCTGACCTGTTGTCCACAGTGGTCCATGGACCATGGGAAAGATGGGGTCTTTCCCCAGGACACATATACATTTCCCCACCAAAGCTGCGTGATCTTGTATTGTGATCCTCCTGTCTTCTCTGAGACCTCCTGCATGGATGATACCTTCTCCCTGGATCCTGTGGGTCAAACCAACCTCTATTTTCCTAATATAAAGACAGCTCTAGAGGGCAGTGATGGGAAGACAGGATTTCTCTTGGGCCCACTCTTCAGTTGTGTGTCTCATTGAAAGCCACCCATATGACTTGACTGTCATCTCTTTTGTTGGCTGCCTACCGAGAAGCCACTTGCCTCTATAGAAGTGGGTCCTGCCACAGCACTGTGGCAGCGTGGCAAAGCCCTTGAGGTCCACGCCCTTTGAACCTATACCAAGGCTTCCTTGCAGAACGCTCCTCAGATTCCATTGTACCTAACATGATTCTAATGGGAAACTCAGCTCAAAATTTCCACTCATAAAAATATCATATTTGAGCCGGGTGGCAGGGACACACGCCTTTAATCCCAGCACTTGGGAGGCAGAGCCAGGTGGATCTCTGAGTTCGAGGCCAGCCTGGTCTACAGAGCGAGATCCAGGACAGGCACCAAAACTTCGCAGAGAAACCCTGTCTCAGAAAACAAAAAACAAAAAACAACAACAAAAGAGTACTGCATTCGAATAGCTATGGGTGAATCATCTTGGATTTACTGGAGAGCTTTGAAATAACTTGCCCAGTTCCTTCATATTAGTCTGTATAGATGGCCAGCTGAAAAAGCAGGCTCAAGGGGCATATTTATTGACTTTGGATCTTGATGTCAGCACTCTGAAGCTGTGTAATCTCGGGCATGGCCCACCAACTCTGATAGCTCCTATAGTCTTAGTCTCTGCTCAATGGGTAGTTGCTAGTTGCCATGCTTAAGGGGATAACCCAAGTGAAGGGCTTACCCACGGAGCCAAACACATCAATGCCGTTTTTTTCTTATCATCATCAAGAATTTGAGAAACTTATTGTGTAGACTTCCCAAATCTATTAGCACTTGTCTTGTTAGTAAAGGGTGTCTTATGCTTTCACTGAGGTGGCACCAACATCCGAGAGTAGAACCAGATCCCTAAGAACCTAGAGACCTGGTTTCTTCTACAACATTTGGCTACCTCAGCTTGCATTCTTTTGGCAAATGCATGAAAACTTTGCTCTCCCCCCCCCCCCTTTTAAATGTACCTATGCCTTCTCTAACATCAACTTTCTTGACACACATAATGGTCATTCATTGTATACTGGGCATATCTGTGAGTCTATGGAAGTCCAGTTTGCGGGACTTGAATTTAGCACATGGAGTGTCTTGAACAGCTGGAAGTTGACTGCTCCTGTGGGATCCTTCTAGGAAAGGAGGCAAGAGGGAGGGAAAAGATTATACTTATGCATCACCGCCCTGGGGGGTGAGTAGGTGAAGCCAGCAATACCAGGCAATGATAACTTCATCCATGAAAGCTGGCTGGCAGCTTTTGTTCTCAGAGACCCCCTCGGTGTGACTCTCTGAGTTGCAGATTGGGGGCTCTGGACCTGCTGTGCCCCAGGGAGGCCACAATCTGAAAGATGGGCCGTGACTTGGTGCCTCCATGCTGGCTATGTGCTGAAATGACACCGAGACAGACCGTCAGCGCAGAAACCCTGCACCGACAGCTCCCTTCACCCTCTAGACCTTTCAGCTCTTGAGGAGCTGACAGACCCCAACTATTAAGGCAAACAAAGGCTTTAGAGCTTGAAGGAGGAATGCTAGAATTCTCTCTTGAGTGTTTCTCTGTTCATAACAAGCCACAGAGCTAATGCCTGGTTTTGCCAGGGTAGCAATTCCCCTGTGTGATGAGAGAGGCTGAGCTGGGAATCTGGGTAGCTCCCTCTGCTGGCCAGGGAGCTACCCGGGAAGTCCTTGGCCCTCAAGGTTGAACCTTTTAAGGCTTTTCAAGTCCAGGTCTTCTACCTGCTTGAGGGCCAGCCATGGTTAGGTACCGTATGGCTTTTTCTGGCTTGCTCTTCAACACTCCAGTGTTCCTTAGCCCAGCTCTCTGCTCCATCCCAGGGTTTGGCTTCAGTTCTCCACAGCTTTGGCACCTTAGTTTTTTGGTTGTTTTTTTTTTTTACAGGTTTAGCCCCTACCTCATGCCCCAGTCTTGCTCTAGAAGAGCAACCAAGTTCCTTTTGACTGCAGTCTCTTGAATGTTTTGCCTTTTGCACCCCATGCTTTCCTCCCTGTTGCAGGGTAGGGAAAACAGTGGCACTGTATTTCTGTGCCATTACTTGCAAAGACAAATGGCCTGTTAGCCTTTTAGGGTGTAATTTAAAATCCATTTGTCTAGCGGTAATAACTGGAAATGGACTTCCGCTCTAGGACCCTATGACTTCCTCTATGAGCGAGGACTCCCTGCTGATGGCGTGTGGCCGCCTTAGGACCTGTTGGCAGGCGCTGCTTCATATTCCCTCTTTGTTTTCACTGCGAGGTTCAGGAACCGGAAGTGGCCTGTGGAGGGGCTGCAAGCTTACAGTGCTGCAGTAGGAAGGCAGAAGTCTTTCTCCTAAGCCAGACAGGGTCTGGTTGTTTGAAACCCTGTAAGCACCAGGAATAAGAAATAGTCTGGAGTGGGGGATGTCAAGGAGGCCAGTGCCACCAGTCTGAAACCCTGGACTTCTGCAGCCTTAGGAGACTGGCCTGCATGGTGACTCTCTGGAGTCTACAGGTAAATTTGAGCCCACTGGCTTTGGCACACCTCAGAAATACACTTCTCAGACAACTGACACTTTGTTTTCCCTTTAGGCAACGAAGCTTCTCTCTTAGTCATTGGGGACCTGCCATTTTTAAAAAGATATTACTTATGTTTTCTCTTCAACAGTCACTGCAGAGACTTAGACAATAAAATATTCATGGATGATGCAGAGGTATTATATTGCATGTCAGTTTTGAAAGCTGTCTTGGCTATACATGTCTTCATTATATGCTATTTCACAATGACATCATTGCTGCAGTTAAATGTGGAGAGTCCCTCCAGGCTTCGAACTCTTGGTCCCCAGCTAGTGGGGCTCTTGTGGTCGGTTACGGTGGACTAGGCTTTTGGAGGCAGCCATGGGGATTCTCAGCCCATTCCACTACCGAATAAGTCATTTCATAACTTTGCCGCCATGGATAGAACCCCAGCTACCACACCTTCCCTCACCATGATGAACTGAGTTCCTCCGAACTGTGTGTCAAGATAAATCTTCCTCTATAAAGTTGTCCATTGGATATTTTGTTTCAGTGACAAGAAAAGTTAGGTAATACTGTCGTGGTGCTATCTATCCCAGTATTTAATGTATACTTACTCTTTCGGGTAAAGGAAAAATGGTATAAAGGTATGCACTCCGTGTACCTCCCTATGGCTGCCAGAAAGGACACAGAAGACCATTAGTATTAACACTGGGGCATCAGGATGGCCTCTTTCCATGGTAAATCTGGGTGGGCTCTGATCTCAATTGTGTATTATACTTTTTTATTTTTAGTTATAGTAATTACTTACTTGTATATATGATGTGGGGGTAGCATGGGGTACATGTGCTGACACAGTGTGTGTGCGGAGGCTGGAGGACAACTCTATTGGACTAGTCCTCTCCTTCTACCTTTACATGGATTCCAAGGAACTCTGGCCAACAGGCCTGTGCATCCAATTGCAGGTTCTTCACATCTACAAATGAAGAATCCAACATACGCCGCCATAACTGAAAACTCTCTGTACTCAGCTAAATGGCAATCGAGACAACAGAAAGTCAATCACCTCCTACGTGACAGGCCCTCTTCTGATGCTCTCATGCATGATCTCAGTTGGTTCTGATGCTCATACTCAGAGCTCACCTTATTCAATAGATAAAAACTCGGAGGCTAAAGGGAGTTGCATGATGTACTCGGGGACACACAGTCAACAGGCGAGGCAGGTGGGTTTAAACACAGCTGATGCGAACTCCCCAGCCCTTGCTATTTCTATTAGGAAATACCAGTCACCTATCTCCTCCATAATGCTGTATGATGATGACAAGGGGCGTTTAACAGCCAGTGCATACTGCTCACCCCTTGGGGTTCAGCATGTACCCCTACAGGACTGAGCATGTAGATCACAGACAGAGATGCTTGGTAGGGCCTTTCAAACTCTGCTAAAACAAACAAAATTAGCCACATCCATGTCTGAGGATCTCATTTGCTCCTGAGCTTCTAGCAAGCTGGGTGGTTTGCGTTCAGAATGCAGAATTCATATCAAAGATCCATAGGTAGAGTTCCAAACCTAGGCTTGGGGGTGGGGGTGATGATTTTAGGCTAACTTTAATAGTTCTGTTATCCCATGCTATTTTGGAGCAGAACGTGTATCCTGGGACTACTCAGGGAAAGGGAGGCTTTGGGTCCTTGTTTTTCATTCCAACACAAAATAGACCACTTTGTGACCCACAAAGGAACTAGACAACAGAACCATCTCCAGGGACCTCCTGGGTTGTGGACTGTCATGGGTCCCAGATGCCTTGGTCTGGTATGCCGCCAGACTCCGAGTCTGAACAAGAGGCTGGAGGACAGCATCTTTGGAAGAACGTGGGGCATGGGCTGGCAGGAAGTTACCTGTCTCTCTGATACTGTGTCACTGCTCACGGGGAGGTATCCTGGTTCTTTGGGACTGCCTTTCCTGGAAGACTGACCGCTATGGTGTGAATTAATGACAAGCTGATATGTAGCTCATCAAACAAGAGGACCCTTGTCCAGCTTGAGGAGCATGGACTTAATGCAACCATTCCTCTGTTTGGTAGGCAGGATCTCATTTCTACTTTTCAGTCCTTGTCCTGAGCCTTGTGTGTGTGTGTGTGTGTGTGTGTGTGTGTGTGTGTGTGTGTGTGTGTATGAAAATGTTAGTACCGGCATGAAAAAGAAAGAGTGGAGAAGTTGGGCTTTTCCAAGCTGTGGCTGGACTGAGTTTTTCTTTCTTTTTTCATGTTCAATAAGGTTTAACATACAGAGCCAATCTAAGTGTGGTACCATATGCCTGTAATTCCATAATGAGACAGAAGCAAGAGGGTCCCACATCTAAGGCTTAAGCTATACAAAAAGATCCTGTCTCTTTTTTTTGTTTGTTTTTTCTTTTTTTTCAAAACAGTGTCTCTCTTGAAACTTGATGTGTAGACCAAGCTGGTCTAGAACTTACAGAGATCCTGGCAAGGCCCTGTGCTGGCCCCATGTCGCCTTGACTCACCCACACCTGAGACTCTTTCTTTCCCCAGGGCTGAAAAGTGAGGGGACAGCTTGGGCTCTCTTCTAATTCCACAGGGGAGGATGGAGGGTGGGATCTTGGAGGGTGGGATCTTTGATGGCGGTCCTGTCTAGCCCCCTAGGTTTGGAACTCTGCCTATGGATCTTTGATATGAATTCTGTATTCTCAACACAAACCACCCAGCTTGCTAGAAGCTCAGGAGCAAATGAGATCCTCAGACATGGATGTGGCTGGTTCTGTTTGTTTGTTTGTTTTAGCAGAGTTTGAAAGGCCCTACCAAGCATCTCTGTCTGTGATCTACATGCACGGTCCTGGGATTCACAAGCACCGGGCATGCAGTGTTGTGTTGACTGACTCTGGAATGTTGGGCTCATTTACATAACATATTTCTCAGGTGTATATAAATTATGCATGAGACTGATCTGGAATTCAATTTCAACCCAACAAATTCTTTTATTCCTCGGTTTCCCCCTTTACTCTACCTTATCCAGCACGTCAGAAATAATATGGGTCTCTTTTCCTGTGGCCTCCACACTTTCTGTCTTAATAGAGAAATGGATGCTTCTGAGCCCAGGTGGAGTAGAGGGCCCTGCCCCAGGTAATTTAGCTAGCAGAAAATCTTAGGTAACCCCAAGAATCCTTGCCCTGCAGCGCTCCCTCTCCCTGCCCCCCTTCATCCTCTTTCGTCTAGCAGCTGCTGAATCGGGTGCACAAGGCATCCCAAACTTTGCTCTATATCCAGGCTTCTGGGGCCCTTTCTGAAAATTCCACGGAGGGAAATGCTCCATCCGTCTTGATGAACACCCAGAGAGTTCAGCTCCCTCGTGGGACTTCTCGGACCCTGAGAGGAAGTCTTCCATGCTAACAAGAAGGCATGTGTTAAAGACCGAGTTAAAGAGCCGCGAGGCAGAGCTCTAATTAGCTCTCATCAGCTCGTCCCCTAAAGGAAATCAGTGGCTCCTTCCCGAGCTCCATCCTGCTCCCCACCCCTCCCCCACGTCGTGTCGTGACCCCGGCAGTAGACAAGTTCAGTTCCCACAGGTGCACGGCCCACTCTCCCAAATGAAGGAGAGGAGAGGAGTGATGAGAGCCGATCTCCTGCTCGGAAAACAGGAAGCAAGCTGGATAGATTGACTTGATAGGGAGCTATCAGCCTGCGCTCAGCTCACGCTGGGGCTCTTATCGCTGCCAGTCATCAGCGCTCTGGCGAGCTCATGAATAATGCATTTCCCAGTGATTTCCTTCCTCATTTGCTAGCTGGAGGCAATATTGATTGAAAAAAAAAAAAAAGTTCACATAGCTAAGCTGTGTTGTGGTAATTTTTACTTACAATGACTTGGAGCCAGAACACACATATGTTTATCTCTACACACGTGGAGTTTGTGTCTTTTGTCAGCGGTAATGGCATTTATTTCAGGGGTACCCCGGCTACTGAGTAATGCTTTACAAACGAAGGCTTGGTCAAGGTCAGGGCTCTGAGCCTGTAGGGTAGTGGTCCCAGGGAGGGTTAGCACAGTGGGCAGTGAACTTGGGGACGGTCTGGAAGGAGGTGGAGATGGAGGTAGGGTGGGGGGAGGTGGAGCGGGAGGGTGAGAAGATGTGCTGGGGGTCGGGGAGCAGGAGATAAGGGTGAGTTAGAGGGCAGGAACAAATGCAGCAGGACCAGCGGACTCAGGAAGTGTCCTGGGATTAGAACTGGGGAGTAGTAGGCACCTTCCACAAAGCTGTCCCACACTGCAAGTGTGGAGCGAAGGGATGAGAATAAATGGGGCCTCTCTCCCCCTCCCCCCAACAAGTTTGGGTTGAAGAAAAGGTGACAGAGCTAAACCTCTGCCTAGGTGATCAAGAGAAGCACTGGGGGAGGTCTGTGGACTTGGAGCAGGTCATATAATAGATCATATTCGAGGGGACCCTCACAACATCAGGGGTCCTCTAGATTAAGGGACCTGGGGGTCCTGATGATTAATGGGTAAGGGTGCGGAAGCCTGAAGACAGAAGTGACCCACACATCAGCAGGCCTCCAACCCTCCCCCGCCCCGGAACTGCTTCTCTCCAGAACTTTGCTAATGGTGGTGGCTCCTTTACCTCTGTCCTTTTGTACAGCCCCAGAAAATAGAAACTTGAGCCTTGAGTGACTGAAAAACAAGGGGGGTGGTGGTGACTGGGGGAGCCTCCTCCTGTCACCCTCTTTCAACAGTCAGACTCAAAAGAACTTTCTCTTGAGCTTTTAGAGAGTGTGTGTTAAGGGGAGGGCAAGTGGAGCCAGTGAATGGTCTGGGAGGAGAATTAAGTTTCGTTCAGAAAACTCTCTCCACGGAACCTCTGAAAGCTGGTGTGACAATATAATTAGGTGGAAGGCTGCAGCAGCCTGTCAAACTGCAAGTGTGCTGCTTGCCTGAGGTGGTGGGTGGGTGAGCCGGAGTGGGGGCGTCAGGCCTGCCAATCAGCACAGCTATTCCAGGTATGTGCTTCTCTGTCAGCCATCAATGAAAGGGAACAGTGGCTTCTAGCCAGAAGCTTCAGCAGGTAAAGGTGGCAGCTACGGAGCAGCCCCAAAGACAGAGAGCCATCCCAGGGGAGCATGTGACATCCTGGTCCCACAGGACTTCTTCTTGCTCCAAGCTCAGCAACCCAGGCAGTTTCAGCTACTCTGCAGAATTACCCACAGGTCACCATCACACTCGCCTCTTGGATGTGGAGACTGTGTCATCAGAAGGGCGTGTATGTCCAGAGGAGGGGTCTGACACAGCAGCTCTCCTTTTTGTCTCTTTTGGGTGCTTATTTATGACAGTCTGTCAACATTGCTCCATCAACTCTGGTTGGTTCCCTTCACTGCTCTTTGGGGCCTCACCTCACATGACCTTTCCTCATGACACTCTTTCCTGGGAGCATCCTCCCTCGGGAGTCAGCTTGAGCCTTCCTTCTTAGTTATGGTTGCTATTGCTGTGATGAAACACTGTGACCAAAATCAACCTGGCGAGGAAAGGGTTTATTTTACTCACAGTTCCATATAACACTTCATCATCAAAAGCAGTGAGGGCAGGAACTCAGACAGTGCAGAACCTGGAGGCAGACGCTGATGCAGAGGCCGTGGAGGGGTGCTGCTTACTGGCTTGCTCTTCATGGCTTGCTCAGACTGCTTTCTTATAGAACCCAGGACCATCAACCCAGGGATGGTACCACCCATCATGGGCTGGGCCCTTCCCCATCTATCACTAATTAAGAAAATGCCCTAGGCTTGCCTATAGCCAGATCTTATAGAGGCACTTTCCAATTTGAGGCTCAAATTTGAGGCATTTCTCAAAATGAGGCTCCCTCCTCTCCTGATAACTTTCTTCTGGTCTTGTGTGGGAAGGGTTGGATGGGTATATTCACTCAAAAGAGTATTTTCCTACCTGAGGCATCTGTTCCAGAGAGAGCAGCCTTAGTAAGAATAAGTTAGGGCTGGAGAGATGGCTCAGTGGTTAAGAGCACTGGCTGCTCTTCCAGAAGACCCGGGTTCAATTCCTAGCATGCACATGGCAGCTCACAACTGTCTATAACTCCAGTTCCTGGGGATCGGATACCTTCACATAGACATACATGCAGGCAAAACACCAGTGCACATAAAATAAAAATAAATCATTAAAAAAAGAAAAAGACGTTAACCCAAGGAAACACGTCTCTGTGGCGTCAGCACACAACAGGGCATTTGGTATTTCAGGCCAGGCAGCAGCTCTCTGGCTTAATCAAATCTTTTCATTTCAACAGTCTTCTCCTTGCTCCGAATACAAAGATGCTGGTGGTC
The DNA here is from genome assembly GCF_903995425.1 of Onychomys torridus. Lineage (NCBI taxonomy): Eukaryota > Metazoa > Chordata > Mammalia > Rodentia > Cricetidae > Onychomys > Onychomys torridus. The sequence goes on from NC_050463.1 coordinate 18,240,951, forward strand.
CCCACTGCTAGTGACAGGAGGAGGCCTCCCAGCAGTGGTCTCACCCACTCATGTGTTTTTCTGATGGTCGTGGGAGACCCTGGTGCTGGGTCTTGGATTGCTGGTCCCCCCTATTTGCAGAGTGGTAAATAACTAGAGTCTATGCTTTCCTCTCCTCCCCTCACTGGGTGAAAAGCTTGTAGCTGGAGCATCTCTCAGGATTCAGAGGAAGACAACGCTGGCAGGAAGACAACGCTACCTGTGCAGGGCGTGGGGTGCAGGGGTCCGCACCAGCTTATATGAGATTGCCGTGAAAGGGAAGGTGCTCCAATTGATCATTCCTCCGCAAACGTCAATTGGAGAAACACGAGTTCCATATTTCCAAAGCCGGAAAAATGGGGACTTGTCCCCCATCTCCCAGGTGTGTACTTAGGTATTGATGGATGACCTCAAAGTGGGTTTGTTACAGAAAAAGTCTGTGCTGAAGGCAGAGTGCTTGCCTCTGGCAGTCTGGTCTGACAACAGGGCCTCTGACTCACCGTTCGCTTTCGCTAATGTCCTCAACCCTGGGGTGGGGAGAATTGGGGTTCTCATTGATTGTTGCCACAATATTATCCCCTGAGGTTGCTTCTTTTTCTTCTTTCGTTTTTTTTTCTTTTTTCTTTTTTCTTTTTTTTTTTTCATTTGGTTTGGTTTGGATGGTGGAGACAGCTTCTAAACATCTTTGGTCAGAAGCACAAAATGCTAAGCCAGTCTCCTCCCTAGAAGAGAGTCTGGGGGCAAGGAGTTAATAGTCACGCAGCCTTGCAAAAGATTTAGATGGGAGCACCCTACGCACTTGGGGTGCCTACCTTGGGGAAAACCCATGCTTGCACCAAGGTGACCCCTGACACTGATTCCCCACCCTGCCCTGCTCTGCCCTCTTCTAACCTCCAAACTAGCTGCCCCTTGCCCGACTTCTTAACAATGGCACCCTTTGTTTGAAGAGGAGGTGAAATAATCATACTTCCAAAGTGACGCGTCCAGAAAAAGAACAGAGTGAAAAATTAGGGCAGGCTAAGCTAAAAATGGCATGTTCTGCTGGGCTCCCAGAAGCCTCTCTGCTTGCAAGGGGCAGTCTCAGCTGAGGTCTGTGCACAGTCAGCCAGACAAATTGGTGTCTTGTGTTTTGTATGCTGTAGAGGGGGAAAAACTGCGTTGGTAAAGGGTTAAAAATTAGCTTTCTTCATGAAGAACTCCAAGCAACAGACAGGCACGTTCAGTTTCAGCTGGGGAGAAAGACAAGTGTTTGGTTAGTAACTGGATACGGCTGGAAGCGGGTTTCTGGCCTCCGGTCCCTCTGCAGGTTGAGTACTTGGGGATGGCCTAGTTCTTGTGGTTGTTTGAAAGTGGAATGGAGGGACGCAGCCCTAGGAGCCGGGGCCCAGGGCAGTGTTGCACACTTCTTCTTTACAGAGAGGGAAATAGAGGCCTGGGGACCTGGTTCTGGTCTGATATCTTACTGACACAGGATGAGTGACAGGTTTCAGGAAAGCCTGGGCAGTGGCAGGGTGGGATATTGAAGCAGGTCCCTCCTGTTTTGGATTCTTCTAGACTGAAATGAACCCCACCATTAATAGTTCTCCTCTGTGAAATGGGCCCACATAGAGCTCAGTAGCTAAGATTTGAAGTTAATCGAGACAACGCACATAGTCCAATGGCTTCAGCATTCCATAATTTTTATTCTCAGCTGGAGGAATGAATTGAGTTGGGGAACTGGTGTAGTGCCTGTGCACATACATACATGAGGACTTGAGTTCAGATGCTCAAAACACACTTAAGAGCAGACACAGCAGCAAGCATCAGTAACCCCAGCATTGGGAAGAGGCAAGAGAGGCCGATCCCTGGGCGTTCATTGGCCAGCAAGCCTAGCCAATTGGTGAGCTCTAGGTTCAGTGAGAAGAGGTGTCTCAGAAAACTAGGGTGGAAAGTAGTGGGGGGAAGACCCAATGTTGGCCACCATACACAAGCAGATGTGTACACACACACACACACACACACACACACACGCACGCACGCACGCACGCACGTATGCATGCACATGCACGCACATGCACGCAGCCACACACACTCACACAGAGAGAATGTGCATAAAGCCTTTGAGAACCACATTTCAGCTCTGCTGATGTCCCACAGGCTTCCAGCACAGCCCCTTGGTGGAAGAGCCCTGCCCTAAATAGAAAGCAAATGGCCGGGAGAGAAGAAAGGAGTCCTTTCTAAGCAAGCGGGAATTTGGCCCCAGAGGCCCTACGTTACATGCCCAGAGCAGGCCTGCAGAGTCAGGGCGCCTGCAGATTAGAAAGCGGGTGGGAAATAATGCCTTTCTTGTCTTGGCCTGTACTGGCAGGAGGAAGGGAGCAGCTGCTGGGCATGTGCAGCCTGTGAGGGGCACACGATCTCTTCAGACAGAAGGAAATCCTGCCCAGAGCTGGCAGGTCCAGGGTAACCATGGGGGAGAGGATTTCTGGGGCTCGCTGGATTCAGAGCCACTGGTGTGAGGGGTCCCAGTTTCCCAACATCTTCAAGTGCTCCATTGGGGGTCTCCCCCCCAGCGCTGGCCCCTAAGGCCCTCCCCGCTCCCAGAAGGTGTTGGATCTAGCGATGGTATCAACAGAACCTTCCAGGAAGCAGGGGTTTATTTTGTATCCACTTCAAAAGGCCTATGAATATCCCTCCTCTGGCTAGATCAGGATGGCCGCTTTGTGTTCTCTCTGCTGGCTGGATTTGGTTTCCCTAGTCAGGCCAGACACAGAGTGGCTTGTTCTTCCCTTTCTCCTTGGTTTTCCTGATCCAGCTCACAGGCTCAAACTCCTGAGAAAGTCACCAGGTTGGACCTCAGTGACAAGATGCCCAGTATTAATGTCTGCTAATTAATCCAAAAGCCGGCTCCCAGTTGGCCTGTAGATTTTTACAAACCTGAATTAAACCAAGTGTTTATGTGACAGATATGTGGGAGGGATTTCAGATATAATCACCATCAATCTGGCTGCAGCCAAAATAAATTCTGTGAAAAGTAAAACAAACTATTGCAGAGACAAAGTAGGCCTTAGGGGTCTCCAGCAATAATCTGTGTTTTCTTATTTAGCTGCGTCTAATATTTCTGCTTTCTTCGGGACTGATAGGATCTCTGTACACAGCGTGCTCTAGCCGCAGCTGGTGTAGTGGACACATGCCGCCGCTTCCCCCCCTCCGCCCCAGCTCAATGGAAGGAGAGGGGAGGGGATGCTGCATTTTTATTTTTGAAGTTTAGTTCCAGGGAGCCAGTGTGATGGGGAATGGAGCAGGACGGAGCTGCAGTGTGCATGTCTGCTGCAGTCTCCACCGGGCATGCATCAGCTTCAGCGCACACCTGCCCCCCTCCCACCCCCAACCCCCACCCCCGCATTCTCCTCCCGTTTCTCCAGGATGGAAAGGAGATGGAAATGATGCAGGAATGACTTATACCCGACTTCAAATCAGCAGCTCCGGGAGAACCTGCATCCAAGCTTTTCGCAATGCCTTGCCAAATAAGGAAGACCGGATTTGGCCATCTTCTCCAAGAAGAAGTGTTTGGGTACCTGAGTCAGCCCTGCCCAGTTGCTCTGCCCTGTGTTCCTCCTCTCTCCACATCTGTGCCTGCTCCTGGCTGCCTCCCTCATCCAGTGTGGCTTGTCCTCAGTTCCCATCTAGTCCAGGCCTAGGTAGGAGATGTTGAAGGAAGGAGGTCAGTTGAGTCGTCCTCTGTTGCTCATCTGGTCGCTGGGGATGTGCTGACCTGGTTCTGGGCTCTGACTCTACTTTCTCTTGGATGCTGCCAGCTGACCAACCTAACAGCTTTGGCTCCCATCAGCTAAGGCTTTGGTCCACACAGATGTCCCCAGCTTGCCTGCATTTGGCCTCAGCATCCTGGTTGAGACTCCACAGCTTCTGAGAATCCCTCCTTCTATCCCACCCACCACCACCCCTGTTCAGTGCTTCCTTGGGCTCAGAAGATGCCATATCTGCTGTGGTGATTTGAATGGAATTGGCCCCCATGATCTCCTAGGGAATGGCACTATTTGGAGGTGTGGCTTTGTTGGAGTGGGTATGGCCTTGTTGGAGGAAGTGCGTCACTGTAGGGGTGAGCTTTGAGCTTTCCTATGCTCAGGATACTTCCCAGTGTCTCAGTCAACTTCCTGTTGCCTACAAGATATAAGACTATGAGCTACCTCTGAAGCACTATGTCTGTCTGTACACTGCCATGCTCCCCATCATGATAATACTGGACTGAACCTCTGAACTGTAAGCTAGCCACCCCAATTAAATGTTTTCTTCATAAGAGTTGCCGTAGTCATGGTGTCTCTTCACAGCAATAAAAACCCCTAAGACACCTGCCCATCAGATTGCTCCTGCATCCCCACTCAGCTCTTGTGTTGGTCCTTCCCCAGCTCTGGGGACACACGACCTGACTCTTCCTCGACATCTAGAATTGCAGTATGTAGCACCCTCACTCTGATTGAGTGGGGAGGCCCTCTGAATGTCTGCCATGAGAAACAAGCCTTCCTGTTTTACATTCCTCTCTCCATTCCTGTTTCTAGGAGCCACATCTGGAGTTAAAGGTCCTGTGCAGGATTGCTCACCCAAGCCATAGCTTCTCTTCCCCTGGACAAAGGCAGCATAGTCCCTGATCTCAGTGACCCAGCAACAGTAAGCAATCTGGTTTCACTTTGCTTTGGATACATTGGATATGCCAGAAAACAAATGAACAAACAAACAAACAAACAAAATGTCTCCATGAAATAAGAGTTTGCTGTGACTTTGCAAACCTTCCCATCCATCCGTTCATCCAATCACTAACATCCATTCACTAATTCATCCATTCACTCAGTAACATTTATTACTGTCTGGTAAGTGTCAGGCATGGTGATAAGTCCTTGAGATATACTAGTGAATTAAAAACTCTTACCTTTTAGTAGGTATAGATGGGTGATAAATAATAACCATACAACATAAGAAGAGTGTGCAAAAGGCCAAAATGTCACTGGGTAGAACAGAGATGGCAAAAATTATAAATGTTGGAGTAGAGGTGGCTGGCATGCTCATAATATGACAAGCATATAAGACTTGAGGGAAGGAGAAAGTTAAACCAGAGTGCTTGGGGGAAGAGTGTCTTAGGAAGAGAAAACCACCTGTGCAAAGGTCCTGAGGAAGAGGTGTGTCTGGCATAGTTAGTGAACAGAGGCAGGTCAGAGTGGCCCGAGTGAAGGAAGCAATTGTCACCTAACGGAAGATAGACTATTCGGGACCCTTGGATACTGGGACGACTGACATTTTTTCTGCTCCTACTTGAGTAAACTGACAAAGGCCAGACTCTTTCATTAGTCAAGCTAGAGTTTAGGAAATTCAACACATATTTGCATGCCGAGCCCCATGGCCACATGGATGAGCAAAGCAGCCTGCCCTTGTAAGTTCATGTTTAAATCCCAGCATTGGCTTCATCAGGAGGGAGGGGCTTCATCGGGAGGGCGGGGCTTCATCAGGGGGAGGGGTTTCTGCAGGAGGGAGATGAGGACACTTGGGGGGGGGGGGGGGGGTGGTGAAGCTCCGCCCTCCCAACTCTTCAGCTTCCTGTCCTTACACCAAATTGTCCATGCTCCATTCATCTACCCAGCCCTAAGAGGATCTAAAAACTGAAGAATCATGCGGAGATGAGAAGGGACCAGGGAACCCAAGTGACTTACGTGGCCACTGCCCCAAGTCCCTTTCCTTTGTGCCCTCCCTGCGACCTCATTGCCACTCATTTTTCCTGCTGAGAACCACCCGGTGCTGTTCATTCAGGTTGATGCAAATCCTCAGCCTGAAAAACACACTGGAGGTTGTCTGCTTTGCAAGGGAAATTTACCCGTTCCTTCTTTGTCATGCTTTCCTGGTCAGATAAGCCCACATTCGGTGCTAATTTTTAAGTCAAATATGCAAGACTCCAACCAACAATAACAAAGCCAGGCCCACAGGTTGCCAAGCTCCCTGAGCTTTGAAAAAATGCGTTCAGACAGTGTGAGGATATTAATAGGGAGACAGGTATCTCATTTCAGGCTACAAAGCAGATCCTACAGAGAGGCACGGAAATGCTTAAACAGAAGCCAGACGCTCCATGGGAATATAGGCATGCCTGAGCTGGGTACCGGATGCCCAGCTTTCAGCTCTGAAAGCACAGCCTGCCGGCTCAGCCCTGTTTTGAACAGAACAGGCACCCATCACGCGCAGACAGTCTTTCTTCGAGTGGGAGATCCCAGCTGCAAGGGCCCTTTGGAGCTCATCTTGACTCTTCCTTTTTTCACAGGTGACGGTACCAATGGCTAGGACTTTGAGATGACGATCAGATCTAATGTCATGTACAGTGAGTGACTCTCACTCCAATGTCATTTGAGCGCCAAATGAATGTTTGCCTCTTCTGGAGTCCCAGGGTTCTAGATGAGTTTCACTGTCATTTTGTGTGACAGTCTGACTGACTGTGGACCCAGGACTAGGAGGATGGACACTGGGGCATTTTTGAGAGTTCACTGATGAGGATAGACAGTGTTATTTCTTCAGACATTGGATCTGGGCCACAGGTTTATTTACCAGGTAATATCTCTCTCTCCCTCCCTCCCCTACCGTGTGGTATGTGCATGTTTATAAGTGTGCATACAAGTGTGTTTATATACATGCGTGCCCAGGACCGTGGAGGCTAGAGATTGATATTGCCCATCTTCCTCTATTGCACGTCACTTTATTCTATGAGACAGGGTTTCTCATTGAACCTATACCCCACCAATTCATCAGGACTGCCCAGAGAACTTGAGAGATGCTGTCTCTGCCTTGCCAGAGCTCCTAGCTTTCTGTGTGGGTGCTGGAGAGCTGAGCTCAGGTCCTTCTGCTTTGTCAGCAAGCATTCTTTTCTTTTTTGGACTGAGCCATCTCTCCAGCCCAGTGACCCTTCTGTCCCCACTACTGTAAAACACAGGGGAGTTGATAGGAGGGTTCGGGAGGACTCAACAACCGGAACATAGAAGCGGTCACAAGGGGACTTTAAGACCATGATTTCCCTTCTCACATTTCCAGATTCCATTTGTGTAAACTCTAGGGCATGATTCTGAATTAGGGGAAGGTCTCTGAATAGTGGCAGCTGGTTGTCCCTAACGGGTGTCATCAGAAGACACCGGGCTTTTCACATCTCAGTACCCTCCTACAGTAGAGTCCTATCAGCCCAGCTGACCTCACTGCCCTCAGGAGTGCCCTGTCCTCAAGTTCATCAGCGTGTCTTCTTCTCATCCTTGTCAATGACAACATCGTGGACTCTTCCTTAGGCCTGTCCTCAGCTGGTAAGTTGCCATCTCTGCCATATCATAGTTATTAAAATGACCTCTAGAACCAGACCATGAAAGTGGCAATCCCAGCCTAAAGGTACTGGGCCATCTGGTTTCTCTGTACTTCAGTTTCTCCATTGACAAAGCAGAAATAATAAAAGAATGTGTGTCCTGGAGTTAATCTGAGTAGTTAGGCTAAACTGAAGCTTTGGAACACTGTCTTATTTGTAAGTGTGACATAAATATTGTTTGTTATTTCTAATGTCTTATTACTGTGTGTTAGAACATACTGTGGAGAATGTAGCATAATATGGTAGATTGTACATCCTCCTCCCATGCCTAGATTTATAGAGCTAGAGAAGTATCCTGCTGTCCTGTTTCCCCAGCACGTAACACCATGTCAGGCACATAGCACGTTCTCAGTACACACGCTGAAGTAACAACTGGCATCATCTACAGAGTCAAGTCTATGACGTGATGTCTGTGACTTCATTCATGATGTTTTCCTGATGTTGGTTGTTTTTAGTCTTTTGGGGGGCCCATCACGAAGCTTCCAAATAAATCACACACAGGCTTTTTCTAATTTATGAATGCCCAGCCTTAGCTTGGCTTGATTTTTGCCAGTTTTTCTTAACCTAAATTATCCCAGCACCCTTATACCTCTGAGTGTTTACCATTCTCTTATTTTTGTAAATGTTACTCTTACTCTGTGGCTGGCTGGGTGGCTGGGTGGCTGGCCCCTGGAGTCCTTCTCTCTCGCTCTCTCTCTCTCTCTCTGGCTACTTCCTTCTCCCAGATTTCTCCCTCTATATATTCTCTCTGCCTGCCAGCCCTGCCTATCCTTTCTCCTGCCTTGCTATTGGCTGTTCAGCTCTTTATTAGACCATCAGTGTTTTAGACAGGCACAGTCACACAGCTTCACAGAGTTCAACAAATGCAACATAAACAAAAGTAACACACCTTAAAATAATATTCCCCAACATTTCCCTTCAGTAAACTTCACAAGGTGAGCAATCTGCTAACTATACCTAAGTGACCATCACATGAATTATCTTGTGGTTTTAAAAACACGGAGGCCTTTCTTCACTAGTCACCTTTCACTGAACACAGAAACTTCTCTGATGAGATCTGAGAGCCGAATTGACTTATGGGTATAGAGACTTGAATTTGGAGGGTAGCTTGATACTATCTATGTCCATTTAAAGGAACAATAACAGTAGGCTTACTCCTAGGGCCTGTGAGCTCGTAACTGACCAAAGTGCAGAGTATCAGTGGAGAGCTCGGCGACAGGAGAGACAGCGGTGTCTCCCACACACCAGGCTCAGGGACCATAGAGGAAGAGAAGGTGGGAAGACTCTGAGAGCCAATGGTCAGAGAGGACCAGAGCAAGAGTATCTATCTTCTGGACATGGCAGAGCTCCACAAGTGAACTCAACAGGTTATCAGTCTCTCCAGTTGAGCTGTGGTCTTGGTCACATGGTTGTTGATATTGTTTCAAGAACAGAGTCCAGGCTGGCTTCTGTCTGAAAAGTAGAAGGAAGGAAGGGAAGGAAGGAAGGAAGGAAGGAAGGAAGGAAGGAAGGAAGGAAGGAAGAAAGGAAGAAAGAAAGAAAGATTTCTCACCACCAACCACGGTCATGGGAACCAAATGGTGTGACAGGGTACAAATGTCTTGGGCAAGTGTGCAAAACCCCTAAAGGAAGCCGGCAAGCTGGGGTATGCAGCACCCAGGAGGCCCTCATGGGGCCAGGCTTGTAATTTCCCTCTCTACCCCTCACTGCTCTGCACTGCATCATGAAAATGAGCATATCTATCTGGCAGCTTTGGTTTAAGGGGAGAGAGAGCTGTGGAAAGAAACTGCCATTTTTCACTGTATTTTCAATCTACTTCCAGTTGCATTCTCAAAAGTAACAACAATCAAAATCCCTCCAAGGTAGTCATTTACTGATAGTCCCAAGTACAGACAGCAATCTAACAAATGATCACACTCAACAACATTTAGAGTTTAACTCAGGAATATAAATGTGTGTTTATGAATACAACGGAGTGTATGTGTATACAGTTCTGTTGATGTATAAACAATTTAAATTAGAGATGAATTGTCGGGAATATCAACACTATCACTTTACCTATTTCCTAATGTGATTTTTTAGACCAATTTTACAGATCATTAGATGGACTGAATAAAGAGTAGGACAAATTCTCTGCAAAGATGGTGGTCAACCATTCTTTGTGTCCTCAGTGTGCAGGTTGGACCTTACATCAAGAAGAGCCTGGGACCTACAAGCTACCTGGCTGGCTAGGCAGGTAAGGGAGCTTGCCACAAAAGCCTGTCATCCTGAGTTCAATGTCAGGGACTCCCATGGTCCTGAGAAAGAGCCAGCTCCCACAAGTTACCCTCTGATCTCCACATTCATGCTCTCAGGCACAGCATGTGAGCATGCTCTTCCTCACACAACATACACACAAAACAATAAATTGATTAAAACATATACACATGTATGTACACACACACACACACACACACACACACACACACACACACACACATTCATCTCCCATTGAACCTGGCTGCCATTTTTATTTACTATGGTTTAAAGAATTCTTTTTGCAAGAGACTCTTTAAGGTCTGAAGCTCTTATTTTTTCTGTTCTAAGCATCTGAACAATCAACTGATGAATTCTAACTTGCTGAAGGGACAAACCAGAGAACCAATCCCAGCTCCAACCTTCTACCACTTGGGCCTTAACTCTGGACTTCAACAACCAGTGTGCCTGACATGACAATGAGAGACCATCTTGGGTCCTCTGAGCTAACCACACTTCCCACTTTAACACCGTTTGGAAAAAAGAAGAGTAGATGTCTATGGTGATATTTTATCTGTGCTTTAATAAATAAAGCTACCCTAGAGATCAGAGGAAAAAGCAAGCCGTTTTAAGTAAACAAAGAAGTCAGGCAACAGTAGCACATGCCTTTAATCCTATCACTTGGCAGGCAGGGATCTGTCTGGATCTCTGTGAGTTCAAGGCCACACTGGGAACAGAGCCGAGTGTGGCGGCAAATGCCTTAAATTCCAATGCTAGTTAACCATGGAGGTCTGGAGGTCTGTACAGACAGACAGGAAGTGACAGAGCTGGGCAGGAAGAGGAAGTGATGTAGCTGGACAGAGAGAGCAAATTAGATGGTAGAACAGCAAGGCATATTGACATGGGTAGACGGGAAATAACTCGCATTTGGAAGCTGCAGAGTTGGTGAGGTAAGGTTTCCCTATTTCCCTGATCTCTCTCAGGCTTTCACCCCTATATCTGGCTCCATGTTTTTTATTTAATAAGACCATTTAGAAATTCATCTCTGGATGTCTTTTGAACAATCCTGTCCATGCTGACCAACAGGACTGTTCTGTATCAATGCCAAGTCTCTCCATGTGGGGTCTCCTCCTTGCCTTAGCACAGGCTGAGGGGAGTCCTCATTCTCTTCATTGCTCATGGAGGACATTGTTGGTGGACCACAGCTCTTTCCCATTCTGCCCAGAGACAGCTGCCCAGAGCTCTGGACATTTGCCATTCCCAAACTAGTCATCACACTTCATGTAGTCAACTGAAAGAAGAGAGGGAGGGTGACTCCTGTAACTCATTAGCAGTCAGCTGTGGACTGTCTGGATGAACCATGCCAGAAGCCATGGAACCAGCCATTCGGAAGCCTGGCTGCATATCAGAAATGCTTGAGCTGCTTTCAAAATGGTACTCACCTCTGGGCCTCAGCACTGAACATAGCCCTGTTCTTTCTCCATGGTGCCGTTTGACTTCCTAAGGAGAGGCCTGAAGAGAGAAGTTGCCACCCCCTGAACCCTGCTGGGAAAACTAGTTTGATTGATAAACTATTTGTGGGGCTCTTGGTCTATCCGGGAACTCTAGTGTATTCAATGACTCTGAGCCCCAAAACGGAGAAAAGAGCTCTAAAGGGCAGATAATAATTAGGGTAAGAAGGAAGGAAAGAGAGTGAGCTCCTGGTCAAGAGGCATACATTCCCTCATTTCTTTCAGGAAAAGGCAGCCAAGCTGGGGGGGGGGGGGGGGGGGGAGGTCTGTGCCTAGATCCAGATGTGAGAGAAGGTGTGTGCTGAATTTGGAGGATTTTTTTTTTTTCCCTGTGGAGAATTTCTTAAACTTCAGACATGACTGTCAAAAAGAAGCCAGGCAAGGTATGGAGCACATGGAAGATGTGTTTGACACAATCGGGTCAGGAAAGTTCAAGACGTGTTCCCTCTTGGCAAGCTTGGCAGGAATGCTAAAATACAGCCCAGCACTGGGACCCTATGACAGTAAAATTTTAAGGCTTCATTTTTGGTAAAATATGACTTGCTGTCGGGTGCACGAGTTGGTAGCTTTGATGCAAATATGTAATAAATCTCACCTCTTCACTGAAATCTGAAGAGATTTTCTTCATATAAATAAAAGCACGGGTGTGATAAAATGGCTTTTGATCACCTCACATGAAAGGTGTTAGAAATTGTCATACTGTTACCATAATTAAAGTACTGCAGAGTGGGGGAAATAACTCTGCTTGCAGATCTCCCCCACCTGCCTCGATTTAAAAGACATTTTTTTGTTGTTGTTGAAAACCTCACTCATCTAACTTTGGTATAGTTTTGACCTTGTAGTTGGAAAGAAAAGGTTTCAGCAAGAAAATTGTGTTTCAGTTGAAACCGCTACAACCCATGGAAGACATTGGCCTTCGTGAATACGAAGTTTCTCTCCAACCTCCACAGCAGGGAGGTTCCTAAGAGCTTATTTCAACAGGAGAAGAGTTGCCCAAAGGTCTCCCTCTCTCCTCTTCCTGTTGGTTTCTTAGGCTCCCGACTATTCAGGTGAGGTGGGAAAGAAATTGTTTAAAATGAATTTCTTTTGCTCTTTTATACACGGTGTTTGTCCCCACAGTCATGGGCTCAGGCTGGCAGAGGGGTCACTGTTGCTCAAGCACATGGCCCCATCTACTCACACATGCTGGAGGATCGCCAGGGCGGCTTCCTTGGTAGCCATGGCTGTCTCCCACTTGCTCCTGTCATGTCCGACCTTGGGTTAAAAGAGTTAAAAGCTCTGCTTTTTATCTCTACACTTCTTGAAATCACCAAGGAATTCCTTTTTGCATCCTGAATAAAAAACCCAGCTCTTTAAGTGGTATGAGAGACTTTGCAGCCTGCTGCAGCGTTATGGTACTAGCTTAACTTGCGAGCTTCACTCAAGCTTTGCTGGCCTTTCCTCTACTCTTCCCATGTCTGACTTTTGTCCTGGTAGACGTGACCTCTTCCCTCTGGTATGACTTTTGCAAGGTCTCTCTCACGGTCACATCTTTTGGGAATTCACTCAGTTACTGGATCAACTCCCCTGAGTTTTAGCGACAGTTATATTTGGTATTTAGTCTATCCCAGCTCATATGTTCATTTTATATGCATGCTTTATTTTCTTTTCTGGATAAGATTTCTTATACAAATGACCAATTCCTATCTTTCACCCATTTCTCTACTGGACCACTTATCTTTTTCTTTTTTCCCCAAGGAGTTTCTTACCTATTCTGAATACCAACTTTGTTTGAAATGGCACAAATATCTTCTCATAATCAGTTTGATTTCTTCAAATGCTTTTATGGCAATTTCATTGGACAGAGTTTTAAAATGTGACAAGGCAAAATCGAAACACTTTCCCCTATAGGTTTCCTCTGAGTCATGTTCTCTATGTTCCTAGGATGTTTTGTAGCTCTGCTTTGTATGTTTAGCTTTAGTCCTTTGGGACTTACCTTTTTGAATAATTAAAAGTAGTGGTGTGACTTAATCTCTCCAAATGGACAGATGGCCATTCTTTGAGTGGGCGGTCTGTCCTTTCTCCGTTGATGTGACATTCCAATTGTCGTACCATGCATTCCTGTATCTTCACGGCTCTACTGCTAGGCTCTTCTTTCTATTCTATTGAGTTGCTTTTAACTGCTTATACCAATATAGCAATGTTTTGTTCCATATTGTGGTTTTTGTTTTGCGATTGTGACAGACAATGGCCCGGTTTGTCCCGCATCAGCTTCTCTCGGTGTATGAATGGTTGTGTCTGACATTTTGAAAATGTGGGCTCAAAAGGAGAGGAGAACATGCTCTTTTACTTTTCTCGAGTAGTCCAGCAGAAGATGGACATGAGGGGGAATGGGGTGAGAGCCAGGCATCCCACATGGCCGGTCTGTGTGGTTTCAGTGCCTCCAGGCGTGTGGTGCCTGCTCATCGTCATTTGCTTTGTGTTTACTGCAGCAGGGGGGCATGATAGCAATGTGGCAGAAATTGAACTTGATCGTGGTCTGGATAATGTGGCTTGTAAAATCATCCTGGAGTTGGGCAGTTTTGTGGCTGGGGACTTCTATGCTGCAAAAAAAACTCAGTTGAGGACTTCCTATGTCCTGAAGTGGCGGTTCATCGTGGCGGGCACTCAAGCTTAGTTCTCACGGTAGAGTTAGGGAACACCAAAAACGCTTCCATGCTTAATGCCATCTCGTGTCATTTCAGGACATAAAGTGTGTGTTCTTCTCACTCACCCTTGAGCCAGCTTCTCCAGGTCTGCTTCAGAAACTGGGAACAGCATGTTCTCTTTCAGAGCTTATCCCACGCGTCCTTAGGTAGTCTGCCTTTCCTCTCCTAGAGGAATGTTAGACTGTGTTTATAGGGCCTTTGGAAAGTCCAGCTGTGAACTGATCTTGAGCCCATGGAATTTATAGAGTGTCTCGAGGACAGCGAGCATCTTTTTAAGTGGATACACAAATACTTTCTTTACTTACTTGGGCTTTTCCGTTTATCTTCTGATAAAATTTTATCATTTTTCTTCTTCAGTTGGATCTTGAGTATTTTGAGGTATTTTGCAGTGGTAGTGTTTTCCCGAGTGGGTCTTTTTCGTAATGTTTTGTAGCACGTGTAGAGGAGAAGCAAGCTGGAGTCTTCACATGTTAACATCATGTTCGACCTTCTAACTGAACAAACTCGACCCTTCATAGTGCATTCCAGATGCTTCTCCCAGGCTTTCTAGGAATATAATTTTAGTGCATGCCCATTCTAGCGTTTTTTGTTTCAAGTCTTTATATTTTGCTTCTTTTTCTCATCTTTGAGCTGTCCAGGACCTCCATCCAGGTCAGTATGACTGCACTATAATGGATGTTCTTTCTCATTGTGAACCCCAGAAACAGTAATTACAGTATTTCATCTCTGGGTGGGACATTTGCTCAAGTGTCTAGCTGCCATTATGTCTCAGGGAGAAAAGTCTTTGCAGCTTGAACAACTTGCTTCGCTGTGGGTGTTACGTTTCATGAAATGATTTTTCTGCTTCTGTTGAGATGATCATGTATTTTTTCTTTCTAGTTTGTTAATTGAACACTGTTTTGAAATGTTGACCTAATATGACATTCTAGGAAACACATTCTGTTTGATTTTTCTCATTGGTGTTGAGACTGATTTCAGTTTGCTTATAAATCCTAAACCGGACAGGCAGTATTTGATTTGCCCAAAAGCTGCATGTCTTATTGGCCTCCAGTGACTCCGTTGTTCTGTCACTTGGCTTTTGGTTGCAGGATCCTTTGGTCATTCTCTTCAGAATGTTGGAGGTTACAAGGAGAATATAAGAGTATTTGGAATGCATCCTTAACTTTTAAAAGTCAATGTCATGCAGGGATAACTGGATCATACCACTGGAGATTGGAGTCTGTCAGAAGAAACATAGGCCATTATGTTGAGGGATAGACCGCAGCTCAACTTAATGATCCAAGATGGTATAATTCATCTGTACCTGAGAAAAGATAGAAAAGTACAAGCACATAAGAGCAGAGAGGCTACACTGCCGTGGAAGCAGACAATCCAGAATCTAAGATCTAGGCAGGAGACTAATGAACTCCTGGTTTCCACGGCAACCAGAGGTGGCTTCCCAGTGACGCTAAGGGAGTTTAAGCTCAGGTTTCTCACTGCCTGAAGCCCCTTCAAAGTCTGGCTTCTCGCTTCTCATTTGCTCGTCTTCAGTTGTTTGGTTGGTTTTTTTTTTGTTGTTGTTGTTGTTATTGTTTTTTCCCCTGAAAGAGAAATCTCAATTTGTACAAGCTTTAGACCCTGAAAACCCTGAGTGTACCCCTCAAAATGACCCAGTTTGCAGGCTACCTACCAAGCCTGGACCCAGTGCTCCGAAGGCCCTTTTCTGGCAACCCTGATAATTCTCTCAGTTCAGCAATTAGAGTGGGTGGCAGATTAAATTACTCTGTTGCTTCCCAGCTGGGCTGGAAGAATCGTGCTCTGACATAGAAGCTGGTGGGTGTCACATGGAAGCAGTACTCAGCTAGCTCACACTTTTTGCTCCACGGCGGCACGTGATCAAATTCATTATTAACGCCGAGCTGATCTGGTTACCTTGATTGACACTAAGTGATTTCAGCCCAAGCTATATTTGTCTTCACGGGGAGGAAAATGAGCGCCGTGGAGCTGGAAGGTTATTTTCCTCTTCAAATGCGTTTGGGGCTGTCACTGCAGAGTTACGCACCCTGACATCAAAATCAGTCCCACGGGCTTTGGGAGACAGAAAATGACATCATGGGCAAAAAATGGTGTCAGTTTAGCTTTATTTTTTCATTCACTTTTTGAACCCTGACAGAGAAGTTGGTTGTCTAGAATTTGCTAGGCTTCCAGTCAAGGAAAAGGAGAATTAGCTGCGGCTAACCTTGTTTGCACACATGAAATATCTTCCAGGGTGTGTTTCTCTGCCACTTCAGTCCTTTACTGGGGAGCTTAATTAATTTTATTTTTTTAAAGGTTTTGGTGTCTACTTAATGAGCCTAATGAACTGTTTAAACTGTTATTGAATAAAAAGTTAAGCTCCTAATTATTTTTTATAGGACAAACAGAAAAATATCCCCAAGAAACTGTTGTTAGGCATATCAGTTCATGAGTGATCCAATTTTATGTTTACAGTGTTATGTTGTGTGCATGTGAGAAAGATGTCAAACTCAGTATCGGGTGAGAATCAGAGACTGCTCGCCCATGAGTCTCAGCGGGAAGTTTAAATTAGATGAAGGGAGGAGCTGAGCAGTCTGAAAGTGAGCAATGCTCTACCCTGATTACTTTTTGAATGAAGTAAAAAGCTATTTAAAGTACAATGTTTCCTTTCCCTTTTTTAAAACTTTCATTTATTCTTTCAAAACTTCATACATGTATACAATGGATCTTTTTTATTGAAAATTCTCACGGTATATTCTGATCACAGAATTTCCCCTTCCCATCCCCTCCCAGATCCTCTCTACCTTTCTACCCACCCACCTCCACACCATCTCCCTCTCTCTCTCTCTCTAAAACAAACAGGGACACTAAAACAAGAAAACAACAACAAACAACAACAACAATAAAAAGGATATCTTGATCATATCCATCACTCCCTCCTTCCTGTCTCCCCAGGACACCCCCACCCCCATACCCACATCGCCCTTCCCACTCATGACCTCTTTCATATTTATTTATTTAACCCACTGAGGACAATTAGTGCTGCCCATAGGTGCATAGGTATGGGGTCTCCCACTGGGGCATGAGGGACCTACTCTTGACCACAGTTCTAAAGAAAGGGGAGTCCCCCGCCCCACCCGTGCAGACTTTGTCTATATCTTTACTTGCTAGTATTCATTGCAAAGAGTCATTGATCTGGTTTGAGGTCTCTGGTTTCTGCTACACCTTTGAGGCTGGGCCCTCACTGGGACTCCTCTTGGATATCCTGTTGTTACAGCCCTGTGTCATGGAGATCCTGCAGCTTTGGGTCTGCAGGGCTGGTCCCTTCACATGCTCCAGCAGATCATAGATGGAGTAGCTATTGGGGTGGGCCAACTCACAACCCTGGTTCTGGGCCTGGCTAGTTGCAAGGTTGCTCAGCCTGCTAGCTCTCCCCAGTCCTCACCACAAGGATGAGCTCTCCAGCATTGCCCTGGCTAGTTCACCCCTTGCAGTGATGAGCAAGGGAGCAGGGCCAGTTCTCCTGCTTTTCATGGCCTCGGGGTAGGCCCTCCCACACCTGGACCATCAGGGCCAACTCTACTGTATTGCCCACGCGAGGTGAAGGGACCACTCTCCTGAGTTGAGTGTTGCAGTTGGTGAGGGGCAGAGACAGCTTTCCCATTCTGACCTCAGGACCATCTCTCCCAACCATGATGGGGCACAGGTGGGGGGGATCTCTCCCCTGTCCACACCATAAAGAAAAGGGGCCCTCTCTGTGCCAGCAACAATCAACCACTAATAGCTCCTTAGCTAAGGGTGGGGCCTCTAGAGGCCCTCCCCTACACCATGCTGGAAGTTTTAAATGGCATGACCTTGCATCAATTCTTTTGGTGGGGAGTTTTTCTGGACTGGACATTAGAACAGGAATGGTGAAAAATGATGTCTAAGTGTGAAGCTCAGGGGTAAAGTATGTGTGTACTCAGCAAACACCAGGCCCTGAGTGTGATTCTAGCCAGGAGAAGGGGAGGGTCTTGGAGTGGATGTAGGGTGGGGTAGGGGTGGAGTGTGGAGGGGGGACAGTGGGATCTCAACTGTTTATGTGCAACCATTTCACTCCTGGTATCGAGGGATGGACCCTCTGGCACGGAGCCCACAGGGAGTGAGACTTCATCCCAGAAGTCTCTCTGCTTCTTCCAGTGACTTCGCCAGCCCAGAGGGGAAGGAGAGTTAACGCTAAGCTCTGGTCATAACTCTCCACTCCGGAGGAGTTTGCCCTGCCCTCCGGGAAGCCAGCCTTCTTTCCAGGGGCCAGGGAAATGGGTGGGTTTCCCATTCAGCAGAGAAGTGGGAGAGAGCTCCCCGGTGATCTAAGGAGACCATCTCAGGAAGACATGGTTTCTTCTATATAAAGGCAAATAAAAATGCATGTAAACAAGTATTTTTTATTTGACATTAAATTTTATGGGTCCAGAGCATGTGTTTTGTTATAGTGGTGACTAATGCCTTTTAAAAGTGAGGTTTTGAAATACCAATCTGCTTATGTAACTGAGACAAAGAACTTCTGGCACACGGGCTGGTGTAAACCCCTATAATAATAGCTGATTAGCAAGGAAACAACTTGAGGTGCCAAAAATGTTTTCTGCAAAGCCTTCTGTTAAGTGAGAAAAGAGTTCTTTCTTTCAAGTTTACCCAAATGGCTTTTATCTTGGAAATCTGTCCAAGTAGACCTCAAATTCATCATCTTGGTGTGTGAAAATATTTATGTGCATGTAGATGCCCTGGTTAGCTTATCTTTCCTTATCTAATTGGGTCAACAGGAGAATAATTTGTTCAAAAACATCTAGCTAAACCCAAATTTATTTATGAGAGAGTATGAGCAAAATCCAAGAATAAAATGTAACAAACATTAAAATTGTTTATTACGTAAGAAACAATGATCTTTGCTTCAGAGCTGGCTGCCTTGCAGGCCCATAAAGAGTTGTCTACTGTGGGACATTGTCTTTAGGCCGCAGAATTCCTGAGCCTCAGCAACTCCAGCGACAGTTATACTTTTGGGAGCATCCCTGTTTTGTAAAAAACAGAGAAGCAAATAGATACTTTCTAAGGAGAAAATGAATTACTGAGATAATGAGTGTGCTGGCAACAAAAACTTATCCAAAATATATATATTTTACCTATAAAGTTTATAGATAGTGGACTCCTTGGAAGTCTCAGCAGTTGGACTTCTTGGGATCTCAGACACAGCATCCCTGCAGGTGTCTGTCCTGCATCATCTGGAATCCTACAAAGTTTGAGCCCAGCAGAAGTGACCAGAGGCCTGATCTGTGTCCTGCCCTGGAATAAATAAAGCAGAGCCAAACGCCCTCCTTTGCGTCAGGGAGGCTCACAGGCTTGATACCTGACAGTCTTGAAGTTGAACCTGTGACCAGCTAGCACGTCACTTTGAACACATTTGCCTCAGTTTCCTCGCTTGCTGATATGGAAAAGGGTACTTGCTCTCCCAGGTCTCTGAATGGACCACCTGTAGACGAGACACAGCGAATGTTCCTCTTTGTCTCTCCACGCCTCTTTCAGGAAACCCTTTTCCATTTGGATAAATGGAGACTTCCCGGGAGCTAAGGGTTCTTGCCAGTTCTCATTAAGTCTCAGAAGACTTTCCAGAACATTCTTGTGTTTCTCTGTGATCCCAGGACAGTGTTTTGACCTGACATAGTTCTTGAGGACATGGCATATCTTCACAGTGTGAACATTGCTTCCGGGGAGGCAAGGCCCCACGGGGAGGTCTCTGTCTTCCCTCCACGCTTGTCCTGAACCCCTGGGGAGTGCTGGGGTGATGGTTGTTGAGTTTCAGGCACAGTGACACCAAAGGGGGCCACTGTGCAGGGGCTACCTCTTCCGCCTGAGTACTGGGTGGGCCCTGGCACCTCTGACTGTCTCAGAGACTAGAAGAAGCAGCGGTTAGCAAAGCATCAGTAGGACCATGGCCTCGTTAGACTCCTTTGGCTTGGTCAGTCTCCAGGCCATAGTTCATTCTCTCCACACTCACGAGTCCCTTTCCTCTACTCATCCCCAGCCTCGTCACCGAAGGGCCCTTTGTTTAGAGCTACAGGCTCCATGATGGGCTTCTGAGACCAGTGGGCCTCCCAAAACCGAAAAGCGGCCACATATTGCATGTTTCTTTGTGCACTTCCTGGGAGAGCGTTTAGAACTTTCACTGGCTTCTCAGAAAGTTCAGAGCCACCTGCTGCCTGTGAATAGAATGTTCTTCCTGAATTCCCCCAGGGCCAGCAGAAATCTTGGCTTCTAGGGGACCTCCCAGGTCTCAGGATAGATAAAATATAGCCTGCTCACCTTTCCCTGGAAGCCTGTGCCCGGGGACTGGGTGTTGAGTGCCATGTGCTGGACCATGTGGTCACTCACTGCCAGCCTGCATTCTGCTAAAGAGATGTCCCTTTCTACCCTCTGTAGTGGCCCAGGCAGGATACAGAGCAGGGAGGTAGAGGACTAGAGAGAGCGGCTTGATTAGGCTTCAGCCTACAGTGTCTTGGAGAGAGTGGCCCAACTGGATCGGACAGTTGATGGGTATCAATGACTCTCCCCAAGGAGGGGAGAGTGAGCCATAGGCCTCAATATCTCCTTCTGCCTCCTGCCATTGAGCTATGGCAGGACCAAGGACTGTGGTTCGTTGGTAAGGTCCCATGCCAGGGCTGCCAAATGAGACCCAATGCTGAGCAGCTTGACACCTTTCACAACCAGATGTCATCGGTCTCTGTGGAAGGTTCTGCCTGGTCACAGAGCCGACAAAGATGGGCATTGAAGGCAGGCAGGGAGCAGGTCTGTAATTACAAAGGCAGCTGATAGGCTCTTCCCAGGGGATCGCCTTTCAGCCTTAGAGTGTCATCATTCATAAGGCCTGTTGCCAGCAGTGAAATGTAGCAGGCCGGAGTTGAGATAGGACTTGTATTCTTCTCTTCCTAGTTCCCTTCTCCTCCCCTCCTTTCCCCAAACTTCAGCTTCTGTCTCAGCTGACCTTTGCATTTAGAGGTTCAAAGTCTTTAACACAGAGATGGTAAATGTTGGAAGTGTTACTGAGTACTGCCTGGTGAGACTCAGATCTCTTTTAAAAACTAGGTTGAAGATCACTCTTCCAGGCAGCCTTCCCGGGTTGCCTTTCCCTAAAATGCTGCTTGCTTGAACACAGACTTGCAACTCACATGGGTAGTTCCTTCTGTTGTAACTGGCCCTGCAGAGCATTGGGGATCGCTCGGAAGCTGGGGCTTTTCCAAGCGTCAGCTCTTCTGCCCTTTGCCCAGGGGTTGGCAATGGTCTCTAGCTAGGGTCCACTCCTAGACCCTGGGTGGGGACAGTCTCCTTTAGAACCATGAGCATTTCAGTCCCACCTCTTTCTCTTCAGAATACATGTTGGGGGACCAGGTGAGCCAGGCAGGGAATGGATGGATGGGCGGGTAGATGGAAACACAGATGGGTGGGTGGGTAGATGGTGGGTGTGGTGTGTAGTGCCTATATCCAGCCCAGCACCCCCTCAGCCCACTTCTCTGAGAAACCCCAGCATCACTGACAAAGGTAGAGGACACCAGAGGGGCCTAAGGTCTGAAAAACACGGGGACCTTTCATGTGTTTGGACACTGCTTATAGCTGTCCTGGGGGGGGGGGGGGGGGGGGGGGGGTGGGGATACCTGCTGTAGTTGGCTCTTGGATGACCATGGGATGGGAGCTGTCAAAGCTGGGGTGTCATGTCTCTCGTCCTCTGACGTGGCTCATGAGTCCTGGTCTCACTAGGTCACCTCAGTGTTGGGCCCCTGGCCTCTCATTGTTCGGCAGGAGAGGAAGAGAGTTGTGGGTGAAGCTCATGGCCAAGGCCAAGAGCAGCAGACACACACTGACTGCTGCATAGTTTTTGTTTTGTTTTTTCATCACAAACTTAAATAGTAATCGCAAGAGGTGGAATTTCTGGTTTATTGAAAAGTCAGTTGTGAAATAAAACTGTAGTGCTTCTGTTTGAATGGGCTATGAATACCACAGAGGTTTAATATTAACCCGCCATGACCTCTTTAAACACAGGGGCAGGTCCTTTCATTTCCAGCTGACAGTAGCTCCTTTTGTCCCTAAATCTGCATAGCTACTCCCCCATACAATGTCACTGCAACATGTTTATGGTTTTTATACTCTTTGTAACACAAATATGTGTATTTAGTGAAATTAACTAGACAAATATGTTGTACTCCATAACCCTCTAGATTAATTTTTTAACCAAATATCAAATAAGACCATTTTTTTTGTAATTTGATCAAAATACTATAAATATAATGGAAGGTTAAATAAATAACAAAAATAGAATGCCACTCAAAATATACTTGCTTTTTACACAGGAAGGCTTTCTTTTGTTAGCCTGCTGTTCTGACCATAGTTCAGTATTGCCTAATGTCAGCCTGAGACGGTGCTGTGCCTTGGTCCTAGCACCTCGTAAGTACTGTACAGACTGAGAAACTGTATTCATGAGCTATAACAGGCATATAGTAGTGATGATCAATTCTTTAAACGCCTTCTCAAGTTGTGTAACAAAATCACACCAAATGTCATTTTTAATGATCTATAACCGATCCAATTAGATGAATTGGTTGAGGCAAAATTGGATGGATGGGTAGGAAGTTATTTGTAGCCATTATAAACATTTAGATCAAAAAATCTGAAGGGAAGGATTTGTCTGCAACTTAGGTATATTTGCTCATTTTATTCTCATATAGAAGTACCCTATTTTACCTAATATGCTCTGAAAAGTTTAGAAAAATCAAAATATTGTTACTATTTCTTGCAAATGCAAAGTGTTTTTTTGTTTTTGTTTTTACATTTTTGTCATTTGTTTATTTATTTTGTGTATTTATATGCACCATTATAGTGATATTTTATTTGTATTGAAATGTGATTTTATTTGTATGTCAATAAAGTTGCCTTGAGGTCAGAGCAAGCCAGAGCAGAAGCCAAGCAGTAGTGGGGCACACCTTTAATCCCAGCACTTGGGAGGCAGAGCTAGGCGGATCTCTGTGTGTTCAAGGACACAGCCAGCAGGGCAGACACATGCCTTTAATCTCAATACCAACCATAGACGACCTGGAAGTCTGTACAAACAGGCAGTGACAAGGAGGTCATGTGGCTGGGTTTACAACCAATGAGAAAACAGAACAGAAAGTCTTTAAATAGACAGGACGCACAGAAGTAGGTCTCTTGCGGAGAGGAAGAACGGCAGAAGCAGTGAAGGGTAAGGTTTTCCGCTCTTGCTCTGACCTCGTGGTTTAACTCTGCAATCGGTTCTGTGTTTCTTATTTAACAAGCCGGATACATCTACATTTGGCGCCCAACGTGGCAAGAATTCATTAAAAAACCGCTTGCCTTGGCAGTGGGTCCAGCTTCCCGCCCGGGCGGGCCCGGCTCCTTAGCACAGGCTTAGCCCCGGCCTAACCTGGGCCTAGCTCAGTTTAGGACTCAGGCCCAACCTACCTTAGCCACAAGCTACAGGACACTGAGAGAAGTGACTGAGAGACTCTAGCCCTATGGGCTGAAGACAAATGCCCCAACTTTACAAAGGAACATTAGGTGACTGTTCAGGCTGTCAGCTGTCTCTGTCTACCCTGAAAGACTCCCGAAAGTTGCTTGCATCCTTCTCCCGGTTCTCAGGTAATGTTATATCCTTCTGAGGTCTTTGATGTGGTTGAAGACTAGATAGTTATAATTTCCTCAGTTATGATAAAAGATACGTTAGATATAAAACCTTAGACTCATAAATATAAGATAGATAGGATATCTTCTTTAATATTGTAACTGTAATTCTTGCTTGATAATTGTTTTGTTATATGTAATTGTACTATGTAAAAGTTAAAACCTTCCTTAAAAAAAAAAGAAAAGGGGAAGTGCTGTGGATATCGCTCTGTGTAAATAAAGTTCTGATTGGTCAGTGGCCAGGCAGGAAGTATAGGCGGGACAAGAGAGAAGAGAATTCTGGGAAGTAGAAGGCTGGAGAGACACCGCCTACCGCCGCCATGAAAAGGAACATGTAAAGACACTGGTAAGCCACACGCCATGTGGCAAAGTATAGATTAACAGAAATGGGTTAATTTAAGATAGAAGAAGTAGATAACAAGCAGCCTGCCATGGCCATACAGTTTGTAAACAATGTAAATTTCTGTGTGCTTTCTTGGTTGGGTCTGAGCAACTGTGGGACTGGCGGGTAAGAGAGATTTGTCCTGACTGGGCCAGGCAGGAAAACTCCAACTACACACCATTACATAGACTCTCCTTCTCTTATAGGTCCTGGGGATCAAACTAAGGCATGGTGGTAAGCCCTCCTTTAACTGATGAGTCACTTTACAGGCGCTGGAGTTCTTTTCACTAAAGTGTGTGTGTGTGTGTGTGTGTGTGTGCGCGCGCGCGTGCGTGTGTGTGTGTGTGTGTGTGCATGCGTGTGTGTGTGCATGCGTGTGTGTGTGTGTGTGTGAGTGTGTGTGTGTGTGTGCGCGTGCGTGCATGCGTGTGTGTGTGTGTGTGTGTGTGTGCGCATGTGTGCGCGCGCGCGTGCATGCGTGTGTGAGTGTGTGTGTGTGTGCGCATGTGTGCGCGCGCGCGCGTGCATGCGTGTGTGTGTGTGTGTGTGTGTGTGTGTGTGTGTGTGTGTGTAGTGGGTAGCCATTCCAGCCTTGGCCTGGAAGTTCCAACCCCCAATGAGGCTTCGATAATGGTCACGCCTACAAGGCGGGGCTGAGGGAGGAAGCGGAAGACCCAGGATCGAGAGGAGAGGTCTCTCTTGGTTCTGGGACCCTGGACGCTGGAAGTAGTCCGAGCAGAGTTCTCCAGAGAACACCGCCGGACTGCGCCATCCCTTTCCCAGACCCTGCAACCTATCCCTTCATTTGTAAGTTACCCCACAAAATAAACCTCCCTTTTAACTACGTGGAGTGGCCTTAATAATTTCACCAATATGTGTGTGTGTGTGTGTGTGTGTGTGTGTGTGTGTGTGTGTGTGTTTGAGTGTACTCAAATACACATGATTGGGATTACAAATTAAGCTCTTTGGTTTGGGAATTTTGCTTACCTTTTTTTTTAAACTTTGTTTTTATTCAGTCTTTGTGTATTTCACATCATGTGTCTCCATCCCATTCATTTCCCATCCCGGAGAATTTGCCCTCCACCCTCGTTAACTGACTCAGACAATCCAAAACCCACTGTCAAGGTAAATGACCAAATCAGAGGGACTTTCAGTTAGAAACAATCAGACCTCGCTGTAAAAAAAAAAAAAAAAAAAAAAAAAACAACAACAAAACAAACAAACAAACAAAATAAACACCACTTACTTTTATTTTTATTGATATGTGAGTATATACCAAGTGTGTGTGGGTTTTCATGGAGGCCAGAAGAGGAGGCCAGAGTCTCTGGAGCTGGAGTTGCAGGCAGTCATGAGCTGCCTGAACTGGGTTCTGTGAACTGAACTGAGGTCCTCTGCAAAAGCAAGATGTGTTCTCAGCCACTGAATCATCATTCCATGCTTCCCCGAGACAGTCTTCTTTATGAGTCCCATCCCTGGTAGATGATGAGGCACCTGTTGGTTTGTTACACACAGTAATGTGACATGTCACCTTTAGATGTTCTTCTGCTCCCTCTCTACCCTGCTTTCGGGGACCCTTCCATAGAGACCATGATAGGCAAGGGGTGGAAGAGTTGATACTAAATGAAATACATCTTAAAGTGCCCCTGTGTTGTGTATCCTGAAGGTTTAATCTCCTGAAATGGTGTATTGGTGACACTCACGCTACCACCACCCGTTCACCATGTCCGAGTGAGGGGCTGGGGATAGAAAAACAGAGACAAGAGACAGCAGGTCATTCACCCCAGCAGAATGCTGAATGCTGTTTATTGAAAGAGGGAGGAAACCTTAAATACAGGCTTGCAACACAATGGGAGAACCCCAGAGGGCAGAAGTTTGCTACTGTTGTTCTACATTCTTGCATCTAAGCTGTTAATGCCCAATATGCAGGATACACAAACAAGGAACTTCCCTTAAGCATTTAGGAGGGTGGAGACCGGCAGGAAATTAGCATAGGGAGGACATCAAGGTCAAGGTTAGCAAGCAAGGCAACAGCTACCCAAAACAGGGACCAGGGCCCTACAAAATGGATGTACTATGGTAATTCAGGCTCAGAAGCGATTAGAGGAATCCCTTTCTTCTGTGAAGTGGGATTGTAAAAGGGAAGAGGGAAAGGAAAATCCAGGAGCCTTCACTAAGAGGTACTCTTATGCAGATGTTTAAAAAAAGTTATGGACCTTGAAACATCTGGAATTAGATTCCCTTGAAATTACCTGTGCTCATACAGCTTTGGGGAGATCTTGGGACACATCTGGTCATGTATTCTATGTTGGTTCAGGACCACTTGACTTAACACAAAGAGGCAGGAAGGCCAGACCTGCAGGAAGACTGTGTTGGCTCTCACATCTCACATCAGATGGATGGTACTTGCCGAGTAATTGTTGTGAGTCAGACGTGGGGCTGGAGCCCCTGAGGGAAAGCATATTCTGTTCTTGTTGACTAGTTGAAGGAGCTCAGGAAATACACATAATTATTGATTGGTTGGAGCCAAACTAGCAAATGCTGGGTTACGTTGACTTAGACTTATTGATCCTCTAAATTATTTGATCTGCAAGGTTGGAAATCTAAGAATTCCACTAGGAATGGGTTCAGTCCTCAAAAGAAGTGCTTGTTTGGGTAGAGGGTAGGATTCTGGGAACACTCTCTTTGGGAACCCTTTATCCTCAGACTTCCCTCATACCTCACTGATTCATACTGCCCTCCCTCCTTCCCTCCCTTCCTTCTTCCCTTCCTTCCTTCTTCCCTCCCTCCCTCTCCTCATTTTATTCCCATGGGCAAGTGTTGTGGAATATTAGTTGTAGATGTGTTATATTTTTTTTTATGCTGTGGAACATTTGTTTAATGATGCAAAGATGGGTTGCATTCTTTTATGTTTTTCTTGCTCCTCGATTTATCCTCTCTCTTCCTGCCAGCCCCCCACCTATTCTTTATCCTGCCTAGATATTGGCCATTTGGCTCTTCATTTGACCAATCAGGTGTTTGGGGAAGGCAAAGTAACAAAGCTTCACAGAGTTAAACAAATGCAACATAAAAGAGTGCAACACATCTTTGCATCATTAAACAAATGTTCCACAGCAGACAGGAACCATTTCCATTTCTCTAGTAGGTTGAATAACACCCCTTCCAAATTTATGGCCCCTTGCCACTTCATAATGTAACCTTATTTGGAAGTATGTTGTTGGAAGCTGTAATTAGTTAAAAGATCTTGCATTGAAATCATCCTTTCATCCTTGCTTATGGTGGCTCTAAACCCAATGATTAGTGTCCTCAGAAAGAAAAAGGAGAGAGAAAAAGAGACACACACAGAGAAGGCCAGGTGAAGATAGGGGACAGAGTGGGGTTATCCTGACACCTGTGGCCCAAGACAAGGGCCTCAGGCCACCAGAAGAGAAAGCCTTCTTCCACAGAGCTTGTGGAGGGAACAGCCTTGCTGATGTGTTGACTTTGTTCCTCTAGACTCTAGAACCGTGAGCGAACACATTTCTGTCATTCCTTGTTTGTGTGTGATGCTTTGTTATAACATCAATAGGAAACGAATACAGTGGGATGCAGAAGCATTTGCTCTTAACCTCCATTTCTTAAGTCAGTTCTTTCATTGTTTGAGTTTCTTGTTCAAATCACATACAAATCACATAAGTGTGATGACTTATTTTCTTTCATGAACTTACAGTCTTTCTAATCGTTTAAAAAATCTATTTTCTTCCCCTCTACATTCTTAGAGAGCTTTGCAATAGACAACAGAACCACAAGGGGCTGGGAAGGTGGCTCAACATTTAAGAGCACTAGCTGCTCTTGCCAAGGACCTGGGTTTGGCTCTCAGGATCCACTTCAGGCAGCTACCAACTGCCTGTAACTCCAGTTATAGGAGACCCGACAGCCTCTGAGGACACTTCTGGCTTCTGTAGACACACACACACACACACACACACACACACACACACACACACACACACACAAGATGGAAATGACAAAAGATCCAGAGCATCCTGTTGGTGGGACTGTGTGTGTTGTAAGGAAGACACATTGGGTCATCTGGCTCTAGAAAGTTCTAAGGCTCCCACTTCTTTTTCCATGCGGCATTATAACTCTATGATATATGGGAACTGGTTCTCATCTAAGGAAATGGGGAATGGGAGAGGAAATAGTAAAGCAGGGGGGTCCTGAGCACCTACAGGGATGAAAATCCCCCAAGGAGGATGTTCCAGAATCCTATCTTTCTCCCTCAAACTACGGCATTTCTGAGGACTGGCCCCATTCCCAGCAGAGTCCTTAGTTCGTCTCAGGCACCGTGACTGTTGCTCTTAAATGACTCACTGTATCTTGGTGTAGTGTGTTTGCCAAAGTGCAAAGAAGGAGGGGAATGGGGTTCTTGGAACTTTGGTCTTTTAATCGTTGCTCCAGACTGGTTCTGGGAACTGAAAGTCTCCATCTGCAAAAGGGCTTTTGGAGCGCCGGTGGGAAGAGGGAAGGGTGGGGTGTCAGGGCAAAGCTCTGTCCCCAGATCCATTTGTGCAGCCGCATCTGCTGTCCTGTCCTCCTAGACCTCTGGGAGGAGAGCAGCGTGGTATGCCGTCCATCATCAACCAGCCTAGCTCCTCTAACTTCATTTCCAGGCCCAGCCTTCCCTTTTTGATTTATTTTCTGGGTTTTGGCTGTTATCACAGGGAAAAAAAATCTGTTCCTTTTTCAAACGAGCAGCATTGGAAAAGATAGGGCTGGAGAAAGATTTCACTGAAGGCCTTGCTTCTGAGCTTCTAGAAGACAGCTGCTTTTCCAGTCCCAGGCCACTGGGTTAGCCTTCCAGTGCCTGGTCCAGGGAGGAAGGAGGGAGCCCTCACTCAGAAGCATATAATGGGGCCAAGCTCCACATTGCCCATGATGCCCCCTTATCCCTCCAAACTCTTGCTTCCTTCTCTCTTTCCTGTGTGTTTATATTTCATTCTAGACTTGGGTGAGTTATATACAACATACAACCTTCAATATGGAATTCTTTGATAGATATACACTTTCTAGCAGCAAGGGTGAGCCTTGCACTTAAGTTCCTGCTCACCATTGCTGTTGGCATGAGGCTGAACTCAGAGCAGGAGTCTGTGATGACTTCAGTTGACCTGCACACAGCCTTGGCCCGACCACCACCAACATAATGCCATAATTATGTTTCTCTCTTTTAAAAGTTATGTGTACATGTGTGTGGGTTTGTCCTCTGGCATGCAGGTGCCGTTGGTGGTCAGAGGCGTTGGATCAATTGGAACTTGATGGGATTCTAAGCCACCTGCTGTGGATCCTGGGAATCAAACTCAGGTCTTCTGGGAAAATAGATTGCAATTGTAACCATGGAATCCTCTTTCCAACCCCAAACTTGCAGTTCTGAGGTTAGGTGAAGCATGATGGGAAATGGTTAGACCATGAGTCCCCCAGATGCCCAATACATCCTATCATAGGCAATGACACAGGCCTTGTACTAGAGAATCTACTGATCCACCCACTCTGCGAGCAGTTGTTCAATGTACTCTGTGTTGTCGAGACAGGTGCAGAACCTTCTGCTGGGCTTGTCTATCCTGGGCCAGCATTTCTCTTCCCTTGTCTTTACATGCAGGCTGATTTCTTTCTTATTCTTCCTGCCTCTCCCCCATGTCTTCCATGGGTTTGGGGAAAAGAACATTGTAACAGCTTTTGCTGAGCATCCAGTATCCACTTCCCTTTCCTTCAAGGGACCCTTTATCTGGCCTTCCCAAAAAATTCTTTCCTGGCTGGATAGAGCAGAAATGTTTTTCCACTTTCTCTCCTTCGTTTTTTATGATTCATTTTTTATCTCTCTGTGTGTGTGTGTGTGTGTGTGTGTGTGTGTGTGTGCCTGCAGAAGCCAGAAGAGGGTGTCTGTTCCTCTGGGACCAGAATTCCAGCTGTTTATGAGCTGCCTTGAGGTGCTGGGAACCGATCTCGGGTCCTCCTGAAGAGCAGGAAGCACTCTTGACACCCCGCCATCTCTCCACCCTCTCCCTTTCTTCCTGTACAAATTGTCCTGCTTCCATCAAAGTGACAAAAACTACAGCCAGTCCCAAGGCACTAATTCACTTCTTCTTCCACAGATGAAGCTGCTGGATCACCTAATTCCACATCAGTCTGGTTGCTTGTCTTGAACCTTCCTCTGGGTTCTTTGCTTAAATGTTTGCTTTTTTTTTTTTTTTTTTTTTTTTTTAATAAGCTAAAAGAGGTTGGCCCTCTCAGAGTGAACTTGAATGCTAAGATGCCTGTAGTGTTTGCTGTCTGTCCCTGTTTTCTCTTCTCTCTGCTCTGGGTTCCTCACTTTTCTGTGGCTCTCTGGAAGGACAGCCAGTGCCCTTATCCACTAAAACACCTCTCCAGCCCCACTGTTTGTTTTTCTTAATGAACTTTCTTTAAACTATTTAATTTGTGCTTTGGTTGTTTGAGACAGAGTCTCACCATGTAGCTCTGGCTGGCTTGGAACTCGCTGTGTAGACTCAGCTAACTTTAGGAGCTTGCAGTGGTCCTCTGTCTCTGCCTCCTGAGGACTGGGGTCACAGCTGTGTACCGTCACATCTGGCTTCTATAGAACTTCAGAAGCAGCTCTTCTAGTTCCACATAAAGGGTCCTACAGGTATCTGCAGAGAGATTTGAATTGACATTTCCATGATGAAGACTCTTCCTGTCTGAAATATGATATACTTTTCCCTTTTTTCTAGTCTCCCTTTGTCCCTGGGAGTGTTTTAAAGTTTTCTTCATACATTTCTTACACATTATCAGGGTTATTATCAGCCACTTTGTATTTTAGTAAACATTAATTTTAAGACCTTTACTGTGCCTTCTAACTGGTTCTTATTTGTATATGTGTATAAAAGCTAGTGTTTACAACATTGTAAGCATGCTTAAAGGCTATTGTTTATAACACTGTATATGTGCATAAAGGCTATTGTTTACAACACTGTATGTGTGCATAAAGGCTATTGTTTACAACATTGTATATGTGTAGAAAGGCTATTGTTTACAACATTGTATATGTGTAGAAAGGCTATTGTTTACATTTATTTATGGCTAGTTTTGTTACTGAATTTTCTTGCTTACAACAGATTTTAGCCGGTTCTCTTGCAGTTTTCAACTTTTAAGTTGTGATAGTCTTGTCTCTAACTTCTATATTACATATGGTAGTTACTAAGCCAGGCGGTGGTGATGCACACCTTCAATCCCAGCACTTGGGAGGCAGAGGCAGGCAGATCTCTGTGAGTTTGAGGGCAGACTGGGCTACAGGGTGAGTTCTAGGAAAAGCTCCAAAGCTTCAAAGTTTCAAAAAACCAAAGCCAAACAAACAAAAAAAACCAAAACAAACAAAAAACATATGATAGTTACTTATAATGACATCAAATTTTAAAACCTTTTGAAGGCTGGGGTGATGGCTCAGTGGTTAAGAGCACCTCTGCTCTTGAAGAGGGTTGGAGTTACGTTCCCAGCACCCCAGGGGGGTGGCTCACAACTTCCTGTGACTCCAACTCCAGGAGCTCTGTTGCCTGCACCCACCACCACCCTGCCTTTGCAGGCATCATAGTCATGTGCACACATATACACAAAGTCACATACATGTAATTTTTTAAAAAAAATTAAAGATACTATTGGAAGGTGAAAGGGGGAAAAGTTTTCAAATCATACATTTAATCTAAATATATGAATCTAGAATGTATAAAGAATGCTATTAACTCAATAAAAAGAGTAAAAAATTAAGCAAAAGATCCAAATAGTTCCCTCAGAGGACCAACAACTGGCCAATAAACAATGATGAGAGATTCAGGGTCATTAGTCATCAGGAAAATGCATGTCAAAACTACAATGAAATTTCACTTCATACCTGCATAATCAAAACCACAGAAAACAGCTGACATTGGCAAAATGTTGAGAAGTCAAACCGTCATAGGCTGTTGGAGTATTTTAAATAGTGCTGTTGGTTGGTAGGTCATTCTGACATTTCTCAAAGATCTAAACATGAGTTACCCCATTTGACAGCAATCCCTAGGTAGCTACCCAATAGAAATAAGAATATAAATAACCCCAGCACTTGGGAGACTGTGGCAAGAGGTTAGAGAGTTCAAGGTCAGGCTGGGTTACATAGTCAGTCTGAGGCCAGGTGGCATTCCGTCTCAAACGCAAAAACAAAATTGATAACATTACTTGTCCTAACCCAAAAGTCCATCAATTAATGAACTGATATGTATAATATGTTATATTTATATTATGGAAAATTGTTCAGCAATAAAAATAAATGTCCTGACTCATGGTATGACATGGTGAAACTTGAAAACAATATATGCCCCACACTATATGTGAAATAAACCAATTAAAATTACAAATGACCATGTATTATATGACTCTGTTTAAATTAAGTATGTAGACTCAGACACATAGTTGTCTTGATTAGGAGGGTTATAAAAATGCTATTCTAAAATTGATGATGGCAATGGATTCTGAATACATGAATGCCATTGAACTACACATTTTAATGGTGTAAATGATGCAGGACAGGAGTCATGTCCCAATAAAGCTGTTTAAAACCATGCATGGGGAAATTCCGGGGCCAGTTCTGGATCTCTGATGTATTGGCACCATGATGAATAAGGCACAGAAGCAGCGAAGTCCAGGGCCCCAGCTGAGGTGGGAGGGTCACAAAACGCCAAGCTAAGAAAAATATAGCCTCGGTTGACATGGAGGTGGGTATCTTTGTCCTCTCTAGTTTCAGTGAGGGAGATCGGCCACAGGTTGCTTAAGATCACCCAGCTGGCAGAGTCAGCTAGTAGCAGGCATCAGACACCGGCATCCTCCCCGGTAGTCAGTAGTGACTCCCTGGAGCATGGGGCCTGTGCTTTGAATCCACCATCTGGGAGCGATCATGTTTCCTGGATATGATTAAAGGGGTGTTCGCTTAAAAATCTCTCCCCTCCACTATGCCTGTGGTTGCAGCCCCTGTGGAGTGCATTTTGGGGGGTTGGTATCAGTTGCTCAGGGTCTTGCAAGAGGAGCCACAGCTCATCAGTGGGCATCTTCTGGGGATTTACAGCCAGCACCTGGGCTCAGGTGTTGGGGATCAAAATGCCAGTGGATGCAGGGCCAGGGAGAGAGGGTTGGGGCACAGGTTGAAAGCATTGTGGCATCTTGCAATTTCTCCTGTGCTGTTCCCCAGGAAGAGTTTCCAAAGACTTCAGATCTGACCAGAGCGAATTCACCTCACAGGTAGGAGCAGGGAACAGGGGCATGTGACCCTTCTCCAACTCCTTATTAGAGTTCACCTACAATGGCAGGAAGCACCACCTCCTTTGGGCCATGTAGCCCAAGGTCATAGGCGGAGTAAATACCACTATACCCCTCAGCTCTTAAAAGTTGCCAAGAAAATCCTCTACCTTGACTTGCTTTCATGGGTGATGAGCAGATACTGGAATGGACTAGGAACCCACCAAGGCCTGGAAGGTACCCCACAGAATCACTTGCCAAGCATGGGGTCTTTGGAGGGGACTATCAATGATGAGCCAGGTCCTTGGTAGAATCTGCTCATTCCAGGTCTCGACAAGCCTCTCTCCCTCAGCACTAATGAGCCTTCACAGATCCAGAACTCACCGCCAAACTCTGGCTCCCACTAGAGTGCTCTGAGAGGCTGGGTGGCATGGGGCGTGGCAAAGACAGATGGAAGGCAGAGGTGATGATGTTCACACAAGGAATGGGACAAGAAGGTGTTGATTGGGATTAGATGTAAAACGAAGGCATAAATGCAGGGTGAAATGTGAGATGAGACAAACGTGGAATTTGGGGTACCTAGCAGGCACAGGGAGAGGAGGTACCTAGCCTGGTTTGTCTCAGCTTGTTCTGGGCCTTCTCAGATTTCTCAGATTTCCCTCCACCCTCTTCTCGGGGATCACTGTCCTTGTTGCCTGGGCTTAGGTATTGGCTCTGCCATTCACTGCTTGCAAGCCCTGAGACATTTGCTTCTCTGAGCCTCTGTCCCCCTGACTAAAATGTAGGTAATTGACAGTGCTGCCCCATGGGATTGTGGTAAAGGTCAAATAAGTTGACCTACAAAGCACTCAGTATAATAGGGTCTTATTAGGTGCTTAATAATTGCATCTAGTCTTTCAATCTAATCCATGTAACCATCACCATGATCCACTTCTAGAACATTTTCATCATCCCAAACAGAACCATTGTCCCCACTAATCACTACCTGTCCCATCTTATCCTCCGTGCCCCCCTGTGTGTACTGCTCTCTAGCTGTTCTCTGTTTATGAATTGAGATAATTTAGGTATTTCATAGAGTGGAGTCATGCAGGATTTATGCAAGAGTAATGTCCTCAAGATTCATCTGTGCTACACCATGTATCAAATGTTCCATTCTTTGTACGGCAGGATCGTTTTCCATGGGCTGTGCAGACCACACTTAATCTCTTTGCTGATGAGCATTTTTTTGGGCTCTTGTGTCTTATAAATACTGGAGTCACACTTCAGAGACTAGATAGTTGACTTGGGAGGTCAGAGCCCAGGCCCTGGAGACACACTGCCTCAGGCCCTGTCCTTCCATTCACTGTCCCAGGTGTCCCTGTCTCTCATCTGTGCCACAGGGCTGCTGGGTTTCAGGCTGTCGCAAGAAGGAGATGTGTCAGTTCACCCAAAGCAGCCCCAGTGGTTTCTGGGGCCCGCTCGACATTCAGGAAGGCTAGCCATTGTGTTGGGAGCTTATTCTTGCAAGCCTTCACCGAGCTGCCATGAACAGCGAGACTGGACTTTCTAACTTCTGATGATTGAAGATGGAGCATAGAGGAAGTGAAGAACAGGAGAGGTGGAGAGAACACTGGAGGCCACCTTATCCAAATCTCTTCTTTTTACCAGTGGGGAAACTGAGGCCCAGAGAAGAGGGACCAGAATGGCAGAAGCAGAACTGTAGCCAGGCACCTGTGCCCGGTGTCTGCTGGCCTCAGCTTGAAGCCTGGCTTCCTCCCTTCCCCTCCGCTAACCAGGGGTCTCTCCAAACACTATCCTCAGCTGCCTTCTTTTCCCTGTAGGCAAGTCTGTGGTGGCATTTTCTGATGTTGAAGGGCCCAGCCCAGTGTGGGCTGCGCCACCTCTGGGCAGGTGGTCCTGGGGTGTATAAGAAAGCAAACTTAGCAAGTCATGGAGAAGCAAGCTAGTAAGCAGCACCCCTCTATGGCCTCTGCATCAGTTTATGCCTTGAGTTCATGCTGTGACTTTCCTATGAGATGGACTGGGACCTGGAAGTTGTAAGCCAAATAAAACCCTTCTGTCCTCCAAGTTGCTTTTGGTCCCAGCAATCAAAAGCAAAGTAGGGCAGTGTCCTTTACCCTTTGGCTTTGCCTCACATACATGCCAGCTGTTTCCTGTGCTCTGGATACCACCTACCTTGTTTATATCCACTCACAACTGCTTAGGGTATTGGGACAGTTCTACAAACTATTGTATTGTCTTTTCCCAGCAGGGGCAACAAGTGGGCAGAAGGGACCCAAACTAGTCCATTGTCGGAGCGGCTCTGCTTGTCTTAGGATTAGGCACCTAAGCTGGGTAAGCATTCTGCTGGTCTGTTGTTTGTGTTCTCTTTGTTCAATTCATTGGTTTTTCTCCGAGTTTATTTTTGGAGAATTCCAGGCTGTCTGGACTCCGCTAAAGGGGACAGCAAGGGTGCAGCCCACACCTGGGCAGGAGACCAAGGCAGACAAGGGGACTTGGTGGCAGGGAGAAAGCTGAGTGGTGTCATGAGGACAGCAAACCGAGGGGACAGGGAGGGATCAGCTACCGAGAGGTCGCCTCCCCCTGGAAGGCCTTGCCCTGGAGCTCTTCAGTGAGTGAAAGGAAGATTTGTTTATTCAAAGATGAAGTTTCCCCTGTGTCTACTCTAGGGCACTGGTCTGGCAGAGGGAGGTTTTCTGAACTTGGAGGGATGGGAAAGAACTAAGGTCCCCTGCTCCATCTGGGGAGGAGCACGGAGTGAGCCGCTAAGGAGGGTGTGAAGGGCGAGGTAAGGGGGGGACCACACCATGGTGGAGGGGAGGGGAAGGGAAGGCGGCCAGTCTGGCAACACTAATGTCTCTAACTTGAGGGCAATCTTTGATTTTCACTTTTCTCTCTTATTACTTCCTTTGATTCTTTTGTTTTTGCTTTTTGTTTGTTTTGTTTTGTTTTTAAATATTTCCCATCGTGTTAGTCAGGAAAAGATACTTCCTTCAGAGACTTAAACTGCTGTTGCCTGGGCTGAACACTTAGACTTGGGCAGAGCCCCCTCAGCTCCCTGTGTGTTTGTTTAAGCTGGATCCTTGTGGAGATTCGAGGAGGAGGAGGAGGAGGAGGAGGAGGAGGAGGAGGAGGAGGAGGGAGTCTGCCTTTGAGGATGACCTGTAAGCGGTGATGTCTGGGTGTGTCTGACAGGACCTTCCTGAGGACAGGGATGGATAACTCACCTCTGCAGGCCAGACTGCCCTGAAAGCAAACACCAGTTGAGGGGATGAAGAAGGAAGGCAAGGCTTCTGCTTCATCTGGCAGCTGAAAGTGAGAAGCTGATAAGGGTAAGGAGGTCTGTAACAGACCCCACGGGTAATCGAGCTGCGCCTGGCATGAGCTCGCTGGAGAATGAGGCCACATCCGGCCTGTCAGGACCTGCCAAGGAAATGCAAAGTGTGACAATTCAGGACTAACACAGTTCCCAAAGCCCCTGGAGTTGGAACACAGAGAGTCCAATCTTCAAGATGGGACTAGTTCTCAACTTCTAGGGTGAGGGCAAGAACATCCAAGTCTACCTCCTCCTGGCCCCAGCTTAGCCAGAAAATGCATCTTTTTCCAAGGTATCATCCTTGGGATCTGCATCCTGGACTTTTTGCTAGCTCAGACATTGCTTTTGAGAGCTCTGTGGGATCCCAAGCATCAACAGACCCAACAGTAGCTGTACTTAGCAAATGCCAAGCCTTGCTCTGACAGCCTGCATCTAACTCATTTCATTAAATCTGCACACAGCTCGACCAGACAAGACAGGAATTTTGTGCCTCTCACACATGGGGAAACTGAGGCATGGGAGGAGTAGAGCTACAAAGCCAACACAGACTCCTAGCTCCAGGGTAGTGCCCTTGACTCCTGACAAAACTTTCCTATGCTCCATAGCACTAGGCAGAGTGGAGATGTGACCTGTATTGGCCACTGAGGGAATGATAAGCCTCGGAGATGGGGTTTGTAAGGGTCCCATAGAACAATTGATAGCAAGTCATCAGAATGGACAGTGAGGCCTGGAGAGATTACCCAGGGCCACACAGCTGGAAAAGAATATGACAAGAATATGATCCATGTTCTCCCGACAGAATCTTTTCAATGTGTGTGTGTGTGTGTGTGTGTGTGTGTTTCCTTCCTCTAGGGAAAAAAAAAAAAAACTGTGCCCACACTTCTCCCGGCTCCTGAGAAGCTGAGGCTGGGGTAGTGGGTAACATGTTGTCTACTGGCACTTTCCTGCAACTGTGTTGATTGTCCCAAGTCCCTGCCCTGGGTTTGTCTCCTAGACACTTGTCCACCTGATAAAGAGGGTTGAAGAGAGCTGGGGAGACCTTGTGCCCTCCCTGAGCTGAGGGCTGAGGACCCTTTCTGCCAGGGGACCTTTTGAGGCATGGCTCATTTTTGGCTTTATCCAGAGCACAGCTTGGGTTGCATGAGCCCAGGTGCCTAGCAGGGATCCATAGTGGAGAGTTGGGCCTGGCCAGGTTCCCACCAGAAGTGAGAGTGCTCTGTCAGAAAGTGGCTGCAGGAAGGGGCCAGGAAGGGGCAACATCCTCTGTGGTTTCTTTCTAGGGGTTTCTTTTCTTTACCTGTTAAGGACCTTCTCTGACTCAGTTTCTGATCCCTGAAGAATGAAAGGCTGTTTGGTTGGGTGGTTTAGGGACTTATCCCCTGCACTGTATCTGTGATCTACCTCTGGTCACAGCCCATCAGCTCTACCGGCAGACTGGGTTGAATCAAGATGAAAGGAGCATGTTGGCTGTTGGAACAGGGGACCCATGCTTTGGTCTGTGTGTGATGACAGAAGTCTCAGACAATTCCTGATCCAGAACAGGCCCCAGTCTATCTGTCTAAGAACCCAACATAACACCAAGAGACACAAGGTGGTATGCCTTCTTCAGCACCATATTTTTCCATTAATTTTTTTTTATTGCGGTAAAGTGAGTAACATAAAATCTAACTTCTGAACAAATTCAGTCTTCCATATATGTTGTTGTGCAGTAGCTATAGAGACCTCTCTTCTTGCATAACTGAAACTGTACTCTCACTGAACAGTAGCTCCCTAGGGCATCCACCTCCTAGTCTCTAGCCATTGCTTTTTGCTTCTAGATGTCTAACTCAGATTCCTCTCTGTGTCTGGCTTATTTCACTTAGCACATTGTCTTCAAGTCTTCAAGTTTCATCCACATTGTAGCATGGGACATGATTCCCTTCTTTCTGGAGACTGAACAGATTCTGAATACATATATACCAGCTCCTTTGTCCATTCCTCTGTAGACCCAGAGTTATTTCTACCTCTCGTCTGTTTCTGGGAACAATGCTTTAGTGAACATGGGGGTGCAGATATTTCTGTGGGGTCATGCTTTCTTTTGTATCAACACCCAGAAGGGGATAGCTGGACCCTGTGGTAGTTCTCTGTTTAACTTTCTGAGGAGCTGCCGTACCTTTTGTTAGAGCAGCTGTACTTACAATCCCACCCGTGGGGCTCCAGGTTCTGATTGCTCCACACTTTCACTGACATTTGTTATTTTCCATTTCTATGGTTGTATGTTTTAAACAATGTCTATCTTAGCAGGTGATATCACGTGATAGCTCATGTGGTCCTGATTTTCCCCATGATTGGTGATCACGGATTTTTTTTTTTGATAATGTAGTTATTTGTATGTTTTCTTTGGAGAAATAGTAAATGAAGTTCCTTGTAATATCAGCGTATTAATGTTGTTGAGTCACAGGAACTTCTTACATATTTTGGGTTAATTAACCCCTTATTAGATATAAAGTTTGAAAAGATTTTCTGTTGTTGTACAGATTGCCTCATTGTCCAATGTCATCAAGTTATTTTTGTTTGTTTGCTTATATTTCCTTCCAGCAGATTCCTGGTTTCAGATCCTATGTTTAAGGCTTTAAACCATTTGGGTTGGCTTTTGTGTATTGTGTAGCATAAAGGTTCTAAATCGATTTTTTGAGTGTGACGATCCAGGCTTTCCTACATCCTCTGGTAAGCGGTCACTTTTGTCAAAAAAGGCGTAGCCTTTGGGATCTTTGCTGAAGATCATTTGTGTGTGTGAATTCCATTCTGGGTTCTCTGTTCTGCTCTGTTGAGCCACGTGTGTCCCTCTCTGCATCACCACCATAACATTTGGTCTCTGTAGCAGCTATTTCTGTAATCAGACTTTTTCTTGTTTTTAGCATACAAAGATTTTTTTTGCTTTAACAATATGACTCCAATTCTTTTTCTAGCCTCCTCTCACTAACTTGGAGCTTTTTGGCTTCTCAGCTGACAGCCTCTGGTTGTCTAGTTCTGAATCCCACCAG
Organism: Onychomys torridus; assembly: GCF_903995425.1. Lineage (NCBI taxonomy): Eukaryota > Metazoa > Chordata > Mammalia > Rodentia > Cricetidae > Onychomys > Onychomys torridus. Next base: position 18,280,476 of record NC_050463.1, read on the forward strand.
GCTCTCTCCTGTTCTCCTCAGAGTCCTTCCTAAGCATTTCCTATCAATTGAGTGAATGGGATATTATGTTATTGAAACAACAGCCCCAGTACCCTAGCACCAGGAAGCAAAGGGTTGCTCCTGGCTCATGCTACCTATTGTACGGTAACTTGGTGAGGATTTCCTGGTCGGTGTCACTCAGGGACCTACACATCCTCCTCAGATGGGCTCCCTTGTTATGTGTAATTTCTGCTCACCATCCATCAGCAGGGCTGATCCATCCAACCACAAGGAGGCTGTAGCACGGTAAATACACCCACAGATGTTTGGTAAATAATATTAATAAAACACACCTTGCTTTGCCAGCACTGATAGGCATGCGTTTCAGCTTTGCCAACTAATATCACTCCCGACAAGCTGCTCAGGCTGCAGCCACTGCAGTATCTTAACTGTAGCTGCATGACGTACCTACGCTGCTGCGGTTTGAACCAAGTTGTCAGGGACTGACACTGAACTAATCTGAAACCCACACCTATATAGGGCTTGAAGACAAGAAACTAGAAGCATTTAGCTGGTTAAGCATTTGGCTGGTTAAGCATTTGGCTGGTTAAGCATTTGGCTGGTTAAGCTTTTAGGCTTTGGAGCAGCACAGTTCAGCTGAGATCCATTCTGGATGAGGACTCAGAAGCTTCCAGTCTGAGGAAACAAGATCAGCTGAGGAACTGGTGAGGTGAGGTAGCTGTGGCTTGTTCTGCTTCTCTGATCTTCCAGCAGTCACCCCAATAACTGGCCTCGGGTTTGATTTTATTACTAAGAACCTTTAAGATTCCTGCTACACACCTGTCCCTCCATGTGAAGAAAGTCTGTGTTATAAATGTTAACTGTTGCTTTGCCATCAGCATGCAGACCAGGAGGCGAACAGTGTCAGCACACCAGGGCATGGCCAATTGCATCACTTCTTTCAGAATCTGTCTGTCTTTGGTTGCGGCACATCTGTTAGTTCCAGTACTGACAGCAAAACGTGGGCTGGTAAGACCACCTTGTCTCCCAGTGATAAGCTATATGAAGGGTTTTTTTTTTTTTTAATGTATATGATGTATACAACAAAGAAACAAACTGATGACTGCTGATAAAGAAATTGGATGTGATTAAAAGACTTGGAAGCCAGGCGGCGGTGACGCACACCTTTAGTCCCAGCACTCGGGAGGCAGAGCCAGGCGGATCTCTATGAGTTCAAGGCCAGCCTGGTCTACAGAGCGAGTTCCAGGACAGGCGCCAAAACTACACAGAGAAACCCTGTCTCAAAAAACTAAAAAACAAAACAAAACAAAACAAAGCAAAAACAAGCAACCAACCAAACAAACAAAAAGAAGACTTGGAAATGGGGATAACAGAGTAAAATTCGGATGAAACAGACTTGTGTGAAGGTGTGGTCCCAGCCACATCAGAAGAGTCCAATAACTGTAACAAAGAAGATGCCGTTACCTCAACATCCCTCAGTTTACATCACAGTGGGAGTAGAAATCGGAGGTCAAAATGGAGTGCTTTCTTCTTTTGGGTCAGTAACTGGTATTTAAAAACAAGAATTGGTTTGACCAGTGAGATCAGCGGCTACCCTGAACGAAAACGGTGGTGAAAGCAGATGGAGGAAGAACCTTGTTAAACAAAGCTGGTTCCATCATTTCAGAGTTGGTGGATTGGTGGGTGTCAAGTACAGGAGAGCACAGATCCCAGAAAAATGAAGTGGTCCCAAAGGAAGCGCAGCCAGCAGAAGACTATAGCTCAGTGACTCCTTTGGGGGAATCTATGGGGGAATTAAGAGCGAAAACTAGAATTCAGAGGCTGATCCAGACTTGCACCAAAGCATGGCCATTCCGTGGGGCAAGAGAGATGCTGGCTTTCGGTACTGTGGTAGACGCTGAGAGGAAGAAGGTGAGGGTTGTTCAAACTAGTTTTGATTCACTTTTTACACAGAAATAAAACACTCTAATTATCAGTGTTTCTAATGTTTTAAGTTATAGGCTAATAAAATCATCATTATATTTACTAATTTTCCATTTCCCTCTGCATTTATAACCAACAGTGAGGGTTTTTTTTAATGTTTTGACAAAAACTTTTAAAGGTCACAGGGCAATTGTGATTTCCCCTCCTGATTATTAAGGTTGCTTTGTATGGTTTCAATTACCCAGTCACTTTTATGGTCCCTGAACCTCTGTGCCAAGCAAGATCTGAGCGTATACAGACCTGGCTCAGGTAGAGTTACATTACAATTTCCCTACATCTGTTTGCGACAACTCAGTGTATGAGAAAACTTCTGGGGACAAAAATTGAGCCATTATGATTGGTAGACATAAGAGTTCCTGATATAATTGGAGGTTCTTAGGATGAGCTTTGTAGGTAAACTGAGGCAGGCTACACCCAAACAGGGACTACTCTTCTGCTTAGGGAAGGTACTGGATAAGGTGAATGTCCTTCTTTATTTCATGAGCTATCAATATCTGAAGAAAGAGTTGAAATACAGAGGCAAATCCTAGGCTGGGTGAGCATCCTGGCTGCCTCCCTCAGCTGTCCGGGCCTGTGGCAGTGGTGAAGCCCTTAGAGAGCATCTGATGCCCAGGAACTATAGGACTGTGCAGTTAAAGAGGTGTGGGATGAGGAGGCGGCCATCAACACTGGGTTAGGAGCAACTGCTCAGAGGAGGTTAAGAGCAGGGCTGAGCTGCAGTCTGATCAAGTGAGAGTAGGTCGGCTCCCTAAGGTCATACAGATATCCTGGGGAGGAAGGCAGATTGGGCCAGCCCATGAAGCCTTCAAGGATGCTGAGGTCTCAAAGTTATGTTTATAAAGAGTTCCAAACTCGGGAAATTCAGATTATGTCAATATGATCTCATCTCTCCTCACCGTCAATGACGCCTGGGGACATGAGGGTGTCCTGTGTAATTTATTGTTCAAACTTGGGAGATTTTGAAAGTACAAGGCACTGCTATAGGCAATGGAATATTTTGGTAATTAAAGTCACTGACTGTCCCAGGAAAAGCAGACTACAGTTAGGTGTAGACAGAATCCAGGTAAGTATACACTAGAGATAAAAATCAGAATGAGTAGAAGGAAATGAATTTTCCCCAGTTGGTGTCCTATACTGAGTTTCCTGGGGTGGAGACTAATGTGTAGGACATTTATGAGGGAACATCCCTAACAGTCCCAACTGGGAGGGAGGGGTCCCATATGGAGCTGCTGGTCTCTGCTGACCTCAAAGGGCACTCTAGGGCCAAGTGATCTACAGAGTTGTCTGAAGTTAGGGTAAGATCATTGGCTTCTATTCTCTACAGCCACTGACTTTGGATGTAGCTGTCACTGAGAGCTGCCCAGCTGGCAGCAGACTTGTGATGAGTGCTGACCTCTACAGCGCTCACACTGGTCTTAAAAGGATGGGGGAGGCACCCCACAAACTCCCTACACTAAGAGGGAGGAGAGCTTGAATATCTATAAACATCCAGACCTTAAAGTGAGTCTTTCTGCATCTGTTTGGAAAAAGAGCTGCAAGTCTATAAAATTAACACAGGAAGCTTGTTTGCAAAGATAACCCCCAAAAAGGGCAACTTAGTCTATTAAAACATAACACTAGACTTCTTGATATTGTTGGGATTTCGTTTTCCTCAAGGTAAATTTCTACCAAGTTCTCCTTAGTAACGTTTGCATTTAAGGTATCTTTGTGAGACTTGCTGCAGCCCAGGTTTAGCTGGATGCACTATCAGGTAACGACCCACTTAATCCTCACCACAAACCTGTCAAGTGATACACAACAGTCAAGACAGCAAGGGTCCCCCAATGGATGGACAACTGGTTCAAACAGTGGTGCCAGCATCTGGACCCCAAATACCGTGTCTGTGGGTCCCTGTGTTTTTATCTGTTTGCTTGCTTGCTTGTATTCAGTCATGAGGACTGAGGAACTCACATCTGCCAGGTGAATGCTCCAACACTTCAACTATATCCACAGCCTACAAAACAGAGAGAAAAGAAAACACTTCTGTTTTGAGACAATGTCTTTAAGTCATCCAAAGCAGCCTTGAACTGGAGATCCTCCTATCTCTGCCTCCAGTGTAGCTAGGACTGCAGGCCTGTGCCACCAGCCACAGTGACATTCTGCCTTTAACCTTTATGCTATAGCACTTTCCAGTCCTCCATTCAGATCGCTTGATACTGTATTATTGCAATAAAATTTAACGAGTTCTTATGGAGCGCCTATCTGTTACCTGTGTTCAATAACTGAAGAAAATAAAATCCCTTCTCTGGTGTGATACAAAGGATGATGGTGATGGTGGTGGTGGTGGTGGTGGTGGTGGTGGTGATGATGATGATGATGACAGCAATATCTAACATGTATTGTGCTCTTACTATGTGCTAGGTTCTATCCCGACAACTTTCCATGTATCATATCCTTTAGCCATGCACAAGACTCATGATTGCCCTGAAGGAGACTCTGATCTATTGAGAATCAACACAGAATGGTTACACAACCACACGTAAGGCAGGATTAGAAACCCTTGTGTATGCAACAGAGTGTTGCTGGACGGGTGATCAGTGAATGACAGGCTGGGTTCAGATCTGGGAGACTTAAGCCTTGAAAAAAAATAATAAGTCCCTTTTATAAGTAAAAAAAAAAAGCAATAAAATAAAAAATATACAAGGAAGGTCATATTTTCCCATTTTGATTAGTTTAATATTCTTGCCCATGCCCCGCTTATGTTAAATCTACCAAGGTTCAAGTATGGATAATCTAGCCATGGAGAAAGACCAGCTTATCATGAACCTGTAGAGTTGGAAAGTAGCATGGTTCTTGAAGACAGTAGGGAGGGTTGAAGACAGGCACCCAGATGGATAGCAGTGGAGACCTAATAACAGTGGCCTTGCAGAGACCTATAGAATGTTGTGCAAGAGAGTAGCTAGTGTGAGCAGACAGATTTTAAAGGCCTTGAATTCATTATGGGTTGGTAATATGTCCCATGAACCTTCAGAATCTATGGCAGGTGACTGCAATGCTGTTCCTGCCTTTGGAATGCTTTCCCTAAATCTGAATGCCACCCAGCTAACAGTCCTCAAAGCCTGTTGAGCAAAAGCTCCAAGCAGTGAGTGAACTCCTGGCTGTTCTTGTAGAAGCTTGCCTGTAGTGTGGTTCTGATTCTACAATTGCTGCAAAAGCATCCATGGCCTTCCTCATGGCTCATGCTGCAATGCTAAGGAAATCTACCTACCAGGTAGAGGTTCTGAGCATCTGCCCAGAGTTGGAGGCTGATCCTAAGGGGGCCTCGGCCTCCCTATTCTTGTCAAGAGCATCCCACCATGTAGGAGGGCTCCAGCCACGCTGCTTCTGTGTTTCCCCCATCTTCTGCCAAATAGTTAAGGCATTTTGCTCCACAAACACATTAATAAATATGATCTCGCAGCTTGTTGAGGCAGAAGAGTGGCAGGAACTCACAGAAATCAGCATCATTGTGGTTTCACAGGCCAGAAGGCCTGGAGCTTAGCCCTAGCAACAGCTGCCGTGCCCCAGCTCTTTCTCCCGGGGGATGATGGGAGATGCTTTGCAGGCCACCTAGTCTAGTTCCTGCAGCTGTTCTATTAATTTCCGGGTTGCTGGTGGCCTGTGTTCTTTCTCAGAAAGAAAAGTTCAAGCACCGTTGGTTTTGTTTTGTTTCCACCTCCATCTTGTTCACTGGGGTCAAATCCTCTGGCTCCTCCCTTTGGTGGGAGGAGCTACCCCAACCGGACTGATGGAAAAGTTTTGTGGAACTTTTGGCCAGGCAGTAGTAAGAGAAACATGCAGCTGGAAAGGCTCTGAAACCCAGGCAACTGTCTCCTGACCACCTGTAGGCTTCCGCGCGGGTTCTTCCTTGAGTTTGGGTCTCACTGTCTGGTTTCACTTTATGTTCCTGTCCATCAAACCTGGCCCAGCCCCTTCCGTGATGCTCCTCCAGGCTGCAGGGCCCCGAGCCTACTCACAGTGCACAGAGTGTAGGCAGCACAATCCAAGGTTTAACCACACACTCCTGCTGCCGCGCTACAGGCCTCCTGCCTCTGAGCAAGCAGCAAGTCTGCTGGAAGCAAAACGTATCTCTTCCCAGGGCACGGCTCAGTTGAGTGTTAGCAAGTGAAATACACCTGAGTAAAAGGTAGACAGGCAATCCTTTCCCAGGGCGGTCGAGGGCCAAATACCAAGATGGAAGCCGTGAAATTATTGGGTTCTTTGCAGAGCCTGGGAAGGACAGCAGCGACTTCCACAAATCTCACATGTGGGATCTTGGAGGACATTCACCAGACACTTTCAATATTTTCAGGGGGTTGCAAGTTTGACCAGCAGAAGGCAGCCTGGGCTATTTCACCTTTCCCAGGCAAAACTTGTCACGGCCTTCAAAATGCACGTGTCTCAATCTGTTTAAGAGCTCTTCTTAGTCTACGCAGACTATTTCAGCAGAACACCACAAACTAGGTAGATGATTAACATTTCTTATAATCCCGGAGGCTGGTATCTGGTGTCTGCCTGGTTCGTAGACTGTGCCTTCTCCATGTGACCTCACATGGTAGAAAAGGTCAGGGATCTTTCTCAGGCCCACTCTAGAGAAACACCAATCCCTTGGATGAAGGTTTTGCCTTCATGTTGGCCTACCCCTGTGAAGAGGAGAGGAGGGAGGAGGTGGAAAAGGAAGAGAAGAAAAGAGATTTCAATATACGATCCCGGCAGGAGCACAGTTATTCAGACCATGCCAGGCAGCAAGTGATGAGCCTGACCTTGGCAATCCAAGCTCTCTAGCTGGCCTGGCGGCATTTCTACAGACACAGTGTGTTCTTGTTTACTTTTTCAAAAGCAAATGAATGTGCAAAGGAGTAGACATAAATTAGGCAAGCCTTTCTTCCCAAGAGAGAAAAAATTGAAACGCCTTTTTCTTGAGCATCTGACTCAGAAGGAAGAGAGACACTGTGCCTGGGAACTTATGTCTTCTGGCCTTGCCAGTCACAGTGTGGTCCATGTGTGGGCAGCATCGGCATTACTTCGAAATTTGGAGTCCCAGCTCTTAGCCCCACATCTAGTGAGGCAAAGTCTTAATTTTAAGGCGATTTGTATGTGCTGTCTTAGAGAACACAGAAGATACTGTCACCATCTAAGGTCTGGAGTTTAGAAATACAAATAGGAAATACTCAGAATGGCATCTAATTGAAACTTACTATGAGTTTTGTCCTGAGTTTGACATGGTGGGGAAGAAGAAGGGAGAGCAGATCCAGCTGGTCAGGGCCCACACTGCCTGAGTTCAAAAACCAAACCCCATCCGTGCCTCCAAGAACTACCCTGACCAGGGGGCAGGCTCTCGCCTAACTGTATTCACTTGAGGATCGTCACATGGACAGCCCTTGTTTGCAGCAGAAACAAGTCATCAAGATTAGGCCAGCACGCTTCGGGGGAGACAGCCTGTCGTAACCTCCGTCATAACATTTTTCTTTGGTGATGAAGCATTGCTGGATTTGTTGAAAGCTGGGCGTCACTGAAGCTCCGGCATTCAGGCTGCCCCAGAGCCTGGAGGAGGCTACAGCTGGAGGCGTCCCGGACTGATTAGTCCCAAGGCAGCGGTGTTACTGAAGTCTGCTCCATGCGTGGCAGCTTGCAACTGGAGCGTAATTCATTCTAGAGCATTATGCATGCAACTGCAGATTCTGGAGACAGGCTTCTCTCAGTTCGCTTCTAGACTCGGCTCCTCGCTGGCTGTGTGACTGGGGTAGCCATAAATTTTAAAGCTGTTAATGACATGTTGCTCAGCTTCCTGCTTCGTTTGGGTCAAGGCCAGTTTATCTTTTCCTTCATGGATTAGGTTTTTAGTGCCACAGTTGAACAAAATCTTTGCCAAGTTCCTAAAATGTTTCCCCTATGTCTCCTTCTACATACTGTACACTCCATTTATATTTACATCCACCCTCCGTCTTCAATTTTGACGATGCTCCAGGCAAAGAGAGTTAATTTTTATATTCATCTTGTGACATAGGACCTTAATAAAATCATTTCCTAGGTATTGTGGTGATTTTATAGAATCTTTAGCTGTTTCTCCATAAGAAATCATATTGTCTACAAATAAAAACACCTGTACTTTCTGGTCTTTAAATGATTCTCAACCTGAGGGTCATGACCCCTACAGGGTTGAATATCAGATATACTACATAGTAGATATTTACATTAGGATTCCTAACAGTAGCAAAGCAAAATTACAGTTATGAAGTAGACGAAAATAACTTTCTGGTTGGGGGTCCCAACATGAGAAACTGTATTAAAGGGTTGCATCATTAGGAAGGTTGAGACCCACTCTTTTCAGGCGATGGCTAAGAATACCAGTACAAGAGTGAAGCAATGTGATGAGAGAACCCTCTTGCTTTATTTCCAAGCCTGCAAGGGAAATTGTGTCCAGTGTTATATCATTTAAGATTACCTTTATTAGGCTAAAGTGCTTTGCTTTTATCTTAACTACATGTTCATCAAACGGCTTTTCTGCCCTTCTTCAGTTACTATAGTGAATTACATTGGTTGGCTTTTTGAATATTAAACCAACCTTGCATTCATTGGGTAAATCTTCTTGAACTGTGATAAGTTATTATCTTTAATATATCACTGGATTTAATCTACTTACACTGTTAATGTTTTGCTATTTGTATTCATGACAGGGGTTAGCTTGACATCTCCCTTTTTTAAAAATAACATTTCTGTTATAGTTAGGTACTAGAATATTGATTGTACCATAAACTGAATTGCAAAGTATATCCTGTTTGGCTCCATTTTTTAAAGAGAGTTTGTATAGATTTGGTATTATTTCTTGTTTGAATGGTTGATAAAGTTTAGAGTCCAGAATTCAAGTTTTCTTGTTTTATTTTGTACAAGTATTAGTATTATATATTTAAATGTCTCCATTTTGTAAGTTTTGTGGGAATTACTGGTATAAAGTTCTTTGTGGTTTTCTTAAGTTCTCTACTGTTTTAAGATCTGTAAAAGTCTATAGTGATGACTCCTCTTTGTTCCTGGTATTACTAACTTGTGTCCTCTGGTTTTGAGCAGTGTTACAAATGTGTCTTTTTAGGAAGAGGGTACAGCTCTTTGGAAAGAACCAATAGCTTTTGTTAATTTCTTTGTTGTGTGTCTGTTCCATATTACGTTGATTTTGTTACTGATATTACCTTCATTATTTTATTTGTCCACTTGGGTTTACTCCGGGTTTGGGGTGAAATGTTATTAATTTACTACACCTTTTTTTAACATAAAAATTCAAAGCTGTAAAATTCCTTTGAAGTAGTTCTAGCTGCAGCTCACAATTTTTGTTCTATATTCGCTGCCACTGAGTTTTAAATACTTTATAACTTCACACTTTTTCTTTTGCATATCCTTTGCTTACAAGTATGTATTTTTTCTTAGATAGCTTCTTAGAGAGAAGTGCGTGTTCAAATATCCTACTATACTATATTTTCTGTTCCCTCTTTCATTCCAGCAGACCCTCCTTCCTCGGAGAATCTTCCCATCACAATATTCAGTTTATTTCGTACTAACCATCTGTGGCCTTCCGTTTGTGTGCCTGATTCTTGTCTGCTGTCCCTGATGGGGTATAAATCACAACAGCGGGGACCTTGTCTTCTTATTTTTCATTAAGTTGCCAGCATCTAGAAAACTGTCAGGCACATTATGATAACAGATGCACAATACTGTTATTTCAATCCTTTGAGTCTACTGGTCGAGAATCTCTCTTGATAGATTTGTGCAATTGGAAAGAATGCATATTAGCCAGTTCTTAAGTTATTTTCTCTAGATACCAGTTGGGATAAGGTGTTGATGAAGCTGCTGAAATCCTCTGTGACTTCAATGGATTTTTATCCTGTGTTGTATCATTTGCACCATTTTTACCCTACTAGACTTGAAATATTTTCAGCTTCTCTTTTTATTCTGTCGACTTTTGCTTCATGTATTTTGGGGCTCATTATTCCCCAGCACCAGTAGTGGGGATTGAACCCAGGACCTCACATATGCTAGCAAGACCTCTATCGCTGAGCTGTATCCCAAACCCTCTTTGAACTTTTATTTTGAGACAAGATCTTACTAAGTTACCCAGGCTCAGCCTTGAACTTGTGGCCCTTTCATCTCAGCCTCGCAAGTAGCTAAGATGTGAGACTGGACCACCAGGCTCTCAGACACGTGGGCTCTTAGAATGATCATGCTTCCTTGCTAATTGACTCTTCAAGGTAATCCCCTTGGTCAGTCTATTAATGAGTTGTGCTTTAAAAAACAAATCTGACTGGGAGGAGTGGAGGAAGGGCAGGTTGTGGTCAGGATGTATTGCATGAGAGAAGAATAAATAACTAAACAAACAAACTGTCCCTTTATTTGAATATTTTGCATTTTTTGTTCTTGTTTTTATTATTGAAATAGATTCTTCCCTCATACAATACATCCCAAACACAATCTCCCCTCCCTCCACTCCTCCTAGGACCTCCCCCAATTCCTCTTTCCCCTACCCACTTCCCCTCTGTTTCCTCTTCAGAAAAGGGCAGGTCTCCAAGAGTTGACAGCCAAACAGGACGAAACAAGATACAACAAGACAAGGCAAAAGCCCTCATATCAAGGTTGGATAAGTCAACCCAAAAGGAGGAAAAGAGTTTCAAGAGCAGTCAAAAAAGTCAGAGACACATCAGCTCACATAGTTAGGAGTCTCACAAGAACACCAAGCTAGCATTTAATGTAATTATTCATAGGATTTTATGATTAAATTTTTAGCAGCACCATTTTTAGTTCATCTGCTATTAGTTCCTCTATCCACACCCCTTTTTTACTTCTTTTGGATGACTTCAAGGTATTTTATATTGTTTTAGCTTATATCCTAATTTTTTTTTAGCTCTATCATCTTGAATTCCTTTTTAAATGACCTGGTAATTCCAGTTAACATCCTTGAATTTTCCCAGTGCTCTTAGTTAACACTGAATCTCATCACATAGAGTGTAAAAACCTGGAACAGTACAGTGTATTGGTCACTCCTTCACACCCACTGTAAGTCCACAGACCTATGAGGAATCATTGCCTTGTATGTGTCATTTTATTTATTTTTTGCTCCTTGAAAGATTTCTCTTTGTGTCTAGTTTTCAATAGTTTAATTATGATGTTGACGTTTTATTCATAATTTCCCTGTTTGGGGTTCATTGTGATTTGGGATGTGTAATTTACATCTTTCAGTATGGAAAGCTTTTTAGCCAGTACTTTCTCAAATATATTTCTGGCTCATTATTTCTGTCCTTTCCATCTGGAACTGTAATTAACCATATACTTTGGACATTGTCCCACATGTACTGGAAGGTTGCTCTTTTTCTTTGCCTAATCGCTTTTGTCTCTTGCCTTTGGACAGGATAATTTCTGCTGATTAATTTTCCAGTTCACTCACTCAGCCATTCATTAGAAGAACGTATTTATGTTCTATTTTCCATCCAAACTTAAGGCTACAACTCAGTTTTTAAGTGCAGCAGGTATCTATAATGATTAGATGTGTAGATATTTAAAATATCATGATTTTGAATATAACATGGTTAAAAAGCTGTCCTCTTCTTGACTGTTCTTTCAATGCAAGCACAGTGCCCAGCATGTAGAAAATATTCAAGACACCGATGTCAATAAATGGCTATAGTCAAAAGTTAAAATTATATTAATATTAATATATTCTGGATCCCAGAAGAAGAGAGGTGAGTAGAGATGGAAGATCAGAGAGAGAGAGAACGCTCCATTTAAAGGGCTGGCTCTGTTGCTACTTGCCTTCCTGAAAAAAGGGGCTTCTCATGACCTGGCTATGGGTTCGAAAGCCCCTTAGGGAAAAGGAGTATCTTCAACTGTGAGGTAGATGTTTTAGGTAAAATGTTTACCTCCCTGTTCCCTGGGCATGCTCTACTCTCACACTCCCCGGGAGACCCTGTGCATGGAGGCTCACTCCATCTTCCCTTCCTCTTGCTTGTGAGCCACAGAACGTTCTGGAAGAACTTACCTGCTTCATCCACTTTGTCACAACACTCTTAGGAGAAGAAACCAATTCTGTTCCCTGGAAATTGACTTCTTACCCATGAAGACCATAAAAAAGAAGTCATTTTCACTGGGTGGTGGTGTTGCACGCCTTTAATCCCAGCACTTGGGAGGCAAAGGCAGGTGGATCTCTGAGCTCGAGTCCCAGCCTGGTTTACAGAGTGAGTTCTGGAAGAGCCAAGGCTACAAAGAGATATCCTGTCTCAAAAAACAAACAAAACAACAATAGAGTCATTTTTAAATAATCCATTGCATTACTTAATTTGAAAAAATTATTATTATGCCATTTCTAAAGTTTGGATGTATTTTTTAATGCCCTTCCCTAAAACTCAGGCCTGGAAATATTATATATATGTAACAGGAGTTGTAATACCAGAAGCACTTCTCTAGCACCTCAAGCTGAAGTGGGAAAAGACATCAGCAGGACCATGTGGAACTGGTGTGCACTTTTGCTGAGTGGAATATGATGCTTAGGACATCTACAGTAGTGCATTAACCATGTTTAGGATGTCTACAGCAGTGCATTAACCATGCTTAGGATGTCTGCAGCAGTGCATTAATCATGCTTAGGACAGCTACAGGAGTGCATTAACCATGCTTAGGACATCTACAGGAATGCATTAACCATGCATAGGATGTCTACAGCAGTGCATTAACCATGCTTAGGACATCCACAGCAGTGCATTAATCATGCTTAGGACATCTACAGGAGTGCATTAACCATGCATAGGATGTCTACAGCAGTGTATTAGCCATGCTTAGGACATCCACAGCAGTGCATTAACCATGCTTAGGACATCCACAGCAGTGCATTAACCATGCTTAGGACATCTACAGGAGTGCATTAACCATGCATAGGATGTCTACAGCAGTGCATTAACCATGCTTAGGACATCTACAGTAGTGCATTAACCATGCTTAGGACATCCACAGCAGTGCATTAACCATGCTTAGGGTGTCTATTAGTGTGTTAACCACTGTTCTCTCCCCAGTGTTCTTTCCCCTTTATTTTTAGGGTGATGCCTTCTTGATGGAGATCTCTTGACTTGGGGGCTTCTTTGGTTTGCTGTCCTGTTCCTCGCCCAAACAAATGGTTATCTGTTGGTTAAGGGCTGTCTATCTGGAGTGGTGTGTTGCTCTATTTCCAAATGCTTTTTTCCTGCCCCAGATTCCTAGGGTCTTAGAACAGAACAGGCCGGCTGGGCCAGAGGCAGCCACTAGTCCAGGTGAGAGTTGGTATCACTCTGAGCCACCTGGGCAAGGACTGTCTCTTTGTTCCTAGTGGGGAGGCATCTTAGTGCAATGTTGTGATATTGGTGTCGCTGAACACTGGCAGTGGTTCTCCAGGATGTCCCAGAGGACCAAGCCCCTCTCTGAAACAGGCCAGGAAGCCCTCCTAGGAGGTAAGGGCACATGCGGGACCACCACTGGGACAATGCCACAAAGGTCTGCTGCCTTACATGGGTTTAGTTAAAAGAGCTAAAAATGTTCAGTAGAAACCTCCCTATCTCCCCCCACACACACATAAGAAAGAGCAAATGATGCCTCCTTGAAATCTTAGAAGTTTGTATTGTCACCAGGGAAATTAAAATAAAAGGAACTTCTCTTTCCAGATCCCTCCTCTGAGTGGATTGCATGAAGGAGGTTGGGGGTGGGGGATTGGGGGTGGGAGGTTGGGGGTGGGGGTTTGGGGGTGGGGGTTTGGGAGTGGGAGGTTGGGGGTGGGGGTTTGGGGGTGGGGGTTTGGGGGTGGGGGTTTGGGGGTGGGGGTTTGGGGGTGGGGGCTTGGGGGTGGGGGGTTGGGGGTGGGAGGTTGGGGGTGGGTGGGAGGCTTTCAATCGGCAAATCAGTCCAAACCACTGAGCCTATAACTCTTTCCCCTACTTCCAGCAGAAGAGTCTAACAGACTCTTTATTGGCAGCCCATTAGCGCCGAGGAGAGGCGCTCCGCAGAGTGACATCCGCCCACCACTTGACCCAAATCTAGTATTTCACCAGAGAGCTAGCTGTACTCTGCTTTCGCGCTGCGAAGCCGTGCATGGGGACGAGGGGAAGGAGGCATAAATAAGATACAGATTGGAGACTTTTTGATGTGTTTAGCACATTTTTTGTGACTTCCTTTAATACCACAGACCTTGCATTCTTCCACCATTAGGGAACAAAAGACAAGCCTGTCGTGGGGGGAGGGAGGGTGGGCTAGGGAGGGGGAACCCGTTCAATAAAAAAAGTTCTGTTCGCCTCATTAACATTTTTAATTCCCGTGATTAAAAAGGGAGGCAAAAAAAAATGGAATGAGAATGGATACCACAGCCCAGTGACTTCAGATATAAAAGTCCCTTCATTAAATCAGCTGTTTCTTAATTCATAATTGAACGTAAATAAAGAGCGACCTATAGGCAGCTGTTTCTAATATCGAATCCTCAGCACACATGAAAGACGCGTTTATTCCTGCAGCAGCCTCCCTACCCTTGGGTGTTATCAGCTGAACATGTTTTGAACCCACCTAATGCATTTGAGGTAGCTTGGGTTTATTTTTCTTTCAATAAAATAAATGGTTTTGTAATTAAATTTCTGCACGGCCTGTGCTTAATGGTTACATTGACAAGTGCTAATGCACGGCAAGAGAATGGGCTTGAAATGAAACATGCTGTTTTCGAATCTGCAAGCAATTTTGCAGCGGGGCAATCAAACCCCTCCTGCCAGTGAAACGTTTTCATTAATCTGCACTGTAAGTACACCCCTGCCTGCTCCGCCAGCCACGTGAGGACACTTCTCAGCTCCCGTTACGTCCACCTTCCCGCCTTTACCTTCTTCTAAGAGGAACGCACACGCTCACCCACACGGAGCATGAAGTGAGCCGTTGTTTGAACCCTCTTGTGGTCTCTGGCAGCAGGGCCTGTGGAAATTTGCTGGCTTTTCACCTGAAACGTGCATCTGTCTTGCTCCTCTGAAAGGACTGGCTGCCTCAACTCTTCAATCCCTGGCAGGAAGGCAGCAAAAAAGGCTGCCCCTAAGCATGGTTGTTGTTGCAATTTTTTGTTATTGTTTGTTTGTTTACTTACTCTGTCAGCAAAATTTTTTAATAAAACTGCTCGTATGGATTAGGGAAAATAGCTATGACATAACTCTGCTCGCTCCGTGCAAACCACTTCAAGCCCCAGCTAGAACGCACAGCGCCCAGGCTCACGCCTCTGTTAGCCTGGTGAACGGAAACCGGTATGGATGAAGGGGGTGATGCTAACTCCACTTCCGCCCATGGCCTGGAAGTGGGCTGTGTGCCTGCACAGGTATGAGACTCGGATCCCAAGATCCCTGAGGTCCTCTCCTTTCGGAAGGTTGTTTGCTGGGAGCTCTTGAGGAATGTTTGTGGCTGGTTGGTGGATGCTCTGGACTGTGATGGGCCCCTCTTTAAAAGCTAGGTGCAGGTTCAAGGCCAACAAGCCGTCTGGGGACTGTGGAGAAGAAGCAAGTTGGGATCATCTGTTTCCATGGCTGCTCACAAGGTATGAGGCTCAGCGGTTTCTTCCAGTGCTGTGTAGGGTTTGAAGAAATGCTGAAGGATGACACCAGACTCAAACAGTATACAAGAGCAAAGAGTGTTTATTAATATTCCAGCATGCATGTGGGGGCTTTCACCTCTACAAAACGGCAATGACCCTGAGAGAAGCAGGCAGGATCTTTTTAATCACAGCTAGGGTAATTTTAGGAGCAGTTAAGTCATCTCAAACATAATTGGTTAAACAAGCAGCAGGTACATTAGTATACTGTTAAGTGGCCAAGGTTTAGTCTTATCATCTTTGGACACGTCTGCACAAGCTTGGGCAAGTTTGGACGTGACTCAGAAGGGGCTGCTGCATTCGTCCTTGAGACACTGTGAGGCTGGCTCAGGCCACCTCCCTAAATGTAAGGGCTTTGTGGATAAACGGCCCTTTGTTGGGAGAGACACCTGTTCTGCCCTTCTCAGAGAGCTGAGACCTGAACTGGGTTGTGAAAGTGGGAGAGTTTAACCCCTCAGCGGACTCGCCATCAGGGCAGGCCGAGACGCAAGTGTCCTGCCTTTCCTGTGTTTCTGCCCCCAGCCCCAGGTGTGGTGTGGCATGCTTCCCCCTCTCCGAATTTACTGCCTTGGAAGAGAGAAGGTTGACATTATGACTCCAAAGGCACAAGGGAGGCTCTCGGCTCCCTGGGACTGTCCTATCAATTTCCCAAACTCTAGAATTGCCTTCTACGGCTTTGGATGCCACAGCGCTTGGGGAAGGAGGCACAGGATAAGATGACCACTCACGTCGAGTAATAGGAGAGGTGAAGTCTATCCTTAGGGGAGGGGGAGACAATAAGAATTAGTTTGTATCTGAAAAACAGGAGGGAAAGTTTCTTGATTAAGTGACAGCTAGTTGATTAATGAGAGAAGCAAAGATTTAACCTTGTCTGTGAAAAAGCAGAGAGGCTCATGCCCAGAAGGAAGGGAAATAGTGAGGAGTGACGTTGGAGGGCCACTTGAGTGGGCCTGGCTGAGCCTGGGCTAGAATCCTAAGAAACTAATATACAAAAACATGGACACAATCACCTGCCGTCAGCCTGCCAGACATAATAGTTGTTATGACTGCTTATTGTACGCGGGCACGTTAGGCTCCTGGAAGTGGTGAGCTGTGAAAGGTGCCTAGAATTTCAAGGAAGGAGAATGATCGGAAGTCTTAAATGAATGGAGATAAGGTATTTGTGATGGATATGGGGGAGTGAAATAGAATTGAGGAGTTAAGGTGGGGTACATAGGAGCCCTTGTTTAGCAGGCTACAAAGGTCTTCATAAACCACTGGCACTATTTAAAGCTTCCATAACTGTGAGGACTGGGGTGGATCATTGAGGGATGGTGTTGAAATCTATTTGTGCATTTATTAATAAACCTTGATGTAGCCAGAAGTTTTTCCTGGTCCTGCCCAGACCAACGGTCCAGCAGCCACTTATAAAATAATTATTCAGAAGCTTGATATTATTTACAAACTGTATGGCCTATGGCAGACCTCTTGCTAGCTAGCTCTTATATCTTAAATTAACCCATTTCTATTCATCTATGTTTCACCCCATGTTCCGTGGAGTTACCGGTCTGCTGGCATGTTGCTTCTCCGGTGGCAGGCTGGCTTTTCTCCTGCCTCTGCCTTTCTCCTTCCTTTCTCTCTCTTTGGATTTCCTGCCTGCCTCTAAGCTGCGTTGCCATAGGCCAAAGTAGCTTAATTTTTGACCCATGGGAACAACATATATTCACAGCGTACAGAAAGACATCCCCCAGCACCTTGATAAACTAGGGTGAGCTGAGGAGAAATGCCACTGGATACAAGCAGACCTAAATCTACTTTGCTAACTCAGGTCAGTGAGGAAGTGAGCTGCCAGAGAGAGACGGTATGCATTCACAGAGTGTAACCAGTTGGTATGGAGGGAGGAAGAGAGCCTCAAGCCAGCAGTTTCTCTTTCAGGGTTCCTCAGAAGCCAGTGTCAACAATGGCCAGGGAATTCTTGAGTAAAGTGGATTTGGGGAGAGAAAAAATAAAACACCAGTTCTAACTGGATTTATGAATTTACCAAGAATTATCATGGAGCAGTAGAGGGAGAAATGGACCAAAATGGATAGAATGTGGAACTCCGAGGAATGTCCACATCAAAAGCAGCCACAGCAACAACCACAGAGGTGCAGTAGTCTCAGATGAGCCAAGATGGGGGAGCTGAGGTCTGAGAAAGGCTGAACATTACTGGGGGATGTCCTTCTGTATGCTGTGAATATGTGTTTCTCTCATTGGTTGATAATACAGTTGTTCGGGCCTATAATCAGTCAGAATATGGCTAGGTGGGAAGGCCAAACAGAGATATAGGGAGAAGAAGGGCAAAGTCAGGGCAGATGCCAGCAAATGCCCAAGGAGCAAGATGCCAGAGCACCAGTAAGACATGGGTCCCATGGCAATGCATAGATTAATAGAAATGGGTTAATTTAAATGTAAGAGTTAGTTAGTAATAAGTCTGAGCTACCAACTAAGCATTTATAATTAATATAAGCTTCTGTATGTTTATTTGGGACCTGGTGATTGGGACAGAAAGGTTCCACCTCTGGTTACAGAACATTGCTATATTTCAGTAAGACCCAAGAAAGTGAAGCCATTGGGTTTAGCAATGGAGAGACTGGTGTTTATCCTCAAAGAGTTGGCTAAATGAGAGGGAAGCTGAGAGGCTGTGAGCAGTGGAGACATCCTCTGCAAACCTGAGGAAGAAGTGTAGTCCCACAGATGTCTGAACATCTTACTTTCTCATTATTATAGCAAAATTAAAAAAATAATAACCAAACAAAAACAGTCTTTTGGCTTCTTCAGTAGAGCTGGTCAAAGCTAAAGAAAATCAGTTCTACTGTTTGGTTTTGGAAATTACACCTTCCCTGTGTCAGAGACTCCTGGCCTCAGGAAGTACAGGCTTTCAGGGCACTTCACAGTGATATGTGCAAGGAAAGCTTTCTCAGGGCGAGTTCACAGATCATAATGAAAAAAGAATCAGCAGAGAAGCAGTGATTGAAATGGCATCAAAAAGAGGCCTCTGAGTGGTAGGATCATGGCAGGGGGAAAGGGGCATAAAAGGAGGTGGAGAGAGTGCTCTTGTAATGCAGAGGAAAGAGGGGGTGTTGGAAAGAAAGAACAGTGACATCATGTTGGAGGTGAGGGTAGGGACGGGGTAGATGGAAGAGAAGGTGACTTAGAGGTGTGAGGTGGGTAGGAAAAGGGGTAGCCAACAGAAACAAATGGTGGCAACTGGCAGCCTGAGAACCCCATCAAAGATGGAACCCTGGTAGGCAGTCCCATCCAGGTGGTCATGATATTTGCCCCAGCCTTTCTCAGGAAAGGGAAAGCAGGCACAGAAGCCCAGGACATGGCCACAGGGTTGCTCTGGCTAACCATGGCACCAGAGCTGTCATTGGAAGCCAGAGGCAAAGGAACTTAAGGGCCAACTAGGGAGATGTGTGCAGCAGGGGGCTTTCTTGATGGTAAGTGTAAGCTTCATCTTTTTCCATAACGATGTGTACCTCCACCGGAGAGAACTGTAAAGTAGGAGGTGGAGAAGGAACCCCCCTCGCTCTTCTTCTCCCTGTGGGGTTTCCTGTGTGAGCTGGGTCATCAGGTCAGACTTTTCACATCATTGCTCCGCTCTGCCTTCCTTGAGCTATATTCTGATGAACAGCCCAAGCTTCTCTGTCTTCCGTCTACTGCCTATCTGTAACACCATAAAGCGCTGCCTTTTAGCAACGCTGGCCTCCGGATTATACTGAGTCGATGTTCCTATGTGTTGTTCCATGCTGCTGTCTGTGTGGAAGGTGATTACACCCTCAGAGATGCCATTTAAGTGAAGACAAGCTACAAGCAGGTTAAGGTGTCTGCTGCCAGGCTGATGACCTGAATTTGATCCTTGAGACCCACATAATAAAAGGAGGAAACCAGTTCCCTACAGTTGTCCTCTGACCTCTACATGTACACATAGATAAGTAAATCAAAGTAATTTAAAAGCCAGGCCTTAATCTCAGCACTCGGGAGGCAGAGGCAGGCAGATCTCTGTGAGTTTGAGGCCTGGCTGGTCTACAGAGGGAGTTCCAGAACAGACAGGGCTACAGAGAGAAACCCTGTCTCAAAACATGCCCCCCCCACAAAGTAATTTAAAAAATAATTAGTAATAAATATAAATAATAAATATAAACATAATAATTAAAAATAAATAAATAAAAGACAACCTCACTGATAGGTTTGATTCCACAAAACTATGTATTTTGCCTTGTTGGTATTTTGATTAGTTGTTGATGTTCAGTCAAGTTTATTAAAACTAAAAGAGAATCACTGCCATCATTTGGTTTTGGACAGTAGACACTTTTAGACTATACATCACATGTATGGAGAATCCTGGCCTCAGAGGAAATGGCCTCCAGTGGTGTGTTTTCTCCTGCTTGGGGTGGGCAGCATGTTAGTGTTTTTGGAAAGAAAAAGGCTCACAACATGGGAGCCATCCATCCTGATTCACCTTACTATCAACACGTAGGGATCCCATGGGCTCTGTTTGGTTTTTGACCTCTTCAAATATCTCCATCTCCCTCCCCAGAGCCCTAAGGAAACCTTTGAAGGCACTCTTTATGTCCTATTGACATTCAGTGCATGCTGTGGTGTGAGTTTGTCAGAGAAGGGACAAGAAGGCCAAAACCCAAGAAAGGTCTCCACGGTTTCAGCAACCCTAAGCTCTGCCTATCCTAGAAGCTCTGACTGCCGAGACACTTGGGACTGGGAAGAAAACCATGAGGGATGTCCATCACAGCCCCATGAAGCAAAGAATGGACTAATTAACCAAGGAAGCAGCTACATGAGTATGTCCAGATAAAGAGATACCCAAATACTCCACGTGCTCTTTGTATCCTCTATCAGGATCACATCCAAGAAAAGAAAATGTCTTAGGAGAGGGCAATGAATATGATCAAAATGTATTGAATGAAATTCTCAACAAGTGACATTTTTTTGTTTTGGTTTTTCGAGACAGGGTTTCTCTGTGTAGCTTTACGCCTTTCCTGGAACTCACTTTGTAGCCCAGGCTAGCCTCGAACTCACAGAGATCCACCTACCTCTGCCTCCCGAGTGCTGGGATTAAAGGCGTGTGCCACCACCGCCCAGCAGGGTGAACTTCTTATTTACCTGCTTCAGCCCCATTTTACAGATACAAAATGATGTGGTAGAATCGGATCAGAGCCTAAGACTGTTGTGTGGTCACCTACTGCTTACCTGAACACCACCATGCACTGCCCTCGGGCAACCTTTGTCTCCAGACTGCAGAGGTCATGCTCCTCTTCTGACGGGTCACTGTGTGAGGAAGAGGACAAATCTTAACACGCTGGCTGCAAGCCAGTAGCATTCTTATCAAGTATCATTGAGACCCTCACTGAAGGGAGACCGTGGAAAGAGACCCTTCCTCACCTACTGCTTTAGGATACACAGCAAGACACCCACAAGCCATGTCTTCTCAGCACCCAGCCTCAGAGGCTCTGATTATCACTTTAAAATGCATAACAAACCTCAAAGGATAACCATTAGGTACCCAGCAAACTCATGGCCCCTTCCTAAAGAACCGTCATACACCATTGAGCCCCGAGTTAGAGTTCTTCAGTGATGGTAAGCTAATGGGCAGGGTTGGGGCGAGGGTATTGTTTGAGGCCCCCATCCTCGTGGATTCCCTCACTCTGAATGTCACTCTGTGAGCCTGAAAAAAGAGAGCAAAACTTAGGAAAGGAAAACGGACGTGCCTAGTGGTAAGAAGCATGTTAGGTCAGCACGCTGAGGCAGTTCACACTTTATGTAGCAGAACTGATTGGGCATTATAATTCATCTTCCCCTTGGCCTTCAGCCCTTGTTAGACTTCCAAAAAGGAAGGCCCACAGAGGAAGGGAGAGGAGGAGGAAGGAAGCCAGGGCAGTTCCCACAGTAGAAAGGTACCTGATCTGAGATGAGGGAGGGTGGAGGCTGAAGGCTGGCCGCTGAGACAGGCAGGCAAGGCTGGGTGCTTGAGAGCCAATGTGCAAGTTATGAGAATTTCTTAATGACCATAACTCCTGAGGGAGGCATGTGAGCAGTGCCTGGCGCCAGACAAGCTTGCACAGGCGCTGCTGTCCAGATGGGAAATGTGTAAGGAATGAGGGAGGAGGGTGAGAAGAGACTTGGGGCTGCTGAAAGTGACTGATGGCCTTGAGATGGCGAATCTGGCTCCCGTGGCATTGGGGTTTGACTAGAATAAGATGTAGAGATCAGTGACTTTCAGGGGAGAAAGAACCTTGATTATTGTTTCTAGACCCAAGTTTCTTCAAGGTTCTCTGAGAGCCTCATTTATGTATCCCACCTCCAGACCTCTACTCAAGACATTTCTCTTTCTTTTTTCCCCATGTGCTCAAGGCCCACCGGGCCAGCACAGGCCTCACTGTCTTCCTTGAGAGGTGAATGCCAAGCATCCCTCCTCTCACCCGCTGACTTTCCCTAACAGAAGTCCTGTCAGTCTAGGATCCAGAAGAGATGTGTGTTTGAGCTAAATGCTTCTCAGAGCCTTGAAGTTACTCAGATATTCGTGGGGGGAAATTTTTTCTAAGTCTTCATTCACAAAAACATTTTTTGGAATAAAATGCAAAGTTGCCAAGAATGGTTAAAGCTGAAACTTCAAAGCAATTTGATGACACTTTGGGCCATACCTACCGGGATACCTGTTTGCATCCCTCCCCACTGAGAACTTGCATGTATTAATTTGAGGAGTGAATGGATGGGATGTCAGAAAATAGGAAGCTGGACAATGGAAAGTGGTCTTGCTAATAAGTAACAGATAGAAATAGTTTTATGAAGCTTCAGTTAAAATATAATAAAAGCAAACACAACTTACTACTCATTTCCAGTACAGGAAGGACACTGGCGTGTGGTGTCCTGTAATGCAACTAACCACTACAATGTAATAGTTGAACTATACATTTTATTTCAATTAACCCTCAACAAATCAATGAAATGCATATGGCTCCCTGATTTACAACTGGTGAAATCATATCATGAGTGATAAAATAACTTTCTGAACGCAGAAAGGCGGTTAGGATCAAGGTCTGGGATTCAGTCCTGGGCTGCTGTGATGCTGTGTCTTACAGAAGAGGGACAGAGTGTATTTCTCCATTCTTCTCAGGCTCTCCCTAAAGATGATTCTTATTGGCCCCAAATTGGCCCTCCTGCTGCTGCAGGTATAGCACCCCAACATGAATGGAAGCTCAGTTTGTCTCAGGACTTCCTTCTAACGTTAGGGCTCCTGGGACAAGTATGGCAGGGACCCGCACATCATACTATCATTAAGGAGATCTCACAGAACCCCAGCTTGATGTATCTAGCTAGAGATTAAATTACTGATTTGGTACCTCCATGTGCAATTTTGGGGCCCACCAAGTCTAATGTAATATCCATAAGCAATAAATGAGGATACATCAGTGGCTAGTTGTTCATCTATCTCTGTACAGAAAAACTCGGAGCGAGAGAGCAAGGCTGGAGCCCCCTTGATTGGCTAGTTTATGTCCAGGAACTTGTCCATGCAGTAAGCATTCTAGTTGGTACTTTCATTGTAGTCCCAAAGACAAACCCAAATTGTCTTTAGTAACATACCACATCATCGAGTGTTATACTGCTTTATGATGTGCCTGATTAGGAAACCTGGACCAGTGTAGGAGGACTCGACAAAAAGTGGGGTCTCTATTTCTTCCCCTCTTTCAGCCTTCCCTTGGCACTTCTGTGCAAGGAGGAGATTTTAATACCCTGTGCACACTTTTCCACGGTCTGTTCAGATTCACCCCATCTTCCAAAAGGCCCTTCTCACTTTACACCATACAAACTCATGTCTCGGGGGCTTGCCAGATCTTGTCAAGTCCTAATGTTTTCCTTGGCAAGAACTACATGGATCAACTTCGCTGAAATGGATCAGCTGAGTCCACTGGGCCTTGATACTACTTCTCCAGGTGCTGTACATGGCTTTGGGCCTCTTCCAGTTTCCACGGACACTGGCACAGCCCAGGCTCTTCCTGTTTCAAGCCCACCAGCTTCACAAGGCATGAGTGGACTTCAGCACCACCCTGGTCTAGAGGGCAACAAGGTCTTTCTGCTGCTGCACTGGTCTCATTATCAGGCCTGCTCCCAGCCTCTGCTGCTGGCATCCTCAGTGTCTCAAGTTAGAATGAAAGGTCACTTATCCATTCCATCAGTATTTACAGGCTATTGCTAAAATTTCATTTATTGGCCTGGCTGGTAACAGTGAACTTCACAGTGAGCAGGGCTGATGAAAGGCAGTGGGCCCTATGGAATTTAAGTTTGAACTCACCAACGTCAAGATGGATGTGTTGGAATTTAATAGGCTTCTCTTCCCAGAATGCCTCTTTCTTAAAAGAAAACACTAGGAAGTCCAGTTTTACACAGAGGGGAAAGTATGTGTAGAGGAACTCCGGGTACACAGTATGTGGCGTGGGATTGATCTCTTTGTTCTTCTAGAACAGGGAGACAGGTAACTACTGCTCACGGTTCCAACACCTGTTTTGTATGATCCACAAACTAAGAATGATATTTCACACTTTTAGAGGTTGATAAAAATCAACAAAAGAACGTTCTACGATCTGAACATGGAGATAGGCACTTTAGTGCTGGCACCCAGCCACACCCATTCATTCCCACACATCTGTGGCTGCTTTCACGCCTCAACAACAGTTAAGTAGTAGTCATAGAGACTTGCATGTGGCCCAAAAGCCTAAAACAGTTGCTGAGTGAACCACTATAGCTGACCCCAACAGTGAAAATCATTTGATGTGTAGCTACGTTATTTCCTGGGTGCCTAAACCTGGCGCAGTTGGAGAAGCAGGAATCCCTTTGTCTCCTTCGGCCTGTGGGAGAGAACCACACAGTGCCATGAATGTAGGGATGGAGGAAGGCTCAGAGCCTTTCTCTGACCCCATCTTCTCTTTAGTGCACTTGGACAGGCCTCGAACACAAGCCTCACACCCAGGGCATCTTCAGTAATGTTTGCTATGTTTGACGCAAACTTTCTCTTCTGGGTTCAGTGATGGAGGGGCTTCTTGGTGGCATGGCTTTGCAAATATAAATCTGTACCTGTGGAAAGAACAAGGCTTCAAATGTCCCTCCGCCACTTAGTACCCAGAGACCAGGAGTTAGACAGCCTCCCTGATGGAGAGACAGATAGGGAGAGGGGCCATGGCTAGGAAATAAAGGTGGCAATTCCCACAACTGCCAGCTTCTTCAGCCTCCTGACTTGGGACAAAAGCCTGGCAACTTCTGTCTCCCACCAGCAGGCACCCTGCTGATGGACTGGCTCACCAAGGTCAAGGCCTGAACTCTCAACAGTCGGCATGTTGATGTGACCCATCAACCCTCCTCTCTGTCTTCAAACCGACCAACCCAAAAGTATGAAGGAAGACTCTTCAGGGCTTTCAAACCCTCAGCCTGTTCATCCTGACACCAGTGTTCAGAGGAAGCAGCAATGTGTGGCCAGAGGGACCTGCTAATGGATGGCCTTTGAGAACAAGAGACTGGATTTTCGGCTTCCCGAGCTCCGCCTCCTTTTCACAGAGGGTCTTTTTCTCTCTGTGTGTCTGCTGTGTGTGTGTGTGATTCCACACTCTCAGTAAATGCCTTTCTTAACTGCTAGTTCTGACCTCGGTGCATGAGATTTCTCTGCTGCAATATCTCAATACTTGAGGGTTTTTGTTTGTTTGTTTGGGTTTTTTGTTCGTTCGTTTGTTTGTTTTTTGCCTGCCTTTTAATTCTTTACCTGGCCGAGAACATGAACCCAGTCAAGGCCCCTAGACCACATCATTTCCAGACTGTATCACTACATTGTGTGCCTGTGCCAACAAGGCCTCGGTTTTGTGTCTGTAAAATGGCTAACCTTGTCTCTTCAAGGCTGTTGAGAGAAAAGATCGGACCCCACACAGGAAGATGTTCCAGAGCTGGCCAGAAACAGGGACTACATCTATCTGTCACCCACTAGGAACGACATTAGCCAATCTCTCATCCTTTTTTTTTTCTTTGTGGGTCAAGATGAGAGATAACCCATGAAGAAATTCTCCTTACCTTCAGTCACCCAGATTCCACACTTCCCACCTCATCCCAAATTCCACCTTTAGTTTGATGTCAGCTTTGGGGATCCTCAACCCCATCTGGGCCTATGCAGGCTCTCATGTTATATGATATTTTATTTGTGATCTGACAAATAAAGCTTGCTTGGAGTCAGAGGGGCAGAGCTAGCCATTAGTTAACCATAGAGATCTGGAGGTCTGTACAGAGAGGAATAAGAAATGATAAGGTGGGGCGGAGACAGGATCTTGACCTTTTTGGTCGGAGGATCCAGAGAGGTGGGAAGTAACTGTGGCTACTCCCTTGCTTCTCTGATCTTTCAGGTTTTTACCCCTATATCTGACTCCTGGTTTTTCTCTTCTTTTCTCTTCTTCCTTTCTTCCTTCCTTCCTTCCTTCCTTCCTTTCTTTCTTTCTTTCTTTCTTTCTCCCACCCCCCACCCCGCCCCGGAGCTGAGGACCGAACCCAGGGCCTTGTGCTTGCTAGGCAAGTGCTCTACCACTGAACTAAATCTCCAACCCCTTGACTCCTGGTTTTTACTGATAATATTAATTAGGTTTACGCTTCACCCTCACAACCAAGAATACCCCTCTAGGTCTCTCTCTGGTGACTGAGTCTCTTAGCTCATAGGCAGCAGCCTCTGGCAAGACTGCAGACTTTTTGTCCATTCCCCCCCCCCACCAAACAAACACTCTTCCAGTACAGGGAACTGATATCCTGTTGTGTGTCCCTGTTCATCCAAAGCTCAACCACAGTGTCCCTGAAGTAGCTGGGGACTTCAGAAGGATAATGAGCCAGGAAGAATGCTTACAAGGGCAGAGGGAAGATACGAAGGGATGGGCAGATAAATGGGTGGAGATGCATGATGTCAAAGCCACAAAGAATAAATCAAAAGTTAAAAGGAAAAAAAGGTTCCGAGCATCTTTGGGGCAGCCGTGACAGCCTGTGTCCTCTGTTGTGTCCTCCACAGATCTATGGTAACAGGCACCTGGTGGAGACTCAGTATATGTCCTTTGAATGAATTCATGGTGTCTTGGAGTTTTGTGTCAAGACTTGGGCCATTTCTGCTAATAACGCTTACGAGTTCCCGCACAGTGCTTCTACAATAAACGGAATTCTACTCACAGGAATAACATAATCAACAAGAGTGGATGATGATAGCAATGAGCATGAGGTTGGAAAGGCAGCCCCCTCAAGTCTCAAAGCCAAGGGAACAGAATCAAGAACAGGAATAGAATTCCAGCTTAAGAGTATCTTCTTAAAATTAACTTTCATTCGTTTGCAAGAAGGCTAGAATCCTGTCCGTCCAATGTTATGTCAGGACTGAGCTGCCATGAGGTAATGAAAACCTGGCACTCTGACCCATAGCCTGGGAAACTGTAGGTCAGCAGATTCATTACTTGCATCTTCTGAGAAAATTCTAGAGCCAGAAAAAAAACTCCACCAACGTTTAAAGGAGAGAGGTTTTATCTACAGACTGTGGAAAAGATGTCGAACCCCAGCCCTGCTTTCTGCTGTGTGCTGTTTATCAAGAGTCACACTGGAGCCTGGCCCGTCCTGACACCAGTGTTCCTGGGAAGCACCGAGGTGTGGCTAACAGTCCTTGCTAAATAGTGGGCTTGGGACAACAGCTGGGCCTTGAACTCCCACTTGCTCCATTTTGACTTATCTCTCCCCCTACTAATCCTCCATCACCTTCATCCGGCCCTCCAGATCTGGATTCTTGACCCTTTTGCTGGGCTCACAAGTCAGTCCCTGCAGGGCTGACCCATTACTTGCAGGGGGAAATGGGCTGCTGCCCCAAAGATGTTGTTCAAGGAACAACCTGTGAATCTTGCCATTGAGAGTGCCAGATTCTTCAAAAGATTCTTCTTTGGACAGCTGTATAAGAAGGTAGTCTTCTCCCCCTGGGGCCCAGGAGAACTTTTCACCATCCTGACACCCACTCTCTTCATAGTTTCCAGGATATTGTGATAGGGGGTCCTGGTTAACTTGGTCCCTATCACCTGCAGTGGATTTCTTTTGTCTCAATTTTCCAAACGGCATGGCAAACTCCTTCTTTCTTCCTCCCTTCCTTTCTCCCTCCCCCCCTTCTTCACTTTCAAAATGTTCTAGGGGCTAGCATGATGTCTCAGCAGAGAAGAGCACCTGCTGCTGACCCAGGTTCAGTTTCCAGCATGTAGAACATCATGGCTCATAACTGTCTGTTATTCTAATTCCAGGGGTTCTCATGTCCTTTTCTAACCTGCTAGGGCAGCAGGCATGCTCCTGGTGCACAGACATGTATACAGACAAAACACTCATACACACAAAAATAAAATAAATTTTAAATGAAATTAAAATGTCCTAAATGGCAAAAAATAACACACGCAAACACATACATTCGATATGTGTGCACATTGTGACAAACATAGATGAAAAATTCTAAATAAAATACTTACAAGCCAAATCCAAAAACACATCAAGAAAAGTTCATCCACATGATCAAGTAGACTTCATCTCAGAGATGCAGGGATGGTACAACCTACAGAAACCAATAAATGTAACCAATCCACCATACAAATCAACTGAAAGACAAAAACCACATGATCATCTCATGAGATGCAGAAAAGTCCTTTGAGAAAATCCAACACTCCTTCATGATAAAAGTCCTGGAGAGATCAGGTATGTAAGAAACATACTTCAACATAACCATGGCAGTTTACAGTAAGAGCATAACCAACATCCAATTAAATGGAGAAAAACTCAAAGTAATTCCACTAAAATCAGGGACAAGACAAGACTGTCCACTCTCTCCATATCTATTCAATACAGTACTTTAAGTCTTAGCTGGAGCAATAAGACAACCAAAGGAGATCAAGGGGATACCAATTAGAAAGAAAAAAGCCCAAGTATCTTTATTTGCAGCTAACATGATAGAATACATAAGGGACCCTAAAAATTCCTCCAAGAAACTCCTACAGCTGATAAGCACTTTGAGCAAAGTAGCTGGATACAAAATCAACTCACAAAAATTAGTAGTCCTCATATATACAAATGACAAATGTACTAAGAAAGAAATCAGAGAAACAACACCTTTTACAATAGCCTCAAATAATATAAAATATCTTGAGGTAACGCTAACCAAGTGAGTGAAAGACTTGTCTGATAAAATCTTCAGGTTTTTGAAGAAAGAAATTGAAGAAGACATGAGAAGATGGAAAGATCTCTCATGCTCAGGGATCTAAAGCTTAATATAGTAAAAATGGCCATCCTACCAAAAGCAATCTACAGATTCAATGCAATCTCCATCAAAATTCCAAAACAGTTCTTCATAGATCTTGAAAGGACAATTTTTAGCTTCATATAGAAACATTAAAAAAATAAACAATATAGATAAAACAATCCTGACTAGTAAAAGAAATGCAGGAGGCATCACTATCCCCAATTTCAAGCTGTACTATAGAGCTATAGTAATAAAAATAACAGACATGTTGATCAATGGAATCGAATCAAAGACCCAGATATAAATCCGCACACCTATGGACACCTAATTTTTGATAAAGAAGCCAGAAATATACACTGGAAAACAGAAAGCACCTTAAAGGGTGCTGGTCAAGCTGGGTGTCAGCATGCAGGAGAGTGCAAATAGATCCATACTTACCACCCTGCACAAAACTCAAGTCCATATGAGTGTAAGGTCTCAACATAAAACCAATACACTGAACCTGACAGAAGAGAAAGTGGGGACGCACTGAACTACTGGGCACAGGAAAAGCCTTCCTGAAAAGAGTACTGGTAGCTCAGGCACTAAGATCCACAATCAACAAATGGTTCCTCATGAAACTGAAAAGCTTCTGTAAGGCAAAGGACACCATCATTAGGACAAAACTGTAGGCTATGGAATGGGAAAAGATTTTTGCCAACTACACATCCAATGGAGGGCTATATCCAAAATATATAAAGAACTCAAAAATTAGATTTCAAGAAAACAAATAATCCGATTTAAGAATGGGGTGCGGATCTAAATGGAATTCTAAATAGAGGAAACTCAAATGACTAAGAAACACTTAAATGTTTAACATCCTTAGCCTTCTGGGAAATGCAAATCAAAACTACTTTGAGATTCCATCTTACACCCATCCAAGTGGGTAATTTCAACAATACAAGTGACATCTCATGCTGGTGAGGATGTGGAGTAAGGGGAACACTCATCCATTGATGATGGGAGTACAAATTTGTATAGTCACTACGGAAATCAGTTTGATGGTTCCTCAGGAAGGTAGAAATCCAGCTATACTGGATCTTGGGCATATACCCAAAGGACAATTCATCTTACCATCAAGACACTTGCTCAACTGTATTTACTGTTGCTCTACTCATAATGGCCAGAAATTGGAAACAACATAGATGTCCCTCGACAGAAGAATGGATAAAGAAAATGTGGTACATTTATACAATGGAATGTTACTCAGCCATTGAGTAACATTAGGAACTAGAGGTTACAGATAGATCTCAGTAGGAAAGGTAAATAGAATAGGTAGTTTATGGATGGATGGAGGGCTAGAATGGGAGCATGAGGTGAGGAGAGGAATGGGAGAGGGGAATGAGAGAAGGAATATGGGGAGAGACAGCTAAAATGAAGGGCCATTTGAGGGGTAGTAGGGAAACCTAACACAGTAGAAGTTTCCTAAAATGTACACATGTATAAAGGGAATCTAATTGAAATAGCCAAACATTAGGGAAGACACAGCCCCAGTTGGACATCTCTTATCACCAAATGAAGCTTCCAGTAGCGGGATTGGGTTACATCTAATTGAGTTGTTGGCCAAAGGGGTCCCATGGGAATCCCCAAACAACCCAGGCTGTTGCCAAGACAATAGTTTGCTCTCCACAAACTGATAGCAAGGCCTCCTTGCTGAAGACAGCACCCACACAACTCGCTGAACAGGAAGAAGACAAGTTTGTGCCTACAGAGAATCTTCAGCCCTATGTTCTAGAGTCTTCGGTATAGGAAGTCCTCGCACACTCTCAAAAGAGAAAGACAAACACAAACCCAGCCACAAACCCTCAGATTGACAATGGTGCCCTGCCTCAGAGACATGCTAGGGCAATAGTAGTACCAAGTTTGTGGGAGTAACCAACTAGTATCTGTTATCAGTTAAGGCCCACTCCACAAGATGAAATACCCGACACTGCCTGAGTGACCAAGAGCCACAAACAGATAGACCAGGGACCTAGCATCTAAATGCTACTGATCTAAAAAGAAAATATGTAATTATAAAATGACTCCTGATGACACTCTCTTATGTTCATAGATCAGTGCTCAGCCATCATCAGAGCAGCTTCCTCCTGCAGCAGATGGGAACAAACACAGAGACCTGCAGCTGGACAGTGTTCAGAGAGTGAGAGAGGCCTTGCAACACTTGATCCTAAATGGGATGTCTCCATCAAATCCTCCCCTCAGAGCTCAGGGAGCACTGTGGAAGAGGAGGCAGAAAGAGTGTAAGAGCCCCAGGGGATGGAGGACACCAAGAAAACAAGGCCCTCTAAATCAACGTGAGCAAAGCTCCTATGAACTCACAGAGACTGAGGTAGCGTGCACAGGGTCTTCACGGGTCTGCTCCAGGACCTCTGCGTACGCATTATGGCTTCCAGGTTAGTGTTTGTGGGATTCCTGAGTGTGCAAACAAGTGGGTCTCTGGTTCTTGTGCCTTCTCTTGACTCTTCTCCTTCTGTTTGACCAGTCCAACTCCAGTGTGATAGTTTTTGTCTTATCTTGTTATATTTCATTGTTATCCCTTGGGATCCTCTTTCTTTTTAATGAGAGACAGGCAGAGAGTGGATGAGGATGATGGGAAGGTGGGGAAAACTTGGAGGAGTTAGGAAGGGAAAACGTAATTAGGATATATCATGTGAGGAAGACTCTATTTTCAATAAAAGGAAAGATACATTAATGTATTGTATAACTGTGAAATTTTCAAAGACTACATTATTTTTTAAAAGAGAGAAGTCCTAACTGACAAAAATTACACACACACACACACACACACACACACATACTTTTGATACATGTATACATTGTAGAAAGGCCAAATCAAGTTATTTAACAAATATACTGCCTCACAAACTTATCTTTCTTTTCTTTTGGTTTTGTTTTTTTCTTCCTTCTTTCTGTGTGTGTGTGTGTGTGTGTGTGTGTGTGTGTGGTGTGATTAAAGACATTCAAAATCTACTCTCTTTGAACTTTCAAGTACACAGTTTGCTATTGCTGCAGTCACCACGTGTATCAGCTCTCGCTTTCTCTTTCCTCTTTCCCTCTAATTAAGCCAGGATAACACTAGGGCTTTGCATAAAGAACGATGTAGAAACTCAAGGAAAATCCCAACCAATTGGAAGAAGGTTTCCTGAGCTGGATAGCCTCATGAGACATTATCCCTGTGCGTATTTAATTTGGTTCCTAAACCAGCCCAGAAGAGCCCCAGCCTGATAGGCACCTTTTCAGCTTCAGTGAACACAGCTGGCCCCCAATATTGACGATGCTTTGGCCACTTTGTGGCCCCAGGAGCAGCATAGATGTATTGGGTGGTTTTGTGTGTCAACCTGACA
Source organism: Onychomys torridus (assembly GCF_903995425.1). Lineage (NCBI taxonomy): Eukaryota > Metazoa > Chordata > Mammalia > Rodentia > Cricetidae > Onychomys > Onychomys torridus. The sequence goes on from NC_050463.1 coordinate 18,312,766, forward strand.
TAAGCTAGAGTTATCAGAGGAAGGAGACTCAGCTGAGGAACTGCCTCCTTGAGATCTAGCTCTAAGGTATTTTCTCATTAGTGATCAATGGGAAAGAGTCCAGCCCAGGGTGGGTGGTACCAGTCCTCGGTTGTTGGTCCTGGGTTCTAGAAGAAGGTGGGCTGGGCCGGTGGTGCATGCCTGTAATCCCAGCACTCAGGAGGCAGAGGCAGGTGGCTCTCTGGGAGTTCAAGGCCAGCCTGGTCTACAGAGCTAGTCCAGGACAGGCTCCAAAGCTACAGAGAAACCCTGTCTCAAAAAACCAAAAAAAAAGGTGGGCTGAACAAGTCATGGTTAGCAAGTCAGCAAGCAGCATCTCTCTATGGCCTCTGCATCAGCTCCTACATCCAGGATCCTGCCCTGTTTGGATTCCTGTCTTGACTTCCTTTACTGATGAACAGCAATGCTAAAATGCATGCCTAATAAACCCTTCCTCCCCAACTTGCTTTTGGTTGTGGTGTTTCATCGCAGCGCTGGAAACCCTAACTAAGACAAGAGGAGAGTGCCATTATCCAGGATGCTAGCCACCTCCTCTAGAGCCAGTCATTCTCATGGGGATGTATCAGCATTGTGTCCTTATTTTAATTTGCATTTCCTTGGAGTGACTCATCTCCCTATGCTTACTCTCCATCTCTCTGTCCTCCTTTGCAAAGTACATTTCCAGCCCTTTGTATATTTTTTAACAAGCTGTATCTCAGGTCTATCTGTTATAGAAATCTGTGTGTCTGCAGCTTTCTCTTGTGCCCACTTCATGCATATGGCCTGAGAGTAATCTTTGTAACATAAAACCGCAGTGAGCAGAAAGGGAATCTATAGCAATATGGGCTGCTTTTACTGGACTTGGGCTTGCAAATGGCTTTTCCAACGGTCAATAATATTTACAATTCACCACCACAGAAGGTGCCCTTGCACCTCTTCCCAATCAATACCTAGCCCTGCCAAGGTGAGTTCTGTTCGGACTGCCATCGCCACAAATTTGCCCTGCATGTTCTTGTCCTTCACATGACTGGAAGCATATGGTGTGCTCTCCTGTGGCTGGCTCCTTTTGCTCTGCAATATATTTATGAGGTTCATCCACTCTCTGGGCAGTCATAGTTTATTCTGGTTTTGGTGCTGTATGATAATCTGTTGTATAAACATGCTGCAATTTGGGTTGTTTGTTTCTAACTTGGTGATATAATCAAGAATGAGATAATACATAAATGAGTGTGTTTATATATTATGCTAGTGTCTAGTTACATTTCCACACATACCATGTGTGGGACTTTGCTGTTCTACATGCTTTCCTAAACTCACATTGCAGATGCTTTTTATTTTATTTTTAGCTCTTATGTGATGTGAACTTTTTACTGACTACTACATACATTCGTCTTTAAACGTTTGATGGCCTTTGACACCCGCTTCTAAGAAACTCTTGGTGAGTCTTCTGTTACCAAGAAGCTTCAGGCTACAGTTTCATCTTTGTGATTTTATTTTTTGTTTACAAGAGCTCTGAATATTCTGGGAAAGAATCTTGTGTCGGATGTATTAGAGATAAGGTCCAGCCTATCAGTTTCCACTTCCTACCCTTCAGGAATACTCCTGCGGGCCATCTCCCTGCCTCTGCTCCCGTCTGCGGTCTGCAGGCTGTTGTAGCTGGCCTCTGTATGCTGCCTCCTCTTTCAGCAGTACCATTCTTCTCAGGGACTTGTTCCTTCCCTCGGGATCCCCGCAAAGCAGCCGGCTAGGGCTTTTCTCTGGAGAAGAACTATTCTTTTTTTGAATTTGGAGGGTGGAGCTCCGCTCTGCTCCCAGGGGAGGGGCCCTGCCTGCTGGGTAGTGGGCCTGTCTCCTTCCTTAGGTCTATTTAGAGTTCACTTTGGGGTCTGAGTCCACTCTGGGCTCATTCGGTAACCAGCCCATCCTTATCAAGCATCCTTATCAAGTCCTTCATGGCTCTGGTTTCCACTCCCTGCAGGACAGGAGATCCTGACACCCCTCCAGTATCTTTAATGTAAGAGAATGCTTCTCAAGCTCTGAACTCTCCAGGATTACGGTATAGAGTTACTTCCACCTTAAGGACAAGGTCTAATAGCAGAGGCTCAAAATTTACGCTCCAAATTTGGGTCCAGTATCATCCAATAAAAAGTCCATGTCAACTCACTGCCTACCCCTAAGTAGCTAGAAAGTTTCTCTGGGTCCTGCCAAGCCCCACTTATAAAATAGTTACTCAGCTTATATTAACTAAAACTGCTTGGCCATTAGCTCAGGCTTGCTACTGACTTGCTCTTACACTTAAACTCAGCCCATTTCTGTTCATCTATATGTTGCTACGTTTTCCATGCCTTTACCCGTGTGCTGTTATGTGCTGCTCCTTGGATGGTGGGCTGGCATCACCTGACTCAGCCTTCCTCTCCCCAGAATTCTCTTTGTCTGTTTATGCTGCTTATACTTCCTGCCTAGCTACTGGCCAATCAGCATTTTATTTATCAACCAATCATAGCAACACATATTCGCAGAATACAGAAAGACATTCCCCCATCAAAGGCACAGTCAGAAGGGCCGTTCTTCCTCTTTCTAAGGGGTCCTTCTAACCATCAACTATCAGCAGAAGTCCAAAATTTTGGGTGTAGAAAACGCACATCTTCATTTCTGCAAGCCTTGTTTAAAAATTAGTATTTCTTTTAACTGGATGTAAACAGCAAACTACAGCAACATAGCAACACCTGTGACTTGGCCAGCAACAGAAATTAAAGACACCTTCATAATGTATTATCATTATTTCATATTGTTATCCACATTGACCGTTGATTCCATATTATAGATATTAGATGCATTGCTAGGTTTTGTATTTAATGTGCTAATGAAGAAGCAACTATAATACAGACACCAGATCGTAAAGTTTCTTCTAAAATTATATTGGTAACTTTATTTTACTATAATTTATCCTTTCAAACACTTTATTCTGAGAAACCGTGCATGGTGTTTTCAAACTTGTCAAAAGACCCTAGGTATAAGAGAAATTAAAAGAAAATTCTGGATAGCTCAAGGGGCCTCCGAAACCCACAGCCATTTCAAATGAGTGGGAGAGCCACACTGATGACCAGGCAGCAGCAGGCCTGGGCTGGGTGCTGCCACATGCACGCACACACACGCATGCGCACACGCACATGTGCTCTGTCTACTGCTGAGCGCCTTTGGCATTCTGGGGTGGGGGGTGGGGTGTCTCTGTGGGCCCAAGCATGTGGCTTCAGTTTTCGCTGGATTCTGGCATTCCGGAGATTCTAAAAGAATAGGACGTCTCTTTCTCAGGTCAGAGGAAATGGGTAGCTATCCAGCTAAATAGATTTCATGCTTGACTTCAGGGGAATAGCCCGAATGATGATCTGTTTGGGAAGAGTAAATTAAAGAGGTAAGTAGGCACTCGGGTTTTGTTTGGTTTAACTTCTGCCTAGCTCTGGTCACTCTCCTGAGCACTCAAATGAAGAATACAGTTTGTCAGACCTCTTCTGCCAGCATCCTCCTCCCCAGAGTCTAACCGGATCCTGCTTCTTAGAGGGCATTGACCTGGAATTAGCTTGAAGGAAAGCCCTTGCCAGGACCACCTCCCTCCGAGCCAATCAAAAAGGCAACTATTCTTTTGTCTCAACTCCAAGTGCTAAGTCTTGATTCCACTGTTATCTCTTCTAAACATTCCTTTGCTTTGCTTGAGCCAAAGGCCCATGGAGGACAGTTAGCACCCTCCCCTAAAAGTAATGTCCCTCCATTCTCATTGACATTGAATATGCCAGGCGTGGTGATGCACAGCTATAATCCCAGCTCTCGGGGGCTGAGGCAGGCAGATCTCTGTGAGTTTGAGGCCAGCCTGGTCTACCTAGCAAGTTATAGGTAGGCTGGGGCTACATAGTGAAAGCCTATTTGAAACAACAAACAAAAACAAAACATTGAATAAAATATAAGATTGAGTATGCAAGTGTATAGTAACATCCTATGTGTGTTGAGTTGAGTCCACTTCCTTGGCTCATACCATGAAGGCCTATGGAGATACCCTATGCTCAAACTTGAGGGTGTACACATTTTCGTCAACACAGTATCTCCCTGACTTGGCCACCGCTGTCCTTCACCCTCCAGCTTCCTCCGCATTCTGTCACATCTCGAAGGCAACTGGGGTTGGAAGTGAAGATGCTCTGGAGTGGGGGGGGGGGCGTACCATTGACACCCACGTCTTCAGTAATGAATAGAGTTGGGTGTCTGCAGCTCTCCTCCTCCCCTGCACATACCACTCTTCCAAGCACTGTAAGTTCCCTATAAAAAGCTAAGCTGTCTTCTGCCGCCATCAGGACCACTGGCCAAATGGCTGAAGAAAAGGCAGTTTTATTAGCTCTGTTTTTGCAATAGTCTGTCTAGGCAAAGAGGGGGAAATGCTGCTGCGTGCCGGCTTTGTTTTATAGTTCTTAGATGTGTAACAAACGAATCCTTTGGAGCTATTTCTAACTGGAGTGACTGCTGTCAGAAACTTGGATGTGACAGGGAGTCTATAACTCAGAGCACTGCTGTAATTCGAAGGCAAGCTGCCCAGGAGAGAGGCTTGGACTTTGAGTCACAGTTGGAACTCAGTGAGTCCACTTCCTCTAACTTCTGTGAGGGCTGAGATGTAGCTTTGGTCCCTAATTCACTTATCCATAAAAGAGCAAAAGAGATCTGGATGCTCTCTGGGTCTGTTCCAACTCTGTCAATTTTATTTATTTATTTTAATTTTTTATTACATTTTGTGTGGGGGAGGGAATGGATGCTGTGGCATCTGGAGGTCAGAGGACAACTTGGACTCTTGGGACTCTGGGATCTAACTCAGGTCATCAGGCTTGGCAGCAAGCCCCTTTAGCCAGTGAGCCATCTCACCGGCCCAGTTCTGTCATTTTAGTATTCAAATTCATGAGTCACACACACACAAAGTCATTAAGATATCCAGTTATAGCAATCCAGAAAAAACAAACGGGGTTCTGTTTTATATGGTGCTAAAGATTCCCATTTGACTCTCCAGTCTCTTAACTATTCATTATGTGTTCCCGTGAAATTCTTCTAGATTCCTGTAAACTGTTTTTGAAAACTTGGTTTGGGGCCAGTATAAAATGTTGCATCTTCTTCTTATCCGAGGCCCAAATTCATAGCTGTAGGAAGGCCCACTTAAACGTGATGTTTTTCTTTCAGTGACTGTAAGTGGTAGGTTTTTATGACATTTCAGCATTCATCACACTCATTATCGAAATAGTCTCCTGTAGTCAGGGATTGTGAGGTTGATAAGTGACCTGGAATCCATTCCGGTTTGATATCATCTGCTGATTCCATGGAAGGCCTCTCCATTAGGGCCCTTCTTCCTCAAGCAGGGCAGAGGCTTGGATCAGCTCTGAGTCCACTCATGATCTTAAATCTCTGGGACTTTGGGGGGAGGAAAAAAAAGGTGCTGCCTGCCATCAACCCCAAGTTAGTAGCTGTACGATATAGTGACACTCTCTTTGAAATCTGCTTGTCACCATAGTGCTTGCTGACTTGTCAAACAGAAAACCCTGGTCCCACCCAGAGGTGGGGGGACCTCAGCAGGCTTTGCCCTTTAATCATTTTGTTTTAGTTTTTGAAATTAAAATACAATGACATCATTCTCCCTTTCCCTTTCCTCCATGCAACCAACCTCTCCCACGTACATCCCTTCGCTCTCTTTCAAATTTATGGACTCTTTTTGACTGTTCTCTCTCTCTCTCTCTCTCTCTCTCTCTCTCTCTCTCTCGTCTCTGTCTCTCTCTGCCTCTCCTCCCCCTCCCCCACACACTTCTAAACATAGATTTATTTACACCTGCTTGATCCACATCACATTTCTCAATGGCTTGAACGCTGTAGCCCATTCACATGTTTGAGAACGGCCCACCAAGTAGAGTGGAGGAGAGCGGACTTCACTGGGCAGTGATGCCCATCGTGCCGTCCGTGGTGTTCGGGGCAAATGCACACTGTACAGACTGCTGCCTGGTGCTATGCTTTATCCACGTAAGATTATGGGATGCCACAGGTGGGAGTTTTGGAAAACCATGCCCTGTCAGCCACACCATTCTCCCACGGAACAAAGGCCTTTCATTTTTACCATCCCGTTCTGCTCTACCCTCTGGTCTTAGTGCACACCTCCAGCTTGGACTACTTTTTACCGGAACACATACTTAAGCACTTCATTTGCTGATCGCCCTGCTACATTTCCAAAGGCCTGGCATTCTGTAGTTGGAAAAGTGTAACTCATGCCTTGTGAGGGATACCCACGGTAGGATGTAATGTTTGGAGAAAGGCAACTATGTTTCCTTATAGAAGTGCCAGGCACTAAACCATCTGGGGTGTGGAGAGAGAAAAAAAGCCAGTCAGTCATTCTGATGTTTTGTCTATACAGCACCAAACATCTGGAAGCTGGGTGACAGATTAAATTTTTCGCTTTGTATCCTGATGTTTTTGCATGATGCTAAAACAACTTCAAATCAGCTCTAGCCTAGATAATTAAGTGCTAAACTCCGAAGTGGTGTACTGACTGAAATTGTGAGGTAATTGAAGCCACAAACAAAACAGAAGCAAGTTTGGGGCTGCTTCTTTGTGCAACATGCTAGTTTTTGCGTTTAAGTCACACCCATTGCAACCGTACTGGAGGATCTAGAATGACCGTGAAGACTATTCCCAGAAGGACTGAGTATCTGTTCCTGAAGATGCAGCGGAGACTTTTGTTTCACAGTAGAAATGCTCAAAGTTCTCAAATTCAGGTTAACACTTGAACGGTTAAAAGCAATCACTCCAAAGGAGTTGCTTCCGCCAAGCGGTTTTAAAGCAGTCTGTTTCTCTCACAGGAGCATGAACTGCAGGCTCAGCAGGTCAGCAAGGTTCTAGCAGGATCCACCAGGAGCCTTTTAAGGAGACATTGTTTTGAAGAAACAATTTTATTGATGCAAATTTTTAAAAATAAAGATCTCACACTCTGGAGCCACCTTGCACACTTGTCAACACCAACCCAGGCAGAGGGAATGTTTAAACAGTGTACGACCTGACCATTTGAAAAAAATGGCATTTTGTGTTGAGTGTTGTGTTTCTCGTTTGTTCCCACGTTAAATGCAGTGGTGTGATCTACCACTTGCTACGTGTTCAGAACATACTTCCACGCATCAGAAGACACAGTTCTTACTCAACCCAGCTTCTCAGCTGCCAATAGGCTTTGTGGGCACGTCTTATACCATGAAAATGCCAATATATTTTTGATTATTTCCACAAAGGTATATAGAGTGTGTACATTACACATACCAGTATTATTGAACTGAACTGGCCCAGTGCCGCGGTTTTGCTGACTCAGCCCATGGCTCCTCTTTCCCCCATTACGAAAACAACTTGCCTCCAAAAGCAATCGAAACACAGAGGGCCCTTATTTTTACCCTTAGTTTTACCAAGTCCAAAGGCAAAGGCAAAATCAGACCAAGCTTTTTGAGTCATATAGAATAAAAAGTTTGCAGTATCCCCCTCCTGACTAATCCCACCACCCCAAGAGTCTCAGTGACTGGAAGGCAGCTTGCTTTCCCCTGATGAGTTTGTTTTCTGCTAGGGTTGGCTCTCCAAAGCAGGTTGTTCATGCCTCTGTTACGCTTTATGCTAAGCGAGGCAGGCCAAGCTCTTCTTGTTATGGACTTGCACCTGTAAATATTTCTCAGTTTCACACAGAGAAAGGTGCGTTACCCACTACTACCTACATGCTTTGAAGATCTGACTGTGCGCATCCCCTTCTCTGACCGACACAGGGAGGGGATCTCCAGAGATTTGAGGTCTGTGTCACTCATGAACACAACGTTAGAAGTAACGCACTCAACGGCTGCACTTTAAGCAGCTATGGTCGGTGTCCATACACACAGAATGTTCTCGAAGTTAGGTTCCCTCTTCTCTGAAACCTTCAGCCATCGGTGCGGTGGGAATCAATGGCGGCCTACGGTGGCTGGAAGGATGGGAACAAGCGGAATATTCTGTACCTCCGGTCTCCGGTATATTTCCACAGCACCACCCTCACAACCAGACCAGCTCACTAATCAGCGCAAGTCCCAACTAGTAGTGGGCTAGGCCCACAAGTGGCATTCCGGAGACCGAGGACCACCAGCTGAGCTTTAAATAAATGCAGATGTGACAGGCAGAGGAGACCCCAGGGAGGGCTGCCTCTCCACTCACAGGTCCTTCCCTGCACAGATGAGTGAGCCCACGTGGCAGGGGATGAGGTGGACACCAAGTTGACAACCCAGGGCATCCAGAGGCCCTGGGTTTGAAAACAGTGCGGGAACGCCGATTCAGGGCGCCCACGACCTCGGAGGGCCTCGTGGCTTCTTCCTAAAAGAGGCTGTGGGTGACCTAGCCGGGCCACCACCGGCTAAACTGTAAGGCCTGGCTGGAGGAAATTGTGAACCTAGCTTGTTCCTGCAGTGACTGCAGGGAGGCTTGGCTCTTCCAACGCAGGGCCTCGAAGGCCAGTAGGCAAGCACTGCAAAGCTGGGAGCTTGGGTGCAGAGAAGGTGACAGAGTCTTGCACTTTGTGCGCCCCAGGCTACCGAGAAGTCGAGCCCGGGGCAGGCCCCACACTGCGGCCGGGAGCAGCAAAACTGCCCTGCGGCTAGAAACTACTACCGGGGATGCCGCCACCCTCGCGTCCGCGGCTAGGGGGCTTGCGGGAAAGCTAGGAGCAGGGAACCGAGTGCATTTCCCTGTTAAATCTGCCCGGAGGCCGACTCCCGGTGAATCCCCGTAACCCTCCGTACTTCCCTAGCCTGGACACCACCACTCACCACCTCTTGGCCACCCTAACCTCCTCTCTCGCCCTTCCCGGTCTTCGCCGGTGCCTTTCGGGTCACCCACGGGGATGGCTGGAGATTCCAGCTGCACAAACAGTGGAGGCAGCCCGCGTCCGCCGCAGGACCTCGCAACCCCCACCCCTCCGCGCGCCCCCACCCCCAGAGTCCCCGGATCCTTCTCCGCCTGCCCAGGGAAGCGCCGAGCGGCGGGACCAGACCCTGGAGTCGGTGATTGCCTCCAGGATGGATCTCACCGCCTCCATCTGCCCGCGCCGGGTACCTCCAGGCCGCCGGGAGCCGCAGGGCCAGAGTGTCCCCTTGAGCCCGGGCGTCCCCCGCGCAGCGCTGGGAGCGGCGATCCGGCCGGGAGGCGCCCGCAGCGGCAGATCCCCGGCCTCTGCTCTCTCCTGCAGCCGCCCAGAGGGCTCCACACCATACAGGGGCCGCCCGGCCCCCCAGGCGCCCGCTGAGTCGCTGCCCGGCACCTGCACCCACCTCGCCTACTCGCCTTTCCTTCTGCGCGGAAACGCCACTGGCTTCCAGCAATTTCAGACGTGCTCCCGGGAGTAGAGGGAGCTAGGACAATGCGACCGACCGCGGGAGAGCGAACCTGCGTTGGAGAGAGACTCCTTTACCCTGCCTGGAGAATGTTAGGAGAGCGACCCGACCAAGTGATAAACAACTTCCTAGAAGAGTGAAGGGCTATCTGAATCCTTCATTCCTTTCGGCAGACCTGGCAGGACCCGGAAGCCGGTCGTAAGCAAGAGCAAGAACTTGAATTTATTGGTGTAAGTCTCATTTTAAAAGGTCAACACAAGAGGCACATGGCAATTAAACGCGGGTGATGAGAACGCTGGACGCGGCTGGGCACTGCGCAGACGGGTCTCCTGGATCTGTCGTTTATTTATTTATTTTTTTTCAGACAGCAAAATGAAGCGAAAAGATTTCCTTACAGCAAGCAAGCACCGGAGTACGGTGACTTCCGCTATGATGGAACTCTTGGTGTTTGTGTCACCTTAAACAGCATTCCTAAGGTTTGTGCTCCTGCAACCTAAATGGTAAAACAGAACCAAGCTAAAGGAATGCTAAGTCCCACTTCGTTCAATCATGGAAAAACAGCTATTGGTTTGCATAGTAAATCTGAATCACAAAGGGCCAAGTGCAGCCTCCCTCTCTACCATCTAGCTTTCCTGGGACTCCCAAGAAGACAAACTGCGCTGTTAGTATTTTGTTCCTTAGGGGAATAAATTGTCCTTTTGAGCGGCTGTGGAGTGCTCAGGAATGAGACGTGTTATATATTAGGACGGTTTGGAAGATAGTGCAGGTGTGGGCTGATTCAAATTACTTGGGTTTGTGTTTTTCTAAAGGGTCAAGTGAAGGATCTGGTTTTAGGGGAGGTGGACGGAATAAGATTTCCTGAGTGGAAACGCCTGTGTGCCCAGCCCCGTATAGAGGAGATAAATGCAAACCTAACCAGGCGTCCCCGGATGGCCCAGGAAAACGACGTGTCTAACAGTATGTACGTCATCAATCAAAATTATTTAATATTTGCATTCAATTAATCAAATGCCTCCATTGAAAATTTTCACAAATAGCAATTAGTAAAACAATCAACAAAGTTTACACTCCCGTTGATTTAGTGGTGAATTATTGAGGACCATTATCCTTATTTAACTCGTAGGGATATTTAATAGCTGGGAAATTCGTGGTTGATGAAAAATAAAGTGCACAGATTTCGCTGTTAAATAGTCTAAACATGAAGAATTCTGACCCAAGTACTTTTCACAAAATCATTTTGGAACAAAATCTAGGAAACAAAATTAGGATATTCTGATCTTAATATCTGAGGATATTGGTGAGTTGTATATATGATTTCTTAAATGTCTTTCTACAAAAAATTCAAAGACCTTTTAAAATCCATGTTAAAACATGTAAACTAGGCTGTGTCAAGATAGGCATTTAGCTCTATGCAACTATTATTCCTTCTAAGTCAACAGAAGAAACCAACAGCCATATTGGTTTTATTCCTTAAATATCAGTAATTGAAACTTCCTGAATATAATTGACCTCATAGAATTGGCTCACGGGATATAAAAGCTACTGGGAAACTCTTTACATACAATTATGCAGATCAGTAGTAGTTTTTAAGTCACTAATAACTAGATACATAAATTTTCTGGCTTGAAGGAAAGACTGTAAATCTATCTTCTATGATTTTCTAATATGAGATAAATTATAGCTTATTGGAATCTGTTTTAGTCTAAGAAAATAATAATTTTCTCTGCTGTCAGAGATGCCCATGAGGGCAACTTTTTACTATATTTTTGAGAGCTGTTAAATTTGACTATTAAACAAATAACTTCAAGCCATTTATCAGAAAAGCTTTCAGACCATTAATGATATTTTGCTTCTGAGAAATGCATTTGAGAATAAAAAAATAGCCACATTAATATTGCAATTTCATATCCAATAATCTATACATAGAACCAGAAATACATGCCAATAAAAATGAAATACTAAGATCCAGACAGAGAAGGACACTCTAAATTATGCTTGACAGAAAAAGAGTATTTTGCCAACAGTTTTCAAGCTCTGCCCTTTATGATGACAAAGTGGCTTGGGGACCCCTCTCCCCAACCTTGTACAATCACAGCTGTGTCCTTGGGTTGTATGGGGGTCTCCCCCACTCCCAATCTCCACTTAGCCTTTTCAAGGCAAGGAAATAAAGGGGTATGGAAATCTCTGGCTACTCTGCCACACATAAGGATGTATAGTTTATTAATCGGAGAGTTTAGCTTAGCCCCCTCGCTATTCATCTGAAATTAATTAAGTGTGTAGAATTACAAGGTGGGTGTATCCCAGACAGCAGGCCCTGCTCGGACTAATCAAAAGGGCACATGTTGAATGAGCACGATTTAGTTAAGGTTAATCCAGTGACGGCGATACGTCCCTGGTCTTAATTACTCTAGGTGATAGATTGTGGAATGGGAAAATAGGAAGGAAGGGAATTCAGTCCTGCCGAATACCAGGATCTTCTCATTTAATTTAGCTCTCTGTTGTCCAGTTTCCGTTCTGAGAGCAGGGACACACTCTCTGGGCTCTTGTTGAAGGTGGTAAAAGAAAGAAATGATCATTGTGCTTGCAGGGTTGGTTTTTTTAATTAAATAAAAACAAATATGAAAGTTCCAAAGATCTTTGTGATGGCGTGTCTATCATTACATACATGTCAGTTCAGGAATTTTAGCATAGCTCAGTGTATTCTTGCTGATTTCTCTCGGAGGTTTTTTGGTGTTTTTTTTTTTTTTTTTAAATTTTTCCTCTCAGTGCCCAGACTGGTCACCTTGCAGAAATAGAGAAATACCTATACTACATGTCTGCAATGGTGAAATAAATGCAACTGTGCTATTTAGAATAATACAAGATAAATATCAATTAGTACACAGATAACCATCGCGGATGACTAGCACAAGCAGATTATGAAATCAAGGAATCTGGTTGCAAGAATACATACTTAGTGGTTCCATTTATTTGAAGTTAACAAACAAAAAGACACTCTAGTATTTCCAGGCAGAGTAGTGGGTTGTCCTCAGACGGACTTTCGGCAGCAAGTCTCTAGGCAACCATTGTGTGTGTTTCTTAGGCAAACTCACTGAGCTTTCGGATGTGTGAACCTAGGATTTGTGTGTTTTTCTGAGTTTACGTTTTACTGCAACCAAACTGCTTTCAAAAAGTTCTAAAATGCCGAGAAGTACAAGGATGGAGTTGTGGACAATATATGTATTTCAGATGACAGGAGGGTTGGGGCAGAGGCCTGAGGATATCATGACAAAAGAAAATGTATAAGTCATCTTAGCAGGATGTTATTTGTGAGGTTGGAATGAGACCACTTGACCATTTTAATCTTGCATACCTACACACCGTTACAGCACGCCTCGGCTCCCAGTCTTCACCCGGGGTCTGGATGTTTCGTGTTCCCTTGGTGTGTTTTAAAGTTGAAATTTGAGTTAAGTGCTTAAGACTCTAACTCTTTGTCCCTCTGCTGGCACAGCCTTCGCCTCAGTTTATTTTCTTTACATAGATGCATTAAAAAAAAAAATCGTCAAGTGATTTCCTTATTTTCGGTTTTGTGATATATGTTCTGCTCAGGAGCAGGGTATCTGTTTCTGATTTATTAGCATTTGAGCCTCTCATTTCCTGCCATTGATCAAGCCTAATACTTAGTGAGCTGATGAGTTTTATATGAAATCTGATATTTCAGGAAGACAGAAGACCGAACCCATTTTTAATATCTTTCTGCTCTTTATCTTTTTGAGAATTTTACATACACATGTAATACCAGCAATGCCTGCAACAACTTCTAATATTTTTTTAACTACATCTTCATGGTAGAAAACATTTTGGAAGTAAATATGTATTTGTCAATAAAACAGATGTCCGTCAAGTGTCAGTACCATTCTGTCCTCATATATACATTTACACGCTCCTGCCAAAAAGGTGCCTTCACCTGGTACTAACCTGGTACTAGCTGGTTGTCTACAATGCCATTTCCACTGATCTCAGTTGATCAGCTCAACCCCTAGAAACATCTGTCTTTGATCTTTTTTGCACAAAACGGGGGCCTTCCTAATGCTGGATTTTCCTGGAATCAGCTACACACTGTCCAAGTCTTCCTCATGGGATGGGGGTGGGGGTTGGGGGTAACAATTCCTTCTGAAAGTATATAATGCCTAGACTAATTCCTACCTGAATAAGCCCAGGGCCATTTGCAGTGCTAGTATCTTAGCTGGTATCATACTTTGGGAAGGATTTCCCATCAATAGGAAAAGGTAATTCTGAATATGGCCAAAGCTACACCATTGTTTGCCCTTTGTCTCTTTGAGTGCTGAGAAGAAGATGATAGAATCTGATAAGACAGTCATCAACACCAGTTCAGAATTTCACCCGTTCCAGACCGCAGTGCAGCCTGATGTTGTGTGTGCCTAGGCTCGTGTCAGGGGAACAGAATTATCCTGCCAGTGTTTTTTTTTTTTTTTTTCTTCTGTTGGTCATTGTAGCCATACTGTTGATATGTATTTCCAACAGAAAATCTAACTTAACAGAAAATCTCATTTAAGACAAAATAATAATGACTTTTAGGATAGTTAGCTAGCTAGAAAGGGAATTTCATAGCCATAAAATAGGTTTTAATGAACTCTACAGAAGCATCATTGAAATATAAAAGAAAGTCTGGCAAAGGGCATAGTGTAACCTTTTAATAAATCATAGACCTAAAGATAGCATAGTGAATGCTTTGTGAAAATCTTTAAATTCATTCCGGTGGAATATTTAGAAAATCGCCAATGGAGTGTTCATAAAACTTATTTACCACATTTAAAACCATTGGAGTCTTACTGCCTTCCCTTCACCAAGAGGAGAAAGAAAGAAGCAAAAAAAAATAAATCGGTTACATCTTCACTGCAAATTACCCCAAGATAGCAACCTAGAGGCAGGAGGTCGAGGATGATGGTGCACGCCTTCAGGAGCTGTGGGTCTGTTCAAGGGAAGAAACAAATACCTGTAAATATCAGAGCAATGCTCTCAGCCAGTAAGGAATTCAGCAACACCACCACCGTGTCTCCGCCTCTCTGGTGTTAGACACATGTCAACAGTGACAGAGGCCTGTCACTATTGCAAGTTGAGCCTCTGCCCATGGTCCCTCACATCTCAATGCTCTCCTAGGACCTTCTGCACTTCATTGGCTGTGTGCTAGCATCAGAAGACCTGCACGAGGACCCTAGCATGGCTGGAAATGTGAATAAAATACCTCCATCTCACGAGGCATTGTCAGAGGGAGGAAAGAACTCAAGGTATGCCGAATGCGTCAGGCTTTCACTGTTCCCAGGCCCACCTCTCCAGCAACAGCCAGTCCTGTGGTTATTGTATGCCAGGTCCATCTGGATGAAGATGAACTTGTCTGGTTAAAATAAAATTTAAAAGAAAAACAACAAAAAAACAGTAAGCTGTTTTTTTAGTACTCAGTGCTATGGAGGCTACTGGCTTCCCAAGCACAACCCCATTTACCACCAGCATGAAGGTCACAAAGGAGACTCCTGACACCCTGTTTCCCGCTTAGTGCAAAATAGCAGACAGCTCAAACAAAGTGGTGGCGTTTTTCCACCACAAAAGAAATAAGTTTTAAAGGCCTTGTCACGACTGTAGAGACCCTGCTTGGCATAAAGGCTAATGTCTGACTCCGATGTCAGTATGAGGAAAGCCCTGACTTTTCTGTTTTCACCGCTTTATGCAAATAAGCCCAGCACTTTTTCTCATCTCAAGCAAGGCCTCACACCAGACAGGTTGAGTCACCGTGGCGTGTGAGTCACCAGATCTCTGGCGAACCCCAACTTTCCCCAGCCAGCTCCTGCTTTCCAGTGAGGTGAGCCTCGCTCCAAGAGCCATTCCCCTAGTTCTCTGGGCCTTCCTCTGTGGTTCACGATGCCAGCCATCTCTTCAGTCACCTGTGGCCCTCTTCTCCACGTGGCCCTCAGCTAGTCTGTCCTCCAACTGGGCTTTTAGTAGCATTCTAGCTGTCCTAAGCCCATCTTCCAGACACTAGCTCTACCAGGTTTCTCCCTGTACTTTCTTCCCTAATTCAAACTCACTGTACCCCACTTTTGCCCCACCTCCCTTCCGAATCTTTTCTTGTTCCTGAGACTCAGCCATTCCATGTGAGGAGCAGAGGGATTGTGCAAGGTGGGGACCAGGAGGCTGGAGCCATAGTTCCTAGCCCCAAGGATGTCTTCCTCTTTGTACTAACTGGTTAAGATGGCCCAGGAACCTGCCAAAACCTTCCGGAAACTATCCCAATGGTCAGTGAAGACGTGACCAGACAGAAACAAGGAAGAGGCACTTCTGAGAAACCAAGCCTCCAGCACATCCAAAAAAACAGAGAAGGTTCATCCCAGGTGAGGGAATTCCATCTGCAGATGTGGAAGTCTTCCCCGTTGGGTCCCATGTCTGGGGTGTTTCCCTGAAAGGCCTATGCCTAACTGAGTTCTTTAGAGGGCCTGTCAAGTCCCACCATTTGGGTTCCAAGTTCCATTCAGTCCTGCTAAGTGTGGTTATGTGAACATGTAAGGATAATTTAATGGTGCTCTGAGCGTGAAGGGAAACAAGCAGGGTATTTTGCCCGTTTGCTGGCAAAGTCATCCACATGGAAAAACGCAGCGATGTAAGGTTTGTGTAGCAGAGGAAGGTGCAGGCAAACCAGCCTTGGAGGTAGGCACTCTCTGGCAGGAGTCGGGCTTGTGGTGTCTGGGGGCTCTGGTGGTGGCAAATGAATCCCAGTGAGCCCTTGTTGTCCAATTGTCTAATTTTTAAGCAATTAACATCTTGAAAATATTCACACACTACCGAATAACTAATAACTCAAAAATGTCAACTAATTAGATTCCTCCAATAAGTAAATACTTCTGGCACACTTAAGCAATTAAAGTCTCTACAATTCCAATATATCAGTTTCTCCTAATTGCCTTAAGTACCTTGACAAACCAATTGGCAATAATTTGATGATTGTGAGTTTACAACTCAGCTCGAAAGGGACAACACCACTTACTTAAAATGTGTGCTTTCTTTCCCTGGGATTCTATTCTTAATTGGTCATTTCTTACTTCTTTATTTTCATAGAGGGTGTGATTTTTTTTTTTTAACTCAGCTACCCTAATATGTCAGGATTGACTTTTTAGCCAAGCTAAGGTTTGCAGTTCAAGTGGGTGGCCTTGACTGGAGACAGAGGGCCAACCACTGAAGCATGCGTTCCAGGGTGGCTACTCAATGACAGCTTATGACTCACTAGGCACTTTGGTACATGGAGACAGCTCATTACAGCAGAACTGTGTGTCCAAAGGATAAGCTATGATCAGCTGTGGCTTTGATCTTAATTTTTCCCCCAAACGAGGCTTGTATAGCTTAATAGAAGATTGTGTGTGTGTGTGTGTGTGTGTGTGTGTGTGTGTGTGTGTGTGTGTTGCTGGGAGTTGAACCCAGGGCTTCATACATGCTAAGGAAATGGCTTACCATTGGGCTATACCCTAGCCCCTTGGAAGTCAATGCCTCCTCTGAGTGTCTTTTATTAGCTTCACGGCAAGTATAAGCATATTTTGCAGTTGTTGTACTTGACTCAGGAGGCTGAGGCTAGAGGATCACAAGTTCAAGCCCAGCTTGGGCAAAGACAACGTTTCAAAACTAAAACAAATAAAAATGCAATAAACAAAGCTATATAGGTGCAGTGTTGATGTTCCAGTCACTAACTCTAGGACCTTGGGACAAGCTCCTTCTTTAGCCTCAGTTGCTCTTAGCAGCCTGAGCTGTGACCCTTTCTCTATGCTACAGAAGACCAGGGCTGTGGACCTCCAGGGGAGGACCTGACCAGGGCAAATGCGTTAGGGAGTCTTCCGGTGGCACCCTGGACCATGTGGGATCTGAAAGATGGGTAGAGAGCGATGAAGAGTAAAGGGGGCATAGAGAGGGCCTTGAGAAGGGAAACCAGGAACAAAGGCAGCAGTCATTTGTGTGTTGGAGGGAAAATGGAATGCCGAGCAAAAACTCTCGAGACATCCAAGCAGTAGAACTCCCTCATTGAGGGCGATGGTGTCCGGGTACCAATGGCGAACTTGGCCACTTTTGTCTTAGAACTCTGTTCTCTGTTGCTTAAGTGCGTTTTCTTCTTGACAAAGGCTGATGATATGTTTCGGTGGTGTAAGTTCAAATCCAGACACAGCTTTACGAAGGGTTCACTCTTCCCCTGTTATCTCTGTGCCAGGGCCTGCCGGGAAAGGTTTCCACCTGGCAGATGCTGAGGGTTAGGAGGCAGCGGCTCGGCTACTTTCCTCTTTTCTTGCCTGGCTCCTGCCCTCTAATTTGGGCTTTTGGTTGGTGCATCAACAATGGCCCTAACACAGAATGATACATATATAAAATAATCGCTCATGCTTCTGCCCTAGACTCGGGCCATCCAAGTAGTTCTGCTCCACATAAGTATAAGAGGGTCACTCCTCGGCTTGACTTCGCTTCTGGATGGTCAGGTTGTTCTGCTGGAAGGTCAAGGAAGACAGATCTGGTGCCTTCCTGCTTTTCCACACGGCCCTTTCTCTTGCTGAACTTTCTCCTTACATGAGGCTTTCTGATTTCCAAAATCAGGAAGTAGAAGCACCTTTAAAAAACTGCATACCGGGAGGTGGTGGCACACGCCTTTAATCCCAGCACTCGGGAAGCAGAGGCAGGTGGATCTCTATGAGTTCGAGGCCAGCCTGGGCTACAGAGTGAGTTCCAGGACAGGCTCCAAAGATACACAGAGAAATTCTGTCTCAAAAAAACCCAAACAAACAAAAAAAGAGAAATGAAAGAAAGAAAGAGAGAGAGAGAGAGGAGGGAGGGAGGGAGGGAGGGAGGGAGAAAGAAAGAAAGAAAGAAAGAAAGAAAGAAAGAAAGAAAAGAAAAGAAAAGAAAAGAAAAGAAAAATAAGTGGTATGCTGGGGCTGGAGAAATGGCTCAGAGGTTAAGAGCACTGCCTGTTCTTCTAGAGGACCCAGGTTCAGTTCCCAGCACCCACATAACAGCTCACAACTGTAACTCCAGTTCCAGGGGACCTGACACCCTCACACAGACAAATATGTGGGCAAAACACTAAAGCACATAAAAATAAATAAATAAATAAAATATTTTAAAATTAAAAAAAACTGTTTCTAAGTTCTAGAATTTTACCACAAAGGCAGCCACGCTGGGGAATGTCTTTGTGTACACTGTGAATGTATGTTGCTCCCATTGGTTAATAAATAAGCTACTTTGGCTTATGGCAAGGCAGCTTAGAGGCAAGTGGGACATCCAAGGAGACAGACAGGAAAGGGAAAGGCGGAGTCTGGAGAGAGACGCCAGCTGCCGCCTAAGGAACAGCAAGATGCCAGCAGACCAGTAATGCCACGGCCATGTGGAAACTTACAGATTAATAGAAATGGTTTAAGTTATAAGAGCTAGCTAGTAAGAAGCTTGAGCCATTAGGCCATAATGTTTGTAAATAATATTAAGCCTCTGAGTGATTATTGTCTAAGTGGCTGCAGGGGAGGGGGGGCTGAGAAGGATCAGAGAAAACTTCCGGCTACACAGCCTAGATAAAACAAAGCTCTTTCTGGGAAGAGATTCATGTGCAGAAGAGGAATGGATAAGCTCCATGTTTCATCTCCTCACAGCTATGTGGTTGTGTGTGGAAATTTCTGGAAAGATGTAAACAGCATCAGGCAAACTGTCCAAGAAGCAATAGCAAGCCTAGTGTAAGGTGTCCAAAATTTCCCATCCTTGAGCAGAGGCTGGCAGATGTTTAACTGCCTACCACAATCCTTTGCTCTCTGATATTTCTTCACTAACCCCAACATACACAGACTAATTAGACCAAAGGCTCCAAGGAACTGGGACTGCCTGTTCTTCTCTATGCCTCACTCTTCTCTGAGTCAAGCTAATTGATTCTGAAAAAAAGGCACATCTGTACTAAATCCATGTATCCACATTATCTTGAGCACACACTAGAAGTCTGATCTCACAGAAGCAAACATCGCACACACTCAGGCAGCTTACATCATTACTGGATAGTAATAACAGTGGCATTTTAATAATACCAGCTATATGTACTATGTCTAGAGTACCCATCCTTTCTCTACTAGATATTATATCTGTCTCTTTTCATACATTATATTGTTGATCCTCCCAACATATCTACAGAGAATAGTTACTATTCTTCCCATTACAAAAGAAGAAACTCAAGCTTTGAAGAGATTGTGCAGTTTTCTACAAGCCTAGAACCTGTCGGAAACAGAGCCAGGATCCAGACTTGGAACTGTGTGCATCAAAAGTGGGGCCCGTAACTTCTACCCCAGGACTAGCTAGCGTGAGTGACTGCCAATGATCAGCACAGTCTTCAGCTACTCCAACAATATCATGTCTTAGTGATAATATGACAACAGACACACTAAACAAACACATCCAAGTGCGTGCGTGCGTGCGTGCGTGCGTGCGTGCGTGCGTGCGTGTGTGTGTGTGTGTGTGTCCATGGTCATGCATAGGTGTCAGAGAAGGAAGCCGATGCTCTAAAGGGATGGCGCCTTTATCATTCTCATACTCTTATGAACTTACACTGGAATTTTCCATCATCTAGATCAGTGGTTCTCAACCTGTGAGTTAAGACCCTCACAGGGGTCGCATATCAGATCTCCTGCACATCAGATATTTACATTACTATTCACAACAGTAGCAAAATTGCAGTTATGAAGCAGCAACAAAATAATTTTGTGGTTGAGGGTTACTACAACATGAGGAACTGTATGAAAGGTTTGCAGCATTAAGAAAGTTGAGAACCAGGTGAGAGGTGGTGGCGCACGCCTTTAATGCCAGCACTCGGGAGGCAGAAGCAGGTGGATCTTTGTGAGTTCAAGGCTAGCCTGGGCTACAGAGTGAGTTACAGGAAAGGCACAAAGCTACACAGAGAAACCCTGTCTTTAAATAAATAAATAAATAAATAAATAAATAAATAAATAAATAAATGAATGAATAAATAAAAGCAAGTTACTAAGTGTTTAAAAAAAAAAAAACAAGTTGAGAACCACTGGTCTAGATGCTATGTTATATAATAACAGTCTGCATACTGAAACATATTTGAGAATCAAGATAATGTCTAAGAAATCAAATACTGAGTTTTTAAAACTTTTATTATTGTTTATATATGTATGTTTTAGATGCATATATATCTGTGCACCACATGTGTGCCTGGTGCCCTTGGAGGGCAGAGGAGAACATCAGGTCTCCTGCACTGGAGTTGCATAAGGTTATGAACTGCCATGCATACAGGTGCTGGGAATTGAACCCGGGTCCTCTGGAAGAGCAGTCAGTGCTCTTAGCCTCTGAGCCACCTCTCCAGCCCTTGAAAATATGTCTTAATGGAAAGCAGTGCCAGGCTTCTCAGCAGATTTTATGGTAGCTGCTTCTCTGTGTGTAGGGTTTTCCCTCATAAAACTGTTACATGTGTGAACATAGAACTATAGACAGAGCTCAGAAATGGTGACAAAATGTCTAGGAACTTCGGTGTGATGGCTCTTGCCTGTGGTCTCCGAGCTCAGGAGGCAGCCTGGAATGCACAGCAAACCTTTGTCTCAACGCATGGCATGGACAAGGGGGCCTCATTAGTTACAAGGCTGTGAGAAGGAATTGGTCCAAGACCAAAGAGTCTGAGAGCTGCCACTCTCCTGTGTTGCCAAATTGAGAAAGCAGGTGGTAAAAGCTAAAGATGCTGGTCTCTTTCCTGAATTCTGTCCAGCACTTTGAAAGACCTAACAGAGTTTTAATGAGATTCCTGGAGGGAAAGGACACACTGAAAGTAAATTGGGCAACATATCGAATCTCTTCCTTCCCCTGCAACCCCAAATTGTCAGAGGGTGAGGCACACTTTGCTCGAGGTCACTGCAGCTGCCCTTGCTGCAGAAGCCAAGATTCACCTGCAATAGACAGTCAACACTTTAGGAAACTGCCTGCATAGACCTGCACACCCTGACATATGAGGACATTGGGTCGGGACCGAACTCCTCATACTCAAACATCTATGCATCAATTTGGTCCAGGAAAGAAGACAAACAAAACACCATCTGCTCGTCAGTCTCGTGTTCTGAGCCTGGCCCAGGTGTCTGCCAGAGAGCTTGTGAGCCCTAAGTGAGAAAGGATATTGCCGCATGACTACTGAATGGAGTTCTTGCCTTGGACTCCAGTCCTAGAGTCAGGGTCAGACAAGCTCTCTGAACAACTTGCTTGGACCCATGTGATACCTTTAATTCTTCCTAAAAATTCCTCATCGTGACTGTGAGGAAGTTAACACGATATCTACTTAGTCTGCCTGAGTTCTATTGCCCAACTTGACCATCTATCTCATTTACCTCATTTGCAATTGGTGGAGTAGAAGATGCCTCCCCACAGCACCACCCCCAGGTTAAATGATGAGGCTTTCTCACAGGTCAAGTCTACAAAAGTCACTCTGGGTGGAATGCCTGGCCCTGGGAAAACCGAAGTAAGGTGAATCCAGGGTAAAACGGTTTGGATTGGAGCGCAGAAAGCCCAGATCATTGCTCTTAGGAAGTAGGTCCCACATTCCTCCTTCCTGCCCACGTCACTATTACCTTTTTATCTCTCTGTTTGTTTCTCACATTTCCCATTCTCTGCTCTCAGGGCCGTTTCTTCACATACTCTCTTCCTTCCTTTCTTTCTTTGGCTTTGCACCTGGAATCTATGGACGTGATTTAGTTCTGCTGGAGACCCATGGGAAGTGCTTCTGAATGGGTCTGCTACTGAGGACAATGTGGAAGGGGAAAGGATGAATCAGCCAGCCAAGTGCCTTTGGCCTCAGAAAACAAACATGTGAATCTCGTCTTGGGTAGACTTTGATGCTATATTGTTATATGATCTTAATCACAGAGTATATCTGAATAGTGTTGTGCCAATCACATGTCAAGCTGTATTGATGATGCCTGTCTAAAAGGTCTCAGATAATGGAATCTCAGGCACTTGTTTGAGTGATGTTCAGAATAAAGGACCAATTTTCCAGTTATACCTGAAGGAAGACCATCTAGTCTAGTTATGTAGAATTCAGTCTGCACCCATTTTCATCCATACACAGGACTTGTGTGCAAGCTAAAATGACTTCATTCCGTTTATCTTCTCCAACAAAGAGCTATAGAAAGTTTGAACCCCAGTTCTGGAAATGATAATCCCTTGGCTCCCAAGGTCTCCTCCTCAAGAATGGGCTGCCAAGGGTGGCTTGGTTTCATGAACAGGTGAGTAGAGTTAATTAGTTAGTTAATTCAGTGAATAGTGAAGGACTGGAGGGGAGTTGGGACTTTCCAAGGGAATGTGAGGAGGGTATCACATGGCTTCCTTTAGAACTATCATTAGAATCTGGAAGAAAGACTTGTCTCTCTGTAAAGAGATGACCTCCAAAAAGAGACAAAGCCACGGATGGGAGTCTACAGGCTCCTCCTCAATGTCCACCTGTCACTCAGGACACCATTGTGCAATGCCTGCTCTCTCGGACACTGATGTCCTTCACTTTATGACTGTAACTCATTTCTCTCTCAAGTGGGTCAAGAGGGAGCCATCTGTCCTGAGACATGTTTGGAGGACAGAAGAGGGCCAGGAAGGCCCTTCCAGGCTCTCCCATCACCCCTCTCTGAGGATGATTTGCTCTTCCGGTTAGACAAGTAACAGGTTAAATCCCAGGCATCCATTAGCCCCCAGCAGCACAGAGGCAGGAAAGCAACTGATTCAAAGGAAAGAGCACTGAGCATTGGAATCAGATGGATGGAGTTCAAGTCCCAGCACTTCTTGAATGCATGATCTCGAGCAGGTCACTTAACCACATGGAGTTGTGGGTATTTACGCCTTTTGTCACTGTTGAAGCAAGGATAGTATCAGGGGCTGATGTGCGTTGAGAGAAACATCTGCTACATATGTTTCTTTGCTATAGAACACAAGTGCATTTACTGTTGTTAAATTAACTCTATCATATCTTTGGGATAGAGACAGCTTGCTGGGAGGAAGTTTGCCAAGAGCCTTGTGTATGAGGGATAGAGGGGAGGTGGAGACCGCCACACCAGGAATGTGGTCCAAGGTAGGCTGATGGGGATGGGTGTAGTAGGGTACCTTCAAAGTACCAGAAGGTCACCGGGAGATGAGGTGGTATCTTGAGCAGAGAAGAGGGTGCAGACGAGAAATGAGAAAGATCCAGAACAGAAATGCCAGATAAATGAGTTGCCTGAGACATCAGCTCAACTTCCACGGTTGAAAGGTACCGTCCTCATTCTCCGTGGGACAGGGTGTGTGGGACCAGGAACAGGTTAGAGGTAGGAATGGGAAGACCAGTGCTCTCAGACTCCTTGTTGGGGGTGAGTTTTGAAGAAAAGTTTACAGAGTTCTCTCATTGCTGTTTTCTAGGATCTGGTTGGGATCCAGGGTGGCTTGCTGTGGGCTGGAGAGCAATGCGTTCTCTGCTTTAGAGAAAGGTGTGGTGGGCTGTTGATGCCCAGTCTAGGATGTATAACTGATAAATAAATCACTTCTGGTGTCCAGTCTTCATATCCCAAAGTCACGGGTGTCTGTCTGCCTGGATTTGTGAAGCACTGAAGGTTTTACTCAAGAAGGCACACTCAGTCACTTGGGGAGGAGCAAGGACTCCTGACAATCAGGCTAAGTGCCCTGTAGCTTGTTTCTTAGAGCCCTAGAGTCCCATGCCTCCCCTCCCCGCCCCCCCCTGTCGTTAATGTGGCCTAGAGGACAGAAGAGCCATCTGCCACTTCGCCAGCACAGGGAGCTAGGCCCCAGTAACTGCTGCAGAACTGCGGGCTCGGCCTCGAGGCTCTTACCACATTGTAAACCATACATTTGCAAATCTCACAGCTAATCCACAGTACAGCCTGTGTGCAACCTAATATGGGTCTCAGAGCCCAGAGGCACCCTCGTGGCATAGGCAGACCCTGTCTTAAGCCTCATGCTGAAAAGTACAACCAGTTAGCCAGACTGCAAAATATGTAACTTGAAGTCCCTTGCCCCGAGAACCAGCGCGCTGGAATTTCCTGGCTTCGGGAGGGGCTGGAGTTCAGTTTCTAACCTTTGCTTTCTGTTGGTTGAGCTCTTGTATTTTATTCCTGGGGTCCGTTCTGCATTTGGAAGAGAGGTGGGGGGGCAGGGAGAAAGGAATGAAAGACTCTCAATAGAAAAACACAGAGCCTGAGGCTGCCACACAGCACAGGGTGGGGCCCATCTGGGCCCAGAACAGTGAACCAGTGCCTGAGACCATGGAGACAAAACCCCCCGCAAACATTCCTACCCTTTGCCCACATCCTGGGTTTTTGTCACAGCACAGTTGATAATTGCAGCAAGGAAGGGACAATGGGACAGTCGTGCTCGATTGGGGGTAGACCGCTGTGCTTTCGGCCCTGGTATTGCCGCTAGTTCTGAGAACTGTGAAGCGGCTTCCCTTGTCTGAGCAGCAGTTCCCTCCTTGAAAAAGGGCAACGCCTGGAATGTCATCTCGCAATGAATTGTGAGGCCTGGATGAGTTAAGCGGGGGTTAAAGGTCACATGGAAGCCAGTCTGGAATATCCGGGGGATCGGATGTGCTTCCTCTTCGGCTAGCAGAGGGACAAACAGAACACCTGTTGACCAGTCGCTGTGCTGGGCTGTGAGGGTAACACTGAGGAGAATAAGAAAGGCTATCGTATTTTCTACCTTAGGAAGCCAAATCCTCTTGCTCCACCATGCCCTTGGGTAGCATTAACTGTTAACATTCTGTGCTTCCAAATCGCTTTCGTTTTTAAGACATCCTTGATGCCCTGGAGGCCCGCCTCTGATCTTTCATTTTTATTTGTCCGGGTGTACAAGATTGCCTCCCTATTACTTTCTGTCTGGTCACCAACCATTTCTACTTGGTGGCCCTTGGCTGTGGAGTGGGGGGGGGGCACGTGATTGTTCCAGCTCCACTGGGAGTCTAAGATACCCCATTTCTTCTGCTTGCACCCCACAGATGCACCTCATCCTCTTTCCTTCAGCCCAGCTCTACTCACTCAAGACAGTGTCTATCTCCTGGAAATCCTACCCTGAGCTTCATCCCTTTAAAATCCCTCTCTCCTCAAATAATGATGGCTCTAACTGATATTCAAAGCTCACACCCTACTGAGTATTTCCTCAGTACTTTACAGAAAACTGAAGGCAAGCCACCAACACCCTCAAAGGTGACTAATATGCTAAGGCATGTTTCATTAAGAATCAATAAATGTTGAGAAGAGCGCAGAGACAAAAAGTCAGTGATAAATAATGGGTTTTAAAATAAAGTCATCAAGGGATGAAAGAGACCTAGAAAATGCCATCTTACTTTCTCTGGCATCTAGGAAATATTTCTTGCCTTTCAAAAGTCCAGCCTTGTGTACCTTAATGGGAACAGCTGAGAAGGCTGCATCTGGTTGCCTAACCTTGGGAGTAAGCATCCCAGAATTAGACTGGGCTCAGAATGCCGGCATCTCTATCCTATATGGTGACTTTCCCACTCACTCCAGGCCCTCTCACCCTGCAGAGCAGGGACCGCCCCCTACCTGGCCATGTGCAGGCCCTAGGACTTGATCCTTTTGTGTGCGTTTCATTTTTTAAAAATTATTGAATGTCATCATGCGATTCAATTTCTTGGCCCCTGCCTTTAAAAGCCAGGGATTGCCTCTAAGGGAATGTTTTGTTGATAGCTCAAGCCTTGAGATGGAGACCAAAGCCACATGTCCTGTCTCCCTTGCAGCCCTGGGGGTTCAAGCAACAGTCACCAGGGAGGCTTGAGTTACTATTCAAGAGTTAGATGACATCCTAAAAACATCCAGACAGTACTGCTATTGCCTTGAAAACTTCCTCAGACGTGTCCCTGTGTGACTATTAGAGTGCAGGGGCCACATGCTTCAGAGTTATACCCAATCTAGATGATTTCTGAGGATCAAACCAAGGCCAAAGTTTTTGATGAAGCTCTGTTGAAAGTGAGGTGAATACAGTGTGCCTAAAATTTAGGGGTAGCTTATCTGTGGAGAGTCATGTGGCAAGGTGTTAAAGAAAACCCAGGGGTAAACAGAGACACACAGACAGAGGCAAAAGTCTATAGGGAAGCAAGGCAGTATGGCTGCAGAACTCATCTTTATGAAAAGGGATGAAGGATACCTTTATTCTGTAGTGAAAATTGATCATTAGAAAAATCCTTGACAACTGTTCATTTAACAACAAAGAAAACCACCCATGATATTTTGGATCTAAATGGGGGAACTTGATTCTACGCAATCCTAGGCAAGTCACATAACTTTTTTTTTTTTTTTTTTAAGTTTCTGCTTTCTCATCTGGAGGTTGAGGAGAACCATGGACCTCAGAGAGTTGTGGAAGGTACAGGAAGTAACACAGATAAAGAACAGGGGAGAAGCTGGTGCACAGGAAATCTCAGGCGATTTTATTCTCACCTTCATCCTAATCATCATCCCTTTGTTTCTGGAGATGAAAAAAAAAAGTAGAATGAGGAGTTGGTGCCATCTCTCTTGGGTAGCAAAGAGGAAGTGAAACCAGGTAGGGTAGAGAAGACGCATGGCTCCATGGCATGACTTACAAGGGCTACTGTTGCCTAACAGGTAGAGCCATGGCATGGGAACTGGTCCTCACAGCACAGGGGTATGCTGTGCTTATTTTAAATTCTTAACAAGCTGCCCTGATTGTGTATGCTTTTTCTTGGCTGTGCCTTGCTAGTAGGAAAGAGAATCCACAAGTATCCTGAAAAGGGCAAGGTACAATCAGTCCCTTTGGAATGCCTCCATGAGCATCTGGCCCAGGTTTTGCAAGGAGCAAGGGGCTAAGGGGCCTCCTTCCTGTGTTGGGGAGGGGGGGCTACTGGGAGGAACCTGACTTTAGAGCTTGAAGAAAACAGAAATTGCTTATTGTCTTCCAATATGCCTCTCATTTCTTGCTATAGTTAGGTTAATTGATTTGATTGATTGATTGATTGACTGATTGATTGATTGATTGATTCAGTATTTGGTAGTGTAGCCTAGCCTGGCTTTGAACCACCATTCTCTTGCTCATGGTTCTCAAGATCTGGGATTACAGGCTTATCTCCATTTCATTTCATTCTGAGTGGAATGGGCCCGTTAGTCTCCAGAGGTGGAACAGTCTCCAAGACAACCTGAGCATCATTTGCCAAGAGCATCATCTACCACATTCCTTGGGTTGTATGGACTGGCCCTTTATGAGTGTGTACCAGATGGAGATGGATGGGAGCAGTGTATGGAGGGTGGAACATACGCCCACTTCATGCTGTGACTTTTGACTCAGCCGTGCTTAGCGCTCAGAGAAGTGAACACCCCAATTCTTTCTCTAAGCGGGCAGAACTGTTTGAGTGTGAGGGTGAGGCTCTGCTGCTGACAAGATGAAGCGGGTAGAGAATGGAAACAGCTGGAGAGGGGGGGGATGAGACAGAGACAGAGAGACTCAGATATCTTTCTAGAACTCATCTCCAGGATGTACTTCCCATAGTCAGACCTCACTTCCCAATCATGCCATCACATTACAAAAATTCATAGAGGGCTTAATCCAGCAATGAAGCCAGAGCCTCTAGAATCCAGTGACATTCCTGAATCCTGAAAGTTAACAAGTTCCAGCACCTGAGCCTTCAGGGTGAGTCTCAGATTCAGACCATAATAGGCATTTATTGATTAACTCACAAAGCACGAGTTGGGAGATGAGGTGAAGACAAGAAGGACTGGGCGGAGACTCAGTGACGACATTTGAAATCCAGATAACTCATCCTCCTGCCTCTGCCTCTCAAGGGCTGGGACTATGGGTATGCACCCCCATGCCTGACACTCTTTGGATTCTTGGTGAAATACACCTTTCCCAGAAGCTTACACCTTCTTTTCCTTAGGTCCCATTGGCCAGCACTGAGTCACATGCCCAGGTCATTTTGAACTCCTATGGTATAGTGTAGGCAAAGACAATGGAGGGAGTTAACACAGGAGAGCCCACCAGATTCTGCAGGGTATTGGGGGGGGGAGTAGAAGTCTCCAAAGTGAAATTGAATTGAGTGCTGAAATGGAAACATAAATTTAGAAATTGTGGATATTGTGGGGATACACATTGGGAATTTGGAGACACCACTTGCCTAGTTTTTTTAAAAAAATCCCCCAACCTGGAAATGTCTACTAGACTCACCACAGAAAGCACTAGAGAGTTGTTAGTTCTATAGAAAGTTCACTTTACTTCCTTCTTAAATCGGCTCTAGGAAGCGGAGAGGGTTCTTAGAGGCGGGCACTGAACGAATGGTTTCAGTTACACATCTGATCCATAAAAACATGAACTTGTCTACGGTGGGCATGCTGGCAAGTGAACTGGCTGGTGACATTTGGTTCGCAGAACTAGAGAAGTGATAAATGTGTCAATATATGCTATTATATGCTGCATTTAAGAGGGACAGAGTGGCTAGTGAGGCCTGGTGAAGCCACCAGCTAAAGAGCTGCACCTCTCTCCTTCAGTGGACCCAGGTGACCATATCAGGTATCTGGAACTATTAGGACAGAAAGCATCTAGAAGTCTAGAAAAGGGCAATCTAAATCATCTCTAAGTAACAGAGATCAATGGAATTGATATTATGTCTATTTGACATCTATGTATAACATGAAATGTAAATATGTATATGATATGTAATATAGACATGTGTCTAACACAAAATCATAGCTCAATATACTAAAGAAAAAAAAAAAAGACAAGCAACTTTCCTGTAATAGCTCCTTCATATTAGATCTATTAGCATAGATCACTAGATAAAAACCTGTGATATAAGGCCAATAACACAGGCAAGAGGCAGTAGATGTCACTGCTGAGGACACACACTGCCACCAACACAGAGAGATCAGAAGTATCTATGTGAAGCCAAAGGGCGTCGTGTTTACTCGGCTCCTGCAGACAGAGGCTCGCCTCTCTGTATTATCTGGCTTTTCTGGTACATCGCTCTCCAAAGCAGAGTTTTCATAGGTGTTACACACCCAAGACAGGGTAAATCCTTAGGACAACCTTGGTGCCTCTGTGGGAAACCTTACAAAGCTGGTAAGTGTTCATTCCTCTTAAAATATTTGGTAAAAGTCAACACCTGAATTCCAGCAGGCCCCCTGCCTGCCTTGGCAGCCTAGGATTAGTGGTTCTCTGAGGCTGCCTTTCAACCCTGACCCCTGGGCCCAACATCCTTCACAGAGGAGACCCCAGGCCTCCTACCTCTTTGGGTTTTGCAAACTGAACACCTTCTTAGGGCCCTGGTAAGGAGCAAGAGAGACCAAGGGTGAAGGAGGGACCTTGCTGTGGTCTCCAGAAGCTGGAGACACCAGGACACAAAGCTGAAGTGCAGGACACAGTATCGCTTGCTTGTAGCACAAATCTTAAAAGGTCTTATAATAAAAAAGCCCAGAGCCAGATACTGGGGTAAAAGATAAGAGAACAGAGAAGCAGAGCAGCCAGCCACTAGCTTACCTCTACGAAATCCTCAGCCTCAAGAGAGCGAGTTCCTGTTTCCTCGAGCCTTATATGCCTTTCTGTGTCCTGTCACATTACTTCCTGGGATTAAAGACGTGTGTCACCACCGCCTGGTTCTGTTTCTCTCATGTAGCCCGTTGTGGCCTTGAACTCACAGAGATCCAGACAGATCTCTGCCTCCCGAGTGATAGGATTAAAAGTGTGTGCCACCACTGCCTGACCTCAGCATCTAATTTAGTGGCTGGCTCTGTCCTCTGATCCCCAGGTAAGCTTTATTGGGGTACACAACATATTGAGGTACACAATATATCACCACACCTGTTCTTGTCTTTCTGTCCTTTGGTGCAGTGAGAATCGAAAGGTTGTGGGATTCCTGTGTTTTGTCTCCTAGAAGACTTGGATCTTACCAAGCCAGGGCCCTCTCATGGGTAGAGGAGTTGCTTATGAGGATTAGGGTTAGAGCAGGCCACAGCAGGTGGAAAGCTGTGAGGGGTAACAGGGACACAAACCTCATCACAGAGACCTGCTTCTTCAGTAGTGCAGAGGTGCAGCAGACCTCAGTCACGATCCGTGCTCAGTGGCTATGCGGAGAAAAGAACACAGCCCCTGTGTCTCATGTTCTCCTTCCTGGGTCCCCATGGTCACCGCAGCAGATACAGCGAACTGGTCCTGTAGCCATTCCTTATGTCCCCATCCTTCATGTGGCTGAGGAGGAAGAATCCGAGCTCTTCTTCCCTCACCCGAACTTCCAAGCCCACTGAGGGGTACAGAGGTTTGTGTGTGTGTGTGTGTGTGTGTGTGTGTGTGTGTGTGTGTGTGTGTGAATTTTTACAGATCTTCTGCATTCCCTGCAGGGTGCCTTCCAGGAGCACGAGGCTGCTCCCTGTGTTTAAACAGGCCCACACTTAGATGGCCTTCTTTAATGCTCTGTGCTCATGGCCATCTTTAAGTTCTTAATAACTGAGTGAGAGGCCTCCTGTTTTCCTTTTGTATTAGGCCCTACAAATTATGGAGCTTACCTGTGGTTTTTCCAGGAACTGGGTGCCTCCCTCCACTCCCTCCAGAAATCACGACTGCTCCATTTCCTGAGAAAGCAGATTTCCAGGTGTGTCTCCTCTGGGAGACCCAGTGGGACATGGCAAACTGTCCAGAATGACAATTATGGGGATAAATGAAACTGAGACAGATACAGATTTGGGCGTGTAAGTCTCGCACTTCCTCCTTGATAATCCACAGTGTGGAGCGGCCCGCTACAGTCCATCAGCAGGTGCTCATGTATGTAGCTCCCACCTTCTAGGGCATGCGGGCGGGGGCGGGGGGGGGGGAGCGGGGATGGCGCGGCAAGACCACAACAGACAGAGCTCGCTATCTCTTCTCCCTGGTGGCCATTGGCAAACACAGCTGTTGCATGCCAAGTGCCTGTGAGAACATGTGTAACAGGAAGAAGAGCTCACGTGGGCTGGGCAGAACCTCATGCACAGAGCCATGTTCTCCAATCGTTCCCAACAGGCCATCTCTCAGTTCCAGTTGGCTCTGTCCCTACAGGAAGCCACTGATAAGAAAGAAGTGGGAGGCGCATTAGAAGAGGCTCCCAGTGTAGACACTCTGGATGGAGATGGTTGAAAGCACCGTGTGTGTGTGTGTGTGTGTGTGTGTGTGTGTGTGTGTGTGTGTGTGTTGCTGAGTCTCACAACCAGGACTTTACAGATGTCATACATGCTAGGCCAATACTCTGCGGCTGAGCTACATCTCCAGTCCTAGCTCCTTAGGCACTCAGTGGTGAGTTACACAGAGGGCAGGCTGGTAAACGCTGGTGAAGTGAAAACAGATCAGGACACTCTGAAGTCTCTGCTTGGTGCCCAGTCCTCACAACAGCGATGCCAGCTGCTGTGCCAAGTGCTCATCGCTCATCACGGTCCTTACCTGTAGGTTAGATGGGGTTTTAAGTAAAGTCCAATTTTATATTTCTTCTCCCCTTCCCAGCAATCCAGAAATCTCTTCTGCACTGATGGGGGGAGTGGGGTAAGCTGACATCCATCACTGAGGCAAGTAGGAAAAAAAAATAGATTACTGTATCAATTTGAAACAGGAGCTATTGTGTCTCAGAGAAGGAAGGAGTTTATTGAGAGGCAGCTGATCCTCTATCCCAGAGTATCCCAGTGCAAAGGGTCACGGTGAGAAACCAGATTGGGGACAAAGGAGATAACTCCGTTCTGCTGTTCTGCTTTTCTCAGCCCCCATCCTGGGCCCCCTCACTCCCCACTGGCCCTCCTGCTGGGGATCACTCACCTCCAACATCAGGAAAGCTGTTCCCACGCACGTGGCTCAACACAGTCAGGAAGGGTGTTTCTCATTAATAGGATCAGAAAAAACATCTCTGTGATTGAAAGGCTTTTGGTCCCCCTGAAAGCCCTCTGAAAGCATACAAAATTGTTAAATTATCAAAACATTAATTAGATTGTTAAGTAAGACCGATGCTAATGCTCAAAGCATGTGAAGCAGGCCTTTTGATGGGTCAGGGTCTGACTGGAGTGAAGAGCTGGAAAGGAGCCTGTGGTAGAGACGCTAGTCATCTGCCTCAGCAGTGCCTGACAAGCTGGGGCTCTCAGACCACTGTGCCAGTTTAGAGGGACAGCCTTGTTTCCAGCCTCCATAACCCAGTGTCTCCCCTTCCCTTCTAACACTTGAAACATTTGATTGGGTCCAATGATTCCACCTTTAATCCACGTGTACTGGTCCAGTTCCTTTATACTTGTGGTGTGCATCATGGAGGCAGTTATCACATACTATATCCTGAACAGGGGAGAATTGGAAAGGAACGCTGTCCATGTAAGTTTCTACTCTCTAGACACCCCCACGAGTCACATGACTGAAACTATCTCACACAGCAGTCTACTTTGCAGAAGAGCATTCCCTGGTCAGTCTCCAGACATTTTACTGTTGTAAGGACTTCTATATTGAAAGCGAAGGTGAGACCCCCAAACTACTTGTAATCCCAGCTACCCGAGAAAAGAGAATCGTAAGTTCAAGGTCAACCTGGACTTTGGTAATTCAAGCCTGGGCAATACAATGAGACCCTGTCTCAAAATTTGAAAAAAAAACAAAAATAAGAGCTGGAGATGGAGGTCTGTGGTAGAGTGCCTGCTAGCGTGTATTCATAAAGCCCTGAGTTTGATTCCCAGTACCAACAAAAGAAAGGAAGAAGAAAGGGAGATGAGGAAGAAATAAATGGAGGAGAGAGGACAAGGGGGAAGAGAGAAGGGAGAAGAGGGGCAGGAAAGTGTTACAAGCTAGGCATACAGCCTTTTTAAAAAGATCATTTTTAAGTGTGTGTGTGTGTGTGTGTGTGTGTGTGTGTGTGTGTGTGTGTGTGTTATTTACATGGTAGTACCTGGAGAGGGTACCTGGACAGGCCAGGGGTCTCAGATCCCCTGGAGCTGGATTTGCAGGCCATTGTGAGCCCATCTACAAATCCTCTACAAGACCATTACCTGATTTTAACAGCCGAGGCTTCTCCCCAGCCCTAGGCATTGAGCTTTGATTTAAGGCTAAGGGAAACCTTTATTTCTTAGATGAAAACCCTAGATATTATTTGGATCTATTGGGATAGGACTGAGGAAAGAAAACGCTTTCCCAAACCTACATCCAGTACATTTTATCAATCAAGTTTAAAAATGATTCTTCTGCATTCATTTATTTTTGCCCATGTGTGCATGT
Organism: Onychomys torridus; assembly: GCF_903995425.1. Taxonomy (NCBI): domain Eukaryota; kingdom Metazoa; phylum Chordata; class Mammalia; order Rodentia; family Cricetidae; genus Onychomys; species Onychomys torridus. Next base: position 18,346,428 of record NC_050463.1, read on the forward strand.
GACAGTACCCCTCGGAGGTCAGGAGCAACTTGCAGAGGTCGGTTCTCTCCCTACACCATGTGGGCCTCCAGGATGGAGGTCTTCAGGCTTGGTGGCAAGCATCTTCACCTGCTGATCCATCTCACTGGTCCTCACTTATTATAATTTTTTTAATCTTCATTGAGCGATGTCTATTAAGAGTCATACACTGATCATTTCCTAGGGTTAGAAAGTAATTCCCATCCTGTAAATAAGAAAACAACTTTTCCAAGTGTCACTAGTAAGTTCACAGGAATGAGAATCTAGAGCTGTCCTGGCAGGGTCACCAAAGTTTGTTGGTACCACAGTGGCCTTTTAACCTCTTCCCTAGGGTGTGTGCAGTTCCCAGCAGCCTGCAAGCCTTTCACCCTCCACATAGTCATGTCCTTGGAGCCTTCAAACGTAACACAACTAAAACCTCAACACTGACAGAGAGAAAAAGAGGGGGAGGGATATGAGTGGCTCGCAAACTTTGATGGAGGCCTGGAAGGATGGAAGTGCCATTTACTGAGACAGAGAATTGTCCACACTGGTAGAGGCAGGGCCTCACCTTTAGACAAGCTAAGTATAAGTCCCATGTCTTGGTGGAGATTCTGTGTCTGCAGTTGGATAAGGAAGTCTAGCGCTCAGGGTCTAGAGACAGAAGTGTGAGAGTCGTCACCACATACTGGAGGATTAAAACCACAGGAGCAGACCAGATCTCTGGAGGAGTATGGATAGAGAGGTCCAGGGACTGTCCAGAGCCATATCTGTGTCCAGAGCTTGAGTGCAGAGAAAGGGAACAGCAAAGCTGTCTGTGAGGAGTTGGTGTAGTGTGGTGTGGTGTGAGAAGTGGAGGAGTTGGCTTGGTGTGAGCAGTGGAGGAGTTGGTTTGGTGTGGTGTGAGCAGTGGAGGAGTGGATTTGGTGTGAGCAGTGGAGGAGTTGGTGTGGTGTGGTGTGAGCAGTGGAGGAGTTGGTGTGGTGTGGTGTGAGCAGTGGAGGAGTTGGTGTGGTGTGGTGTGAGCAGTGGAGGAGTTGGCGTGGTGTGAACAGTGGAGGAGTTGGTGTGGTGTGGTGTGAGCAGTGGAGGAGTTGGTGTGGTGTGGTGTGAGCAGTGGAGGAGTTGGCGTGGTGTGAGAGCAGGGCTGTATCCTCCACAGTGCTGTTGTGAAGCGCAAACACAGGATGAAGACAGTGGGACAAGCAGGACATCTCTTAGATTGTTTAGAGGAAACCCATTTGCCCTGGAACCACACACCGGAGCGGTGTTTGAGAGGGGTGTAAGAACTAGATGGGTGTTATCAGAGAGAGATGAGTCCACTGAGGTCAGTGGTCATGAGCATGAATGTGAAAGTTTTATGCTTTGTTTCAATCACCATTGGCTGTTATGAGTGGAGGCATAAAGTAACAGATGATTAAATGTTAAAAAGGTTTAGGGTGTTTGCCAACTAATATAATGATGAGAGAAGGTGACTGGGGAGCTAAAAATGGATCCGCAAAGAACATTTATAAACGTAGAACACACAAATCTAAGGTGGGAAGGAGAGTGAAGGGCGTGAGAGGGCTGACATGGGTTAGAAGGAGAGTGAGGGCAATGGCGTGCTGGTCCTAAGAGAACTAAAGCAGAGCTAGTCTAGTCCATGAGATGGCTCGGGTGAGCTGATACTCCTCAGCTCTAGCTTACATAGCCCCACAATTGTATAAAGAAGACACTGTAGCTTCCCCTCCATAGGCAGAGCCATGAGCCAGTCACAGTACATCCTGGAACTGCTGGACTTCAAATCCCACTCCTTCCTTTGACTAAGGACGTTCAAACAGTGGACAACCTGATGCTGAAGCCTATGGGATGCAGAAGGCACTGTGAGCGTGAGTGCCTGCATAGCACAGGCTATTTCATAATGGGGCGAAGGATTTAAAATTGAAAGAGATTGGCAGTCATTTGTCATTGGAGGGCTGTATGGTCTGAGCCTCTAAGATAGGTCAGAGGACAAGGTCATCGGAGAAGAATGGTGCAAGAGGCATCAATAACGTAGGTTATGTAGTCATCAAGAAAGCTAACAGTAACGTAGTAGGGAGCAGTGTGGTGAGCCAGGGGTCAGTCAATGACCACAATCGGAAGCTGCCGCAGCATCACTGGACTCTGTGACATAATCTTGGGAGCAGGAACATAGTGAAAGTGAAGGTCATGGGTCCCATGTAGCACTGGCTCATCTGCAGGCAAGATGGATGCACAGGAAACACCTCTCTTCAGAGGGCTGGAGAGGATGCTGTGTTCTTGTGGAAAGCCAGCATGGGTTGGAACAAAGAGTAAAAGGGGGAATTCGGTGGAGACAGGGTGGAGGAAATGCCGCTTATAATGGCCTGTAAGATCTAGAGGGCTTGAGAAGGGGAGAGACTGGGAGATGGCTGAGCTTGGGAGCTTCCTGGAGCTTCCTGTAGGGGAGGGTAAGGGAAGATGTGAGAGTCCTGGTTTTCTTGGTTCACAATGGGAATGCAGGGCCTGGTGGCCTGTGAGGTTGACTTTGATCATCAGGCTAGAAGTGTAAGGATGGCACTACCTTGCAAGAGTACACAGAACTCTGTGTCCCCTCTTTCCTCCTAAATAGAAGTGAGGAGGCCAGGGGCCAAATTGCCCTTGACCTATACCTGAATCTGTCCTCCTTGGCTAACTCCATGATTCTAGTTCCTCTAGTCTTGTTTTTCTCTCCATTCGAGACATTAATGTCTTGACTACAAGAGTCACTCAGCCTCTCTGACTGAGCAGAACAACCCAGTGATGGCCTCAAAGGCCAGGCCTATGTTGCAGTGATCTTCCGGAATCCCCACCCATGCTGTTTCCAACTGAAAATTCTAACCGGAACATCCATTCCCCATAGGCTATAGGCACACTTTGGTCTGCCTCCTTCTAATGTACCAGGCCAGATTGTTCTGTAAACTCTGGAAGCCATCTTCAGCTCACTCTGCACCGGAAGGACTAGATGTGTATCGGGAGAAACCAAAACACGGTTTGATTAATCGCCCCTTGCAAGCTGGAGAGTGACGGCTGGGCGAGAACTGGGCTTGTTATCTAAATGGAGTGCCGGCCTGTCCCCGAGATCCTGAGCAAATGGACCCCCCTCTATTTATAAACAAGCCTGAGGGATGAGCAGCTCGGTTTACGTTTGGAAGGGGCCATCATTCATTTTTATCCATCATACCTGCTTTTAGTGATATTACACACACACCCCGCTTGGGCTAGAATCTCAACAACTCAAGAGGTTTATGTGCTTTTAACACCAATTTTGAGGGTCTCTGTGTACATTTCATCACTCGGGGGTAATGGCGGGCCCGAAACACAGTGTGCGAGCTGATCTCTCTCTCAGGGCTTGGTGTAGAGCATTCATGTTGAAGATGAAATTGGATAAACTACTGTTGGCCCTGAGGCTGTGTTTGCAAACCAGAGGTGGTTCTGGGTGGTGACGGGTGGGTGAGCCATTCAGAAAAGTAGGCAGAAAAGGTCAGGGCAAAAACAGGTAAGGAAGCCCGCCTGTGCTCCACAGGAAGGCCACCTGCAGCCCTGGGCCACAGTAAGAATTGCACTTAGGAGTTGCTGTCTGAGTACAGAGGGAAAGTGAGGAGCAAATTTCTTCAGTTTTGTGTATGCAAATTATTTAATGTTATAATTGCATTTTTATTTCCCTCAGATATTAACTCTCAATATTAAGCAGCCCTGAGAGAGGCCAGAAAGAGTTCTCTCACTTACTGGGAGAAAACTAAAACCCAATAAAGGGGACGTGTCATGCTCAAACTCACCCTGCGCCATATTTCATGATTGCCATGAAATCAGGGCAGAGTCCCAGCTTTGAAATTCCCAGTTCAGGAATCACTCCTCTTAAGTCTTTAGTAGATCCCCAACCCATGCCCCACTCTCTTGAAGGCAGCAACATCTCTTCTTCCAACACCTCCCAGAGAGAAAGCAACTGTCATATGAAGCCATCAGAGGCCAGAGAGAGAAGCTAGAGTCCTCATTTACACGAACTCTGTAAATTTCCTTGCAGGAGCAAAGAGGAAAATGCCAGCCCGAGGGGTACCACTATTGTGCAAAGTCTAAAAGCTGACTAAAGACCACAGTGACAATTGTCACCTTCACAGCTTCCTTGCTTCGAACAAAAATCACCGATCCCAGGGTGATAGAGACTACGTTGTCCCCCAACATCCGGCTTCACTTCTTTCGTCATATTACGGTTAATTTTGTCTGAGCCGTGAGTCACCCCAGACAATTCAGCCAAACATTGTTCTGGGTGTTTCTGTGAGAGTATTTTTACAGTCGATTAATATTTAAATTGATGGAATCTGAGGAAATCAAAGCCCTTCATAGTGTCTGTGGTCCTTATCCAGTCAGAAGGCTTGAACCAAAGGGAAAGACTGGCCCGTCCCCCTGGTAAGAGTGGATCTGCCAGGCTGCTAGACCACCCTGTGGACTGTGACATATTTCTCCTTATTGGCTTCCTGGGCCCATCCCATACATTAATTCACTGATGCCATTTCTCTGGAGAACCAGGACTATTATGCATGGTAGGAGAATTTTAAGCCAGCAAATGGCCATCTGCAGTGAAGACCGCCTGTCCTAGACCCTCTTGTGGCCGGGTGTGGCGTGTGGCGTAAGTTATGACTGACGGGATGAAGGCAGATGTTCAGATGGCAGGTTCTGGGGGTCTTCATTAAGTTACAGCTTCCCTCAGGCCTTTGCCACTTCCTTTCCTCTTCCCATTCCTGGGGTTTGAAGCAGATGTGGCCACTGCATCTGTACCCTGGGCCATGGATGGAGAGGGACCTGAGCACCGAAAAGTTCCAAGTCAGAATGAACAGAGCAAAACTATGGTTGTACATTTTGAATTTTTACTTTGCAAAGAAATGAATATCTTTGTATGACCTACTGCTAGTTGGACTATTTATTACTAATAGTCAAACCTAATTCTAAACAATATACACAGTCTTCTCTCTGTCCTTCTGCTGTATCTGAGTATAATTTTATACTATAGTGAAGGTCACAGAGCCATTGTTGCTTTTGTATGTCCCAAGGCATGTGTTGGAACAAAGTAGATGTGGTGGATTGAATGAGAACGGCCCCCATTGGCTCCTATGTTTGAATACTTGGTCCCCAGTTAGTGGAACTGTTCAGAAGGACTAGGAGGTGTGGCCTTCTTGGAGGAAATGGGTCACTGGGGCTTAGCTTTAAAGTTTCAAAAGCCCACACCATCCTCTCCTCATTTGTCTGCTTGCTGCCTGTCATTCGGGATGGGAAGCCCTCAGCTACTGCTCCAGCACCATGCCTGTCTGCTTCCCATCATGATCACACACTAGTCTTCTGAAACTGTGAGCCAGCCCCAATTAAATGCCTTCTTTTCTAAGAGTTGCCTTGACCATGGCGTCTCTTCACAACAACAGAACAGCAACTCAGACAGTAGGGTTATCTTCTCACAAAATTAAACTTTTCAAGAAATGGGAATTATAATCTATACTAGTCAGCTTTCCATCACTCTAATGAAATACCTGCGACAGTCAGCTTGTAAAGAGGAAAGGTGTGTTTGCGAGTCTAATCCATAGTCAACTGAATCTGTTCCTTAAAGCATGTGGTGAGATAGGACATCATGTGGAGGGCATGTGTGACTCAGCAAAATCACTGACATCAAGAGCCACTCAGCAAAAGAGAAAAGGAGGGGCCTGGATCCTGACATGCTCCCAATGATGTAAACACCTCCTGTAAGGCTCCACTTCCTAAATTCCCAGCACTGCCCTGAGGACCAACCCTTTAACACATGAGACTGGGGGATGTTCTGTACCCAAACCACAGTATAACTAGATGCTGCAATGCCTCTTAACTCCTCTGGAAAGGTCAAATTATATTTTTAAAATAACTTCAACATTCAAATACCTGATTGAATGTGTTCACTTTAGGTTTTGACAAAACGTAAGTTTGTTATCCTCAAGGGGACAGCAAGCGTTAAAGTGGGTGTTTACAATCTTTAACATTATTTGGATACCATGAAGTACCTGTGTGCATATTCCATACCTGCAGGTCTTAGTCATTTGGTATGCACGATCCATTTCTTCCCATAGAAGAGTTCTTATATTCAAAAACTGTGTGTTGTTGCAAGCACAGCCTTCCTACCAGGGCTTTTCAGTAGCAAAGCTGCTTGCTTTGTCCCCAGTACAACTCATGAACTCTGGCTTCAGAGCCCTGCAATTACTCACCCCTCGGCTGCTGCTTCCAGATGGGTATTTACCACAACTGAGGCCAACACACACACCTGTTGTACTGGGCACCGTGCTCTACTTCTCCAAAATGACCGAGGCAAGTCAAGTCAGTTACATTCTTCAAAGAACAGAGAAACAGCCAGTTGTCACTGGGAACAGGGACTGGAAGCTTTACAGAGGATGGCCAAGAAACTTAGCACTTAGGATGAGCTTCGTGCAAGAGGAAGCATGTCTGAGCAGAGAGGAGAATGGAACAGAGCAGATAGACCAACAGATGTGGGAAAGAGGGTCAGTCCTCAGGACCTCTGTGGATCCTTTTGATTTTCTAGATTCAGCTCCACTTCCAGCTCCAGGACACATGTGCCTGACCTATAAACAGACAGCGGCTAAGAACCCAGCCGTGTTCCCCCTGTAGCATGAAGCTGGACCAAGCACTGTCCATCCTTTGCCTCTTTGCTCTTTGAAGCTCAGTCTCATGGGGGCCAGGTCATTATGCATGTATCATCACCAGATTGGTAGATACTGACTCATTACCTTAAGTATTCTGGAACAGGTCAAAGAGCAACTCCCTGATGGGGCAGATGTGGAACTCAAAGGAACAAACTTGCCCATGCTCTTTCTTGGAAAAGAAAGCTCTCTGGGAATCACTTGTTCTGCTCTGAGACCTTCTCATTAGACATTGTCTCTGATGGGACTCCTGGGGAATGTGGAGCACACAGAGGAGTTATCATTCACCGAAGTTTGTCTTTATAGGTGAGGATCATGTTTTAGGGTCCAACAACTCCCTTTTCTCTTGGCTCGAATAAGACCAAACATTGGTGGGTTGATTGGTGGCAACCAGGGCAGTGGCTTCTGTGGTCTCCTCAACACTCTGCCTCCTGAAGCCATCTCAGGACTGAAAGACACAGATGTGCAGGTCTCCAGTTTGGGGCCAGAGAGGTGGTTCAGAATAAAATGTCTTGCCCAACCGAGCCTGACAACCCCAGATGTGGCAATGTGCATCTGTGTCTCGATTCCCAGCACTCCTACAGCAAGATGGAAGGCAGAGCAGGAGAATTACCCAGAAACTCATGGGCCAGCTAGCCTAGAGAATGCAAGGCAGAAGAAGCAAGAAAGACACTAACTCAACAGGTGGCAAGAGAAGACTCCCAAAACTTTTCTCTGACCTCTACAAAAGTGCCATGACATGCATGTGCCTGTGGGTGTGCACACACACACTCGTGCATGTGCTCACAAATACACACACACACACACACACACACACACACACCACACACACTAATGATAATGATAATGATGATAATAATAATAGTAACAACAAAGAATAGCAGTATTTTTTTTAAACGAAGCTAGTTTTGAACAGCGAAGAAATCTACACTCCCCTCCCCCAGCCCATTAGTACAGCATGAGCTGAATGGGAAAAGGAGAAAATGGTCTGTGAATCTCTCTTTACATGCTGTCAGAGTAAGGACTGGAAGAGAAAAACAGCTTTCGCAAACACGTTCTCTTTCAGCTTTTATTTGCACACATTCACTGCAATTATGGCCAGTGAGAGGGCATTTTCCACAGTCACACTAGCAATATTTTCCACACAAAGGTTCATGCTGGCGGGCAGCATGCCCCCAAGCTATTTACTTGTGTGGTAGATAGAAACCACTGGACCTATGACCAGTTCTACCGAAGCAAAATGTTTTCATTTGCGCCTCTCCTGTTACAAAGCAGATCATTTTAATTTCCCCTCTACCCTCTGTCCCATTTTCCCGGGAAAGTGATTCAATATGCTACCTCCACCTTTTCACAGCCAACTCCAAGGTATAACTTTCGCTTAACTGAGAACATTCACTTATTTTTTAAAATGTTCTTTCTAACCTTCAAACACGAGGAACTTTCTGACTCAGCTGGGTTAGCCAGCTTTCTGACACTACAGTAAGATAGTTGAGATCATTATCTTACAAAGAAAAAAAAAGGTTTAGTTTGACTCTCAGGTTTGGGGGTTCCAGTCCACCATGAACCATCATTGTCCTGTGGTGACACAGCCCGTGATCACGGGGGCACATGGCAAAACCTCTTACATCACAAGCCAGTGAACAAATGAGAAGCAGAGTCAACATCCTTGTCAAGTGCTCACTGTCAAGGACCTAGGAAGTCCCTCATCCAAAATAGTCCACTCTACCCACCCCTCCCCACCCTGTAGCCCAAGGGTAGGGTCTAAATGTTTAACACATACACCTTTGGGGAACTGAGAGAAAATTATAACATATCCACACGGTTGGGCTTGCCCAGTGGACCGCCTAATTATTTCCAATTCAAAATAGCCATTTCCAGGTCAGAACATCTCGAGTGACTAGGACTCCGTGGCTTTACATGGTTGTGTAAAGCGCGCGCAGCCATGTAATCTACACGCATGCATGGAGTAGCCACATGCGGTCCTGTACGCATGTGCGGCTCACTCTTTAAAAAGCCAGCGCCATTTTGCACAGGTCTCTCTTCTCTTCTCTCTCCTCTCCTCACTCACGTGTGTGCTTCACACAGGCCTGTCACCTCTATCCTCTATCCTATATTAATAAACAGCTCTTCTGTGGATTTGTCGTGCTCAGGACGTGTTCCTCACGGGGTAAGAGCGCCGCTAAATAACTAACAGGAATGCCCAATATCAAAATTTTAGCACTAACTTTCATCTCAAAACTTCATGTCCTCACTAGATGCTCACTGGCTGAGTCCTTTTCTTCCCGGCTCTCTTCCTGGCACGGCTGACTACCTGCTTCCTTTGCCTTCTCTTTGACACTAGCTGAAGCCCCTGGGGATGAAACTCAAGGCTGCTCATGGGTTGCTGCTTTTGCAATGAATGAATCAGTGAACAGTTGATCATCCATTGGACCTAGGACTGGGACATCCAGCAACTAATTCATTTTGTAAATATCTCCTGAGTGCCTACTTAGCTGTGGACATCATTCTGCTGGGAAATAAAGGGCTTTATGGGAAAATCATGTCTGTTTCTGTCCTAAAGGAGTTTGGAAAGATTGAGATAACAAACTATACACACAAAAGAGGATCTTAGAGTTGGCATCAGTATGATGGTTCATCAAGCAAACACATAAGAACACAAGGAAAACAGAGTCTGTACCATCTTTGAGAGTAGAGCAGACAGTGGGAGGCAGCCCTCACAGAGGAGTCATCTGGCAGTGGATTATGGGATATATAGATGAATACATGGAGGCGTTGAATGATCAAGATATGCATGCATGTAAATGATCAAGATATGCATGCATGTAAATGATCAAGATATGCATGCATGTAAATGCGGTTCAACCAGAAGATGGGTGTTCCAAAAGGGATCCATCTATCCAAGAAACATTTGCCTAACACTTACCAGTCATACGTCAGTCAGACTGTAGCCAAGTCTGGCAGCAGAGACGTTCAGCCATAAGGCAACCAATGGCAACTTTAAAGTTCAAAGAGGAATAATAATAGCTGTGAGCTTCTAAACACCTACGGCATGCTAGGTGCTCCTCAAACATTATTGCTACAGCTCCCACTCTTGGTGCCAAAGCAAACTCATAAGGGGGTTGTGGGTTGTTTTAAACGGCTGAGGCACCCAGAAGGATACTTAACATCTGTTGGACTCTGCAAGCTCCTAGCTCAAGGTAGTTCACAGTTTTAACATTAGATCACACCACATTCCTCCTGATGATGTCATGTCTTTGTGGACCTAGGTCTTCCGAGGCAGCCTCAATAAGTAAATAAGAAACATATGAGAGTCAACACAGAGCAGGAGGTGAGGCAAACGGCGTCCAATCAGATTCTAAGTTTGAGGAGCTGCAGGGTGACTCCATCTCATTAATAAATAATGGCCGCTGTTGAAGAAGAAGACCAAACCATTGTTTCTTCTTTCGATGTATATGTAATTACTTTGTCAGCACGTAAGTTCTCATTAAGTCATTTGCTCCTGACTTCTGGCTTTCTTTTCATCTTTTTTTTTTTTTTTTAAATATATGTGTATGTTATAAGTGGCTCCATTTATAAGTGTGGATACATACGTGAAGACTGGGAGTTGACCCTGTCTCTCTTGACATTCACTGTCCATCTTATATTTTGAAACAGGGTCTCTCACTTAAATCCAGAGCTCACAAATTTAGCTAGTTTAGCTTCCTCTGGGGTCCCTTGCTTCTGTCTCCCAAGGCATGGGATTGCAGACAGGCCACCACACCTGCCTGCCATTTACCTGGGTTCCAGGCATCCCAGACTACGGTCCTGATGATTGCCTGGGGAGCACATTACCCATTGAACCATCTCCCCAGGCCTGACTTTTTTTGTTATAATATGATTTTTTTTATTGTTCCTAAATATCCTCAAATATATTTTTGAACCTTTGAGTGTTTCTCTGGACCCAGAGACAATGTTTTAAAACAACAACAACAACAACAAACAACAACAACAAAAACTTATTGAGATACCAAGGGCATGATAGACTGAGAAAGCTTGGGCATCTTGGGTAATTGCCATTTCTCCCAGGTTGCTAACTGTTGAACATCACACATAGGTAATAAATTCCTAAGCAGACTCAAACCTAGATCTGGTCAAATGGTCTCCAAAATGACATCAGTTTGCTTGGGGAAAATGGCTCAGAAGTGCTGGCCGCCATGCAAGTTCAGATCCCGAGAGACCAGTCATGATGATGGACGTCTACACTTGCAGCACTCCTATGGTGAAATGGGAGGCAGAGCCTGGAAAGTCCCTGGGAACTTGTGGGCCAGCTAGCCTGGCAACAAGATGGAAGGTGATGGCCCGCATCCGAGGTTGTCCTCTGACTTCCATATACGCTGTGGCTACTGCCTGCACATGCAAACACATAAACAGGCACTCCTCACACACGTGAGAGCACGTCTGAGTGCACATTACATACACACAACTTTTAAAAATAGGATCAGTATCGTTTATTGTAATGTTGGAGGTCAGGGTCCTCATTAGACGATGGGAGTTGAGTTGGGCGGTGTAGACAAGAAGCTGAAGGCGTTGGATGAGACCAGCTGCATTCGAGGGAATGAGAGAACTTAGTGTGAGCACTGAAAGGGTGCTTTGCTATGCAGCTCTGCTCCTTGGCTGCCTCTGTGGGTTGATTTCCACGAACATCTGATGTGACAAAATCAAAAAGAGTCAACTCCTGAGAGCTGTGTGGCAAGCAAACTAATAATGCTGGTCACACGAGAGGAGGAGGTGGGGTGCAGAGAACACGGTCAAGACCTGAGGAACACTTTGGGGTGAAGTCATTCATTTCAGCTCAATGGTTTTTAAAACCTTAATTGGCTGCTGCAAAATATTATCTTCATCTTCCCAGAATGCTCTGTTTCAAGTTGCTGAGCCCTGACAACAGTGCAGGGTGTGTGTGTGTGTGTGTGTGTGTGTGTGTGTGTGTGTGTGTGTGTGTGGTGTGTGTGTGTGTGTGTGTGTGTGTGTGTGTGTGTGTGTGGTGTGTGTGTCAATGACTCCCTAACAGGAAAAAAAAAAAAAAAAAAAAAAAAAAAAACCTCTCTGGAATTGGAGGGAATTTAGATTAACATCATTTGCACCTTGACCTTCTGCTCTTTTGTCCCCAGGGCAGACATTCCCTTGACCTCCAGAAATTCCTCTGGCTCAAGGAAAGACTTCTATGCTCCTCCTTGCTAGATAGCCCCCAGAGGCCTCCAACCAGGCTGGGAATGGACTCCAGGAGACCCCAGGAAAGCACTCAGGGCCTCTGGGGAGTACAGGGGCTTCCCTGCAATTCAGCAATCTTCAAAGGCCAAGCCCAAGGCATTGTGACCCCCAGGAGGGCTGCTGGGCAGTGGAGGGAGAGCCTGCATGCCATGAGGCCTGGCCAACCGACCCCCTACCAAGGCAGCGAGCCTGCCCCGTGGAAGTCCTGAGAGGCCTAATTCAATTACCCTTATCAGAATGCCTCTGAACTTAACAAAGCAGATAATCCATTCCAGAGACAGATACTGCGTGGGGGGCCAAAATTATTTTGCTTCCCCAAATTGGAGGCTGAAATTGGAGATGTTTGAGTAATGGAAAACATAATCCCTCCCCAAACCCCAGCCTCTCCCAGTGCCCACACCTGAGACATGCTTACTCTTTGAGTCTAGGGACCTGGGATTCCATATTGACACGCTATCTCCTGAAGACACCTGGTCATGTACTTGATGTTTTTCCCTTTGTACCATGGTCAGGAAGATGCCATGTGAGTTCTGGAAGCAGGGCCTGGGGGAAGAGATGAATATTTATGAAGTCCTTACCTCTGTGTCTGATAAACAACAGGACTGGGCACAGCTTTTGAAGAGCTTTTGTGTACCTCTCATTACAGGAGACCGCAGAGCGCGGGAAGTTACCTTGCTGCCAGAGGACCCAACCTTGGAGTACACAAAGGAGACTCAGACCCAGGTGTTGCCCTTGGCAACTCACTACACACAGGGTCTCCCTGCTCAGCATCAGAAAGCAAACAGAAACTCACAGATTCAAGGATCGATAGCAACCCTCCCACTTAGACCTGAATCCTTTATGGATGAAGAAATAAACCTCAGAGACTGATTAGTCCAAGGTCCTTATCTCTGTAGAGACTTGACACTATGACACCAGTTAGTTAAAACAAACAACAAACAAACAAACAGGTTCCCTGCTGTGGAGCATTTGCAATCTAAACTGTGTCTTGGAATCCACTGCAACACAGCGGGCAGGGACCTCATCTTCACACCATCTCCATCTACCAAGTAAAGGGATAGCCTGGGCAGGATCAGCATAAGTTGGTTTCTTTTTCTTAGTTTGGCTGCTAGGTGACTGGGTTATGGTTGAATGTCCAAGTTTGTCCCATCTCCAAAGGAGAGCACTCAGTCCTTGATTACCATTGAGACTCCCTTATTCTCCTGGGAACAGATTTGGAGCTGGAGTCACCTCCCAAGAGCACACCCCTCCGGGTCGTCTCCCTTGGCCCTCTCCTATCCTACAAACCTTCCATCGTCCTCCAGACTGGGTTCCTCCAGGTTCCTCCAACAGCAGATCTATTCCGAACTTATTTGCATACATCTCTCTCCACCCCTGGAAGAGCCTAAATCTACCTTTATCTCTCTTCTCCCCAAGGCTCTCTGCTCAGGCCCTCTTCCCTGCAGCCTCCACAATCCTCAGTCACAGCCTGCATCACTTAGGGTTAGACTGCATCACTCATGAAAATTCCGTGAACATTTGGTGAAAAGTCTGCTCTTCAATAAACAAATCCCTTGCAGAAACCCGGTATCAGGGCCCCTGCATGTCAATGGCTTCAGCCTGGTTTTCATTTCGCTCCACGCTTTCCTCCAGAGCAATGATGTGTGGACCAAGTTGAGCATGGCCACCTTGAGCCTTCATTCTACCTGTTTCCACCTTCAGCTAGTTTCATTGGCCAAGAGCATAAGCATGGGGCTTAAGTAGTGTTCCGGTGGTCACTGTGTGAGATGTCAAAGGTCTTGGAAGAGGAAGACAAGCCGAAGGGAAGAGCTGGGGTGTACAGAATGGAATGTGTTCAAGCAGACACCGCTCCATCCCTATTAGAGGAGGAGAAAGGGGAACTGATCCTTCCTGAACCCCTTCCCTTCCCATCTCCTTCTCTAGCCAAAGTTCAGAAAGAAGGATAAGCTGTGACTTCTAACAGAACACCTCTCAGTGATTCTGGAGGCTCCGTGGACTATGCTTTTCACCAGATACATAGAGTAACTTCCACCGCCATTGAGTTACAGCCTATAAAGGTCTAGAAGAACAGCTAATTCTTGGGTGGCCAAGTGCAAATTCTTATCATCACCTAATATGGAATACATGGATCAAGTCACAGCCATGGTCATGTAAGAGCCCAGCACACTCCTAATGGATGACTATTGTCCCCCAACGTCAATCTAGCCTTCACAAGTAGAAGAGAAAATGGCCAACATTAGGGGAACTTTGGCTTACGAGTTTCTTACGAGCACATGTCAGTTGTGAGCTGGGTCATGGTGTCCCTCTGGAAGGCAAGGATGATACTGAAATGTGTCCCAACTTAGTGTGGAGTACAGCAGATGGTCACAGAGGCTCATTGCTGGCTGCATGGGGGAACTGCGTGAGGCAGACTGCTCCTCCACGTAAGAAATGTTCTCATTCCGTGGTCACCAGCATAAAATCGTTTCAAAATCATCCTGGAAGGTCAGCTGTCGTGCGTGGCAGGGTGCTCTCCACCGAGGCTCTAGAAAGGAAGATTCATGGAGTTCTAGCTCCAAGTAAAACTGCGTTTTATTTTCTAGCCCTTTCTTTCTTTCTTTCTCTTTCTTTCTTTCTTTCTTTCTTTCTTTCTTTCTTTCTTTCTTTCTCTCTCTTTCTTTCTTTCTCTCTCTCTCTCTCTCTCTCTCTCTCTCTCTCTCTCTCTCTCTCTCTCTCTCTCTCTCTTATGGTTTTTTAAGACAGGGTTTCTCTGTGTAGCTTGGGAGCCTTTACTGGATCTCACCCTGTAGTCCAGGCTGGTCTCGAACTCACAGACATCTGCCTGGCTCTGCCTCCCGAGTGCTGGGATTAAAGGTGTGCACCACCAGCTCCCGGCTTATTTCATGTGTATATTTATATATACACATATGGGCATGTGCACCCCCTTGGCATGTTTATGGAGGTCGGAGGACAACCTGTGGGAACCGGTTCTTTCTCCACCGTGGAGGTCCCAGGGATCGAACTCAGGGCAGCAGACTTGCCAGCAAAGCTTTTCTACCTGTTAAACCACCTTGCCATTCCTCAAATTTACTTTCCAATTTATTAAAATATTTCATTCAAAAAGTACTATCATAAGGCTGGGCAATGGTGGCCTTTAATCCCAACACTCAAGGAGGCAGAGGCAGGTGGATCGTTCAAGGCCAGCCTGGTCTACAGAATGAGTTCCAGGACAGCCAAGGCTACATAGTGAAACTCTGTCTTGGAAAAAAAAAAAAAAGAAAAAGAAAAAAAAAATACTATTAAAAACGAGACTGTTGTCTTAATTATTGTTCTTGCCAGTGCTATAGAAGTCTGGTTGATTTTTGGATCCTGGTTCCTGTATCCTGCAATCATGCTAAACTCATTTGTAATTAGTTCTAATAATTTTTTATGGATTCCTTAGAATTTACTACATGCAAAATGATGCCGTATGAAAGCAGAGCGAATTGTGCTTTTCCATTCACATTTGGATGCCTTTCCTTTCTCTTTCTTGCCTAATTACTGTGACTAGAACCTCCAATATGATGCTGAGTACAAGTGGTCAGGGTGGATGAACATCCCGGACTTGTTCCTGAACGTATAGGGAAAGCATTACATCTTACTGCTGCAACTGATTGTCATAAATGTGCTGACTTTCAAGTTGACTTCCCATCCATAAACTGGAAGGCAGCATTGGCTTCGCTGGGTGACATCAGAGTTTGGACAGGGAGGAGTCTGGAAACTCCAGAGGAGGTTCCATTTCCTTCCCTTTGTCGGGCCGTGGAAGATCCCTACTATGCCTAGGTGGATGTTTTTAATAAGAAATGGTGCTAGATTTGATCACTAGGGAGAGATGGGGGCCATGTGTAGAGCTCCTGTATCAGCACCTGAGGTTTGAGTCCCTCGAACACAAGTAAAGGTGGGCACGGTGACACTTGTCTCTAATGCCAGTGCTCCGGCAGTGAGATGTAGGCATCCCCAGAAGTTTAGGAGTTTATGCAGCAGTGAACAAGAGACTCTGTCTTGAACAAGGTGGAAAGTGTGGGTGACATAGGGTTGTCTTCTGACATCTAAACATGCTGTCCACAGACACGTGCGTGCACACCACACACACACACACACACACACACACACACGCATCTTTTCTGCCCCTCTTGAGGTTATCATGTAGCATTTGGCAGTCAATATTTAAAGACTACCTAATAAAAGGAAAGGAGATGCAGAGTAGCTGGTGGGAAAGAGGTCTTGGGATGGAAGACTGGCTGAGAGCATCCATACTGTGGAGACGGGGGTGGGGGGTTGGGGATGAGGGGTGTCGGGGGAGGATGAGGTGGGAACTGGAAGGTGTACATCGTGGAGAATGTTGGTGGTCTCAGTGAGAGCTGTTGTGGGGAGTTAGAGGCTGTGAAGCGCCCCTGAAAGTGTGATAAGCATCCCCAGATTTCTAGAGGCTGAGGATAAACGTGAAGGGTGGTCATCCACCGGTGCTCAGCGTCAGGATGGCTTAATGGGACACTGTGTAATGGGTCTTAGATGTGGTTTGGCTTAAGCATGGAAAGCAAGAACAGCATCTTCAATACTAGAACCTTATTCTCTACTTCAAGAACCAGTTCCCATCCTTTATGAAGACATGATGGTCTTTCCTCTACCTCATCAGACAGAAGATGCTGAGTGGGATGTTCAAAGTGATCCCATTTGGATAAAGTACCAGAACTGAGGATGGAGTGAATTTCTGACATGCTTGCTAATCTTTTAACAAAGTATACTGGTGTGCCTCAGGCCATTTTTACTCCTTCACACAAATGGAAGTTGGTAAGTCTTTTAAATTGTGAAGGTCTGGGGGAAGAAGTGAGGGAGATGGAGATTTCTTGATGGTAGGAAGACATTTCTTATCGTCAGCATCATATTCCACACTGAGAAGGCGCTAGCTCTTACCAGTGCCCTGAATTCAACCTCCCCACCACATTCCTGGAGGCCCTCTCACGTGGCCTGACCCAGGAGGCCCGAGTAGCCTGTGCAATGATCACGTTTCTCTCTGCCTCCCCACCTGGTTCAGCTGACTGCTACTCTGGGATATTTATGTGGAAACCAAATAAAATACCCCAAGGTCATTTTTAATAAGTGCCAATCCCTCCTAGGCTATCTGCAGCCATAAACATTTATGTCTAATATCCCAGGGAAAACGTTGTCCGCGAGCTGATGCCGGGGTTATGCACATGGATTAGTCTAAACGAAAACACGAGGGTGACAGTTTGCTTTTTCCAGCATGAAACTGCATTCACTCATTTTTGACATGAAAGTACAATTTGCATATTCTTTCAAGTCTGTTTAGCTGCAAACACATGTGTTTGGGGCACACACAAAAAAATTTAAATTTGTAAATTGTTCTAAAACTACTGCCAAATTGTAATCAAGTGGTAGGAAAAACAGTCCACGCCGCACAGTTGTAAGAACAGAGGGGAGTCTTCTCAGACTTGGGAAACATTTCTGAACGTACTGGTGCTTAATCAGCTTGGAGAAAACAGGGCGGGGGGATGTTTACTTTCTTGGCAACAATTTAATATAGATGTTAGGGTTTATTTTTTCTGTTTATTGAACACTGCAGAATGGAATGATTTTCGTACTGTGACAGTAAGTAAATAAGGCCCCTTCCAGGAGAAAACTAAACCCCGTGGTTAAGCTAAAGTTGGAATTTCTAATGGTTTCTCACAAAACATTGTAAGTCCAGAGGTCTAGTTGCTAGAAAGCACCCCAATGTGATGTAACGTAGAGCCATGGGGCCTGTCGGATTGTGGCACCCAGTGTCTAGTCCCATCCCATCTTTAATACCTATCCGTCTTCTCATTTCCCATCCTATTTTGTGTATCAAGCAAACTTTGCTCCATGGTCCTAGTTTTCATAAATGAGTGTGCTGGACACATCAGGATCTAGGGAAATTATAAGTGGAGGAAGAGACACCAGATAAGTGAGTATAATATTCATTTTCAGGGGATGGACCGCTGGTAGTGTAGAAGTGTCTCGTGGGGACAGAGGAAACGCGCCTATCTCAACACAGACAAAAGAATAGTGAGAAAAGAAGTCAGCAGTCAGCGTTAGCAGACGATGGGGTGAAATCCATTGAAGCTGCACAATGGGGCCGACGTATCTGCCGTGACCACAACTATATGCCCAGCATCAACGCAATCACACTCAGGTTTTCTTAAGTCCAAGTCTGCCCACATCCCCCTCTCCTCCCTCACTGTTGGGCTGTTGGTAGTGCCACCCTCTCATCAGTGAGGTTCAAATAGTGGCAGAAGGAGAAAGGCTGATGTGGCCGGGATGTAAATGGAGACCCAGGTTATCTGACTACCAAGAGAAAATAATGAATAATTTGAAGGTTAATGTAGTGAGCTGCCAAATGCAAATGAAGACGGGCTGAACCCTCTCCCTGCATCTCCACTCTCCCACTTCCGCAGTTAGTAACGCGTTCATCTAAAGAGAACATCGTTGTCGTAAAGTACAGTTCAGGAACGAAAGTCAAACCCTGCCCTATCTCACATACGCTTATGTGAATAAACACGGGAATAATTTTGCTTTCCAAAAACATCCCAAGACCTCAAGAGGCAAAGTTTGATATAAGCAAAATTGTTCGGGACCCTCTGTATCCAAGTTGATGAATATTTTGTAAAATGCTTGACCAAAATTTTTCTCCAGGCAAGGATATGTTTGCCTTTGCCATGAAAGCGATTCATTATACACCCGCTGATACGTCTGTGTGTTATGTGTGTGTGCTGTGTACATTCCTGTGCAGGGAAACATTTTCTATCAATGGAGGCATTTGGGGAGAAACCATATCCAAATCATTTCTCAAGTTAAATTATCCAATATTTTTTCCAACAAAGCCTTCTTGTCTGGCTAGTTTTTATGGCTCATTTTACGTATGGCTCCAATCAGGACTGTCAGTCCATGGGCAGAATATTTGGAAGCTCTTCCAAAAGGAAAAGTAAATAAGTGACCATAAAAATGTGTGAGGAAGAAGTAAAATAGTCTTTATTTACAGGTGTCAACAACTGTGGTGAATTTTGAAAGAACTGAAATAAACTGTCAGAACTAATATCTCAGTTAATACTAAATGACCATAAATGTGCATTTCTATGAAGTAGCCACAAGGAATTGGAAAAGAAAACTTTCAAAGATAATATGGCTTTACAGTAGGATCAAAATAAATACCTGATAATAAAGTTAACAAAATGCACTCACAAGACTTGTACACAATAGACAAAATCATCAAAAGAAGTTAAGTATATGAGATACACAGCTCAGGGATGAGATGGCTCAATACTTCCTGAATTAATAAGTCAATTAATAATTGATTGTTAATTATTTATTTATAAATTATTATTAACAAAATAAGAAATTTATAATTAATAATATTGGCTGGTTAATAATTAATACATTCAATGAAATCCCAATAAAAAACCCATAAAGTTTGACTGTTGAAATTGACTAGTAGCTTCTAAATTTTATGAGAAAACTCACAAGACTCAGAAGAGCTAAAGATAAGTAAAGAAAACCATCTTGACCAGGCCTGTGTCATGAGCTTGTATCCCAACGGGGGCACCAAGGCAGGAAGATCCTGAGCTGAAAACCAGCCTGGGCAACTCAGCGAGAAGCTGAAGGTAAAACAGTTTTTAACTGGCTGGTCACTTACTGGTAGATCACTTGTCAAGCGTGCATGAGGCTCTAAATTTAACTCCTATTACCAAAAAAAAGTAATAGTAATCTTGAAAAAAATGACAATTTATGCTAAAACCAAAGACTTCTGTCCTCCATCAGGAGTCATGATGATAATTAAACAGGGTGCCCTGTACCAGTATCTTGGCACAGGCGGGATAGACAACTCAGCCCTGACGTGCATGAAGAACTCTCACGAATCACAGAGAAAAGACAAACGATCCAATTTCAAAATGTACAGAAATGTTGAACTGGCACTTTGGAAAAGATATCCAAACGTCAGTCACAAAACATAGGAAAAGGTGTTCAGCACTGCTACCTACCAACCAAACAGAACCGAAAGCCACGAGCCATCTCTGGTCACCTGTCAGAATGACCAAGATTAAAATGACAGTCGGGACCAAATGGATAACAAAGACAGAACCTCTCCAACATGGGTGGTGGGACTTTAAAACGGAATTAGCATTTTTAATATCATTTGAGGGCATATGTATTTATTTAAAGCAAACATATGTATACACTATGACCGAGAAAATCCAAAGACATTTGCAAAGCCAGAAGAAAATCACACATACATACATACATAAAAAGACATATACAAAAAGGTTGTAGTAGCTTTATTCATAATGGCTAGAAATCTGAAAAAAAAAAAAAGTAAACAAAATCTCATCAATTGGAGAATGGACATATAAATTGACACTACTGTGATAGTAGGCATTTGTATGCAACTATTTATATACATTCACATGTGTATACATGTACACACAAATATATACATGCACACATATGCACACACAAGGGCAATAAGAATGCCATAAAGCAAAAATATATGCAACATATATGTGTGACATGGATGAACTTCAAAGATATTTTGACTGAAAGGATCCAGATATTAAAATGCATATTGCATGATTTGATCTATATTAAATGGATAAGCAGGCGAAGCTAGTCCTTGTTGGTAGAAATATATACAGTAAAGGGCTGAGGATGTAGCTCAGTAAGAGCACTCTCTGGGTTTCATCTTCAGCACTGGGGGAAAAATACATAAACAGTAGTGGATAGAGAAGCATGAGAAATTTCTTTCAGATACTAGAAAAATTCAATATCCTGACCAGATCTGTAAGATCAGTCAAGATGAACACGCTACTGTATGCCCCCCCCCTGCCCCACTTGTCTGTCTGTCTGTCTGTCTGTCTCTCTGTATCTCTCTCTCTCTCTCTCTCTTTGAGTGTGTGTGTACACGTGTGTGAGTACAAGTGGCCACTGAGTCCAGAATCGGGAGTTGGAACCCCCGGATGGAAACTGCCCAACATGGGTGCTGGGAATCGAATCTTGGTCCTCTGCAAGAGCAGCAAATGCTCTCGCCCAAGGAGCCATGTCTCCACCCGTGGTTTATGATAGTCTTTGAACCACATGGGTGCTCAGGGCAGGAGGATCCTCACTGAGGGGCTCTGCCTCTGTGTGCCTGCGATTGCCAGCAGATGATTCTCCTGTGTTGTGTTGTCTCTCCTACCCGAGGTTGGTTGGTTTTCCCCCTTTCCTGTTTCTGGGTGATTTCCTCAAATTCCATTTTATTGCCCTCCTTGGACTTCTAGTTAGACCTTTTGTTTGTTTGTTTGTTTTATTTCTGGTTCTTTAAGGATTGCAATATCCGACTTTTGCTTTTTACAGGCTGCAATTTTCTAACATTATGATACTTCACATGTAATGAAAACCTGTGAAACTCGAAATGTCCATTTGGCTGCCCTGTGCTCTGCACGGTTGTGGTGGTCATAGATTTTACTTTTTCAGTTATGAAGCCCATGATTATTTTATTCACTTTGCTTTAAACTGTCAGTTACACTTTCAAATTTTTAGAGAAGAGGGGAAAGGCCTTTCCATTGACTCACGTGGTTACTGAATCTGGAATCCTGCTATTTATCCGTTTTCAGTACTTGGCATTGAACCTACAGCTTTGCACATGAGAGGCGAGCGCTCTCCCTCTGATCTATGTCCCCAGCCCTCTTTTCCACTCCTAATTTTAGAGACAGCATCTCTCAAAGTTTCCCAGGCTGGCTTTAAACTCTGTAGTTTGTGCCAACCTTGAACTTGTGAGGCTCCCTGCTTACACCACAAGCACTCTTACCCACTGATCCGGCTCACTAGCCCTCGGGTGTGTTTCTGTCTGGTGCTGTGCTCCTTCCACGCGAAGGAATTCTTTCAACTACATTTAGCCGTGCACTGGCTGTAATTACTCTCTCAAAGATCGCTGATTGGAAAAGTATTTTTTCAATGAACACCCTAATTTTTGAAGAACGTTTCTTTTCACTGACTCTAGAATTCAAGATTGAAGATGGCTGTGGGTGGGTTTTTTGTTTTGTTTTGGTTTGTTTTTTTCTTTCAGTAGTGAAAGAATATTGTTTCACTATTTTCGGCTTTGTGCCTTTTCTAACTTGAAACCCCAACCATATTTCTCACCTCTTACCTTAGATAATATTTCCTTTTTTCTTTTGTGCTTTAGTTTTTTGGGGGGTTTTTTTTGTGGGTGTTTTGTTTTGTTTTGTTTTGTTTTGTTTTGTTTTGTTTTGTTTTGAGACAGAGTTTCACGTAACCCAGGCTGGCCTCAAACTTGCTCTGTAGCCAAAGCTGACATAGAAAACATCCTTCTTTCGTCTGGCTCCCAAATGCTGGGGTAATGGCACGCACCACCACAACCACACCTGGTTGTCGCCTGTGTAGTCCTGGGGATTTAACCCAGGGCTTTACATCAGCTAGGCAAGGGCTTTGGTAACCAAAATCACATACTCAGCTCCCTCCAGACCCTTCGGAGAAATTCGGCCATGATGTATCTGGCTGTCAGGATTTATCCCATGTAGGATTTGTTCAGGTTCTTGGATCAAATTTGAAAAATGCTTGGCTCCTTCACATGAACTTTTTTCTGCTGTATCCTCCTTCTCTCTCATGACTCCGATTACGCACACATCGTCCTCGTGTTATTATTCCAGATGTCACTAGCGGTGAGTTCATTTTTTAAAAGTCGTCTTTCTCTTCTGCTTCAGTGGGATCATTCCTACTGCAGGCTGTAGGTTCACTGACCACTCTGCAATGTCCAATGTCTGTCCCATCTATTGTTAACGCCACCCAGTGGGATGGCTTCAGATACTGGATTTTTCAGAGCCAGCGTTTCCATTCCATTCTGTCTTAGCTCCTGCTTCTCTTCTGAATTCCCCTCTGTAATTCTTCGCTCACTGTATCTATCTTTTCCTACAAAATATACTATTTTAAAATATTTATTTATTTTTATTTTATGTGCATTGATGTTTTGCCTGCATATATGTCCATAGGAGTATACCAGATCCCCTAGAAGAGGCATTACAGACAGATGTGACCTGCCAACATTTGGGTCCTGGGAGTTGAACCCAAGTCCTCTGGAAGACCAGTCAGTACTTATCTGCTGAGCCATCTCTCCAGCTCCTATAATATATATCTTTGTTAAAAAAAAAAAAAAAAAAGAAAGAAAGAAGTTATTTCTTATCATTTCTTATCCCAAATGAGGAAAATTCCACAAATTATTAGGTAGTATTATTCAAGTTTGCCAAGATCATTAAAAATAAAATAAAATAGGACTGAAGAACTGTCCCAGGTCACAGAGAATAAGAAGGGTATTTCCAGAGAGAAGGGAAGGCCTGCCCTGAAGATGGGCGGTATTCTCCCGTGAGCTGGGGTCCCAGACTGAATAAAACGAGAGAAAGGAGGAAGCTGGGCAGGCACCGGCATTCCTCTCTGCTGCTTCCTGAGTGCGGGTATAATGTGACTGCCCATATCACCTCCCACTGACATCCCTTCATGAGCTGCGTGTTCTCAACCATCACACACACACACACACACACACACACACACACACACACACTCCACATTCCATCTCAACTGCTCCTCATAACATTTTAGGAATAAAATACTATTATTCCCTTCCTGATGATGGCACTGGACATGGAGTTTAGGTCATCTGCCAATCTCCTTACTGCCCTAGTAAGGACAGGACTAGAGCCTGGAGCCATGATCCTCTCTTCTCCTCTTAACACTGTGCCATCATTACATACACACACACCACACACACAAGCACACACCACACACACAAGCACACACCACACACACAAGCACACACCACACACACACAAGCACACACCACACACACAAGCACACACCACACACACAAGCATACACTACACACATAAGCACACACCACACACACAAGCACACACCACACACACACATACACACCACACATACCAAACACACATACACACACACATACACACCACACATACCAAACATATACACACACACACCACACACACACACACACACACACTAAACACACACACTAGACACACATACACACTAAACACACACACCAGACACACATACACACACATTCTTCATATAAGGCTCCTCACCATATGGTTCATAGAGATGATTTCTGACCATCGGTTTATTTGAACTGTGGCCTCTCCAGAGGAACCACCTATGGCCACTAGTATGACGGTGGGGCTGCCCAGTGGATTACATGCTGCCCTCATTTGAAAATCAACAGCTCATGTCTCCTCCAGTGACGTCACCACTGCAGAATGTGGGTGGGAGAGAGGGACAGTGGGGCCACCTTCATTTACATCGCTTGGCAAATAAAGGAACAGAAAGTGTGGTGGCTTGTCTATGGTGAGTCACCGGCAGAGTCCAAGCTGTAGGCTTACACCTCCTGTTGTTTGTGGCCCCTATGTCTGTCCACTGCCTGCCACTGCAAGAGACCCAAGAGCAGGGGCCAGGAAGCTGAAATTTCAGACCCTGATGGCCTTTCTGTTAAGCTAGAGAACACTAGAGACCCCTTAATCCTCTGGCTCTCTGCTTCCTCATGCAAAATTTTAAATAAAAAAAAAAATCTATCCCTGTTGGTTTGATGATGAAATGAAGGAAACAGAGGTTGAGGACTTCTAGAATGGTTGAGATCACCACCCTAGGCCAGCACGAGCTACTGAGAGAGACCTTTTGAGACACACACACACACACACACACACACAGAGAGAGAGAGAGAGAGAGAGAGACAGAGAGACAGAGAGACAGAGAGACAGAGAGACAGAGAGACAGAGACAGAGACAGAGCGCCTGGACCAGGCTTTTTCAACAGCTGAAAAGAGTGGACTGCTTCTCACTGTCCCCCTAAGAGTTTGTGGGATTTTCTCCTGTCCCTACTATGCATCATTCCTTCCTCGATGCTCAGGGACCAGGGCACGGATTCAGCTCTTGGTCTAGGAATGATCTAGAATTCCATTTTCCAGAAGGTGGCTCTAGGCAGGTGACTAGGACCCTGATTCACATGGACACCACAGTCATTTTCAATTCAGATAGAGCCTGGGAACTTGAAAAGGCAGGTAGCAACTGGAAAAAACCAACATAGTCTCCAATAAATAAACTAAACAAACTATGGTATGTCCATACTCATGGAATATTACAAAGTAATGAACAGGGAACAGACAGTTTGTGCATAAAATAACCTGGGCGACCCTCAAAGGGATACTGATTTTATAGCATCAATTACAAAAGATATCACATACTGTATCACATGGTACCATTTAGGTAACATTCTTGATTATGAAATTTCCAAGTTGCCAGAGGTAAGAGACCTCTGTGGTTCAGTCCACACACTTTTCTGTGCTCTGATTATAATGTTAGGTACAAGAGACCAAATAAAATTGGACAAAAGTAAACATCTACATGCTCACAAGTAAAACTAGTCAAATTGTAACACAATGAATCAACAATATCATTTCAATTTCCTGGTTCTATTAAGAACACTATAAACAGGTTTGCATCCAGTTACCATAAATTGGGTTGAGGCTACTTTTTTTTTTACAACTGCATGCAATTCTGTAATTGTCATAAAAATAAATATTTAATTGAAGACCAACCAAAACAAACAAAAAGATCAGTGCTTTTTAAGTTGGAAAGGTGTATGTGTTCATGCTTGTGTAGTTGTGTGTGAAATATCATCTCTAAATGAACAATTCTGGGAAAATGTGGAGTACAGCCTACAAACCAGGTAGCTCAGTGTATCAGTGCTCCTAAGAGCCAAAGAGTGGGTACAACAGACATGTTCACCACCAGGATGCTGGTAAACAAGCCACAGTGTATCCATTAATTGGAATGCTATGCTATTTTAAAAGAAAATGAGGAAGTTCTTTTGGAGTGATGTAAAAAGATTTTAAGGCTATATTATTAGGTGAAAAAAACAGAATGGACTGATGTATGTAAAAGGATACAACTTACAGGTTTAAGGACTTGCTTGGGAGTGGGGGTGCACAAGGGGAGTTATAGAGATGGCTCAGTGGTTAAGAGCACTGGCTGCTGCTGTGGGATGTTCTGTATGCTCTGAATATGTTGCTCTGATTGGTTAATAAATAAAGTGCTGATTGACCAGTAGCCAGGCAGGACAAAGAGAGAGGAGAATGCTGGGAAGTGGAAGGCTAAGGAGGAGATGCTGCCAAACGCTGCCATGAGAAGCAGATGTTAAGATACTAGTAAGCCACGAGCCATGTGGCAACTTATAGATTAACAAAAATGGATTAATTTAAGATATAAGAACTAGATAGCAAGAAGCCCGCCATGGCCATACAGTTTATAAGTAATATAAGTTTCTGAGTGATTGTTTTATAAGTGGGCTGTGGAGCTGTGGATGCTTGGTGGGACCTGGAGAGAAACTCTCAAGCTACAGTCTGCTGTTGCGGAAGACCTGGGTTCAATTCCCAGGGACCACATGATGGATCACATTCATCTGTAACTCCACTTCTAGGGGATCTGATGCCTTCTTCAGACTTCCATGGGCACCAGGCATGTAGGTACCACACAGCCATAAAACAGACAGAACACCTAAAATCAAAATAAGCCAGTCTTGGGGGTGGGGTGGGGAATATTTACTTGGATAGTGTTGTGGTTTGCATACAAGCCATCCCCAAAGGCTCATGTGCTGAAACCTGGTCCCTAGCTAGTGTCACTCATGAGAGGCAGTTAGACTGTGAGAGCTTTAATTTTATCGATGAATTACTCCATTTACCAATTCATAGCTGAATGGGCTTTGGAGATGCAGAACCAAGTAGAAGACAGCATGTCACTAAGGATATGGCCTTGAAAGGGTACATCTTGTCCACCTGCTCTCCCTCTCCCTCTCTGTCTGTCTGTCTCTGAGTGTGTGTGTGTGTGTGTGTGTGTGTGAGAGAGTGAGAGAGAGAGAGAGAGAGAGACCTGGCTGCCACAAAGTAGTCAGATTTTTCTCTGCCATGGCCCTTTGCCATGACGCTTCTGCCTTACCATTAGCCTAAAAGCAAAGAAGTCATGGAATGGAAGCCTCAGACACCATAAGGCAGAATAAATCTTTCCACTTTTAAGTTCTCCTTAGGTGTTGTCACAGGGATGGAAACTGATTAACCCAGGAATCTCTGTAAGTGATGCAGATACCTAGTGACGGCGGCCACATTTCCGCTGTTGTTAAGTGGAGGAGGCCCCACAGTGGGAAGCTGACTGCTCTGTGTGTCTTTATTTGTGTCTAGCTCTTGAACTGCTTGAAGAAATTGCCTACTCAACATATGGATTTAATCTGCTAGTTTACTGTTGACAATCCAGCTGGAGACCCGTCTGCTGTATTTAACAAAATTTGGCCCAGACCCTTGGCCCCCACACTGTAACAAACATCTCTTTTGGACAACCTAAAGTACAACAGGCCCACTCATCCATAAGCATGGCTCTGGGTGTGAAGCCGAGCAGGAGCTCACACATGCAGGTGCTTATGGAAGGGTAGGAGGTGGGAAGTCTTTATGGTGTGGGGAGCAGATATGGGGCTGGAAGAGTTGTGGAGAGTGCCCTGAAGGAGTTGGATTAAAGCCTCTATCTAATGCTCAAAATTGGATAATGGAAAGGGAAGACTGTCTATTCAGAGATGCAGGGGTAGCAGGTGCCCAGGCACTCAAATTCCATCTACAAAAGGACCTGCCACACTGGAGACTGCTTTGTAAATGAGTTAGCTTTTTCCAAGTGTAACTATTCTCCAGCAAACATTCAAGAAGCATTGAAATGGACATCTTCACCAGCAATGTCAGTAGAAGACGTGTGTGTGTGTGTGTGTGTGTGTGTGTGTGTGTGTGTGTGTGTGTTTCACATCCATTTGATACTTTGCTGTCTCTCTACTCTGAGACCCCTTCTGTTTCTCTGAGTTCTTAGCCGCCATTGCATTTACAGAGCTGGACCTTTGCATCTCCCTGTGGCTCTGCTCTGTCTTCTGTCATGGTCCCTCCTAGCATAAAATTATTCAAGCCTTGTCACTCAGCCTCGGGCCCCAGCTGAGCTAGTCAGAGCTGGGTTGAAGGACTCAGGCTGCGTGGAGCATCCTTGGCATCTGAACCCCTGCTTCATCTCCTCCAACTGCTTAGAGACATTTCTCTAGACCATCACCTTAAATATTTCATGGTCGGGGTGTGGACACGGTCACGTTCTGGTGATGTTTCTTTCCAGTCACAGACAGCTGACTTACATTGTTCTCACATTGCGCTAGAGAACTCTCTGGGTCTCTTTCCTAAGGGCACTTAGTAAATCCCATTAGTCAGAGTTCCATTCCCTTTGACTAGTTTCTTCCTGGATGTGTACTATCACATGGAAGCTGTAATTTCAACATGAATGGGGGAAATGCCAACTTTCAGTTTATTTGACCCTCCTTTCCTCCAAAACCAATGAAAGGGTTGGGGCAGGGAGTAGTAATGAGACCCCTGGGTGAAAGGAAGATCCCAGTGGGTCTGGCAAGGCATCAGTGTTCAACCACAGCCAACCTGAACTAACCACGGGTCAATTGTGAGCTTCCGGCCGTCACTGAGCAGAAGCACACATGTCTACCTTGAGACTAGGATGTTGGGTACACACAGGGTCCTCACCTAACGACCACTTGCCTGGTAAGTGGCAAGTTCCCAGTTTTTAACCCAGCCAGTCCCCAGAGTCTGAGTTCTAGCCTGTACCTCCCCCACCCCCTACACACACCAGACTGCTTCTAATTTTAGGCTGTTGCTGTCAATCCAATCTCCTGTGCATCACTGTCGGGTTGAATTCCACTCTCCCTGTCTAAATATTCATGGCTTCAGTTGCCTCTCCTGGTGTCCTCTATGAGTCTCACATTCTTCACCTCAGCGTCTGCCTCTGTCCTCAAGTCCTCTTGGCCCAGCTGGTCAGCCCTAGCTGCCTAGGTTGGGGCCTCAGACATCCAAGAAAGAACCTTCTAGAAAGAGGCAATGAGTCTTTTCTGAATTCTTGAAAATAAAAGTATGATTTGAAAACCACCCAACCATGACCATTCCAAGGGGGTAGGGGAAGAGGAGGGATAATAAACCAGGGCAGGTCAAGAGACTTCCCACTCACAAGTGTGATGTGAGTGGGGCTCACAGTCTTGCCATTGTCCAAGCAGAAGAGCAAGAGGTCCAAGCATGAGAGGTATACTCCACAAGATCTACTCTGAACAGCAGGCAAGGACTCCAGATAAGAGACGGACATAGGAGGAGACATAGGTGCAGGAGACATGACTTATCAGGCTCATCGCTTGCCAGGACAGATAGTCACCTGTGTTGACATTCTCCTACTTCACCCAGCTCTTGGGTACCTGGCAAGTTTCCCTCCCTTCCAGGGCCACACACCCAAGTTTCACCACCTGTGTCTTCAGGAAACAAAATAGGTACACCCGATATCCTGCTCTGTGGAGGCGTTAGATAAGGACGCTGGAATCCTCGCTAGCAGTGGCGTGTGAGGCAGTCTGACCGCACAGGTGAGAGGCTGGCTGAGGCTTGATGTCACGTAGATTCTTCTTCCATGTCAAAGGCAAAAGGAGGACCCTGCTGAACAGGGGTAGCCCAGCAACTACTCTCTGCAGGAGACCACTCCAAGGCGGCCAGAGTAGGCAGCCAGGCTCCAACACACCCTCCAAATAGCACTCAGCCTTGGTTGAGATACCCCCAAACTTGCAACTGGAAAGATCTTAAACTTAGAAACTTCTACAAAAGCTTGGACCACAAAAGCTCCCAATAAGTTAAGACAGAGCTTCTCAACCTATGAGTTGTGACCCCTTGGTGGGTCAAGCGACCCTTCCATAGGGGTCACCTAAGACCATTGGAAAACATAGATATTGATGTTTTGATTCATGGCCATAGCAAAATGACTGTTATGAAGTAGCAACAAAATAATTTTCTGGTTGGGGGTCACCACAATATGATGAACTGTATTAAAGGGTCACATCGACTGGAAGGTTGAGAACCACTGGATTAAGAGCTGCTCAAAGCTGAACTGGAATGGTAACTGTTGAACTTCCAGAAGCGTCCCAAAGGGCTGACTCACCAATGGTAACCAAAAGAGACTATGAAGCGGACAATAGATATGGCAGCCAGATGACTCTCCAGGCTAGGAGTAACGAAGTGAGCAGTCCAATTTAATACACACTGTCCGCTGGACTCTGATGCAGAACAATATTTCCCCTCATGTAAGGTAACACTTCAGACACAGTCTTCATTATGAAAGACACAACATCATGGAACTGAGGCTGTGAAGAGGCGGCCTTGTGGCCAGGATGGCTGGATCCTTGCTGTGATGGCATCCAAACTGGGTCTTGAGGATCAGAAGACTCTCTCATCATGTAGACGTGGAGAGGTTATGGCAGACAGAGAACCAGACAATCCTGGAGAAAAGTCGGGGAATGGATGTTTCAGTTGGCAGAGACATGAGTGGAGAAGGGCAGAGACCTCAGAGGGCCTTGTGTATCTTATTATAGGCCCTGTGTGGGGAGGGGAAGCTGGGACATTATAGCTGGACATTTGGAAAGAATGAATGCAGCTTCTACCAGCTTTCAGAGTTAGTGCTCCTTGTCCAGCGGCCCCAGAGTCACCAGTTTTAAAGTGACAAGTAGGTCTTGCTTGGTCCTTGAGTGAGGATAGACCCCAGGCTCGGGATTTCATGCAGCTGGGACACGTGGGTCTGTTTCAGAGACTCTGGTGAGAAAGCTCGGAAGAGTCCCATTTTGAAGCTGGACCCAACTCTCATGCCAAGTTAATGGTGGCAGGTGACCTTGGTCCTAAGCATCCGGCCCCATGGTGTCCTGTATTCCCTGCCAAGTTCCCTTTAAGTCCCATGTGTCCATTCTGACACAGCATTTATATACAAAGCACAGAATGAATCTGTTTTAAATGGAAAAGGAAGAGAAGCAATCGATTATTTTTAAAAGTCCAGAGAGTACTCAGGTAAAAATGAGGCTCACTTAGCTGTTTCCTCCTGACCATACTAGGCAAAACCACTCATCCTAAAGAAAACAAACAAACAAACAAACAAACCCAAATGTCTCATGGCTCTATTGTATTTGCTTTGGGAGACCAGGTGTTGTCCAGGTGCCTTCCTTCTCTGGTCATTTGCTTTGGCTCTCCAAAGGCTTACTGGATCCCCTGGAGGAGTAAAATAAGTCTGCATTGGACTGAGTACTGTTTCCTTTCTCTCCCCTCACACTGATTTCTGAGACCAGACCGCACCAGCAGGTCTGGGGGAGGTACTCACGGCCTATGAGCACCTTGGCTTTGCCATCAGCCGCCAGGGTCCCCCCCCTCCCTGTGCTTCCCCCCTTTTCCGTTCTGTTCCCCATGAATGGCAGATTCCTCTCTCCGGGTCAGGTTTCCAATCACCATAGAAACAAACTGGAGGCAGTTTCATTAATCATTTAGAGCCTGAGAAGTCTAGGTCAGTCTGATTGCAGCATATAAAGTATCATCTCCGGGCCACATGGGACTCAGTCGATTTGAATTAAAAAAGATTAAGCTGCCCTGGGCTGCCTGGCCCCATCAGTTTAAGTTCTCATGTGACAGGGGTCTCTGGAGCCATATGGATTAGTGACTGAAGCTATGCATTTATGTGGCAGGATTCAGTGAAACGTTAGACGGCTGCAGGTGTCTGAGGGAAGAGGACAGGAATCACATACGGCCTTTTTTTTTTTTTTCTTTTCCTATACTTGTTGCTGTTCTTTTGAAACTGGAAACAGTAACTCAGTTTTATTTCTCCAGTGACAGTTACCACTCTTGCTGACCATGAAATGGTACATTTGTTACCCAGGGGTTTATGGTTCACAACGAAGTGGTCTGGGAGGAGCCCAGGAATGGCCATGGTCCCTATTATCTCCAGGGCGGTGAATGAGAATGTTGACACTGTTTTTTTTTTTTTTTCTTCCTTTCCTATGGAGTGGTAAGAAATACCTTAAATAAATATTGATGACATTTTAGTTTTGCTTGAATCAAGATTTACGAGCCCCAGGAAATTGACTTAGAAGGGGCTACAAATCAATGTGGTTCTGAGAGAGCTGTGTAGGGATCCCTCAAAACGAGCGTCCCCAGCCCTTCCAAAGTACCAACCTTATTTATGGGCCTCTCTGGGACTTCAAAGAAGCTCTGTAACTTAGACCAGACTGTTTTACTGCATCGTCGAGCTAAGATGTTTCTAGAGAAGATGCCGATTGCGGTGTGTTCCGTGGGTGGTGGGCAGGGGCTTTCTGCATATTGAACCGTTGATGTAAAGCTTATTACCCTCCGGCTTCCTACAGAATCATTCCTAAATCTTCTCAGCCCACTTGGCATTCTCTGAAGTCCCAGGTGGTAAACCTCCAAGAAAGAACTTTCGCATTCTCTTACCCTGACCCGTCTCTCTTGGGGGCAGCTGCCTTAGACTATCAAGGAAGCAGCCAGGCTAAGGGCGATCAATTACAGAGTTCCTTGGGGTGTCTCCATGGGCCCATGGGCCCACTGGCCCCAGTACAGTGCTTTGTTCCATTCCCTGTTGAGACGCTGATGGTTCTGAGTTCTCTGCTAGGATCGCCCGGAAACAGGGGCATCCTGAAGTGTGTACCCAGCCTGTCTGAACATCCCTCACTCAGAAGTGACCTAGTAGATCGGATAAGCTGCCACATGGGATACTCAGGACCACAAACCAGCTATGTTACCTGGCTCTGCCACCTGGGATTGGGGTGGCAGGTACTTCAGGTCACTTTCTGGGCCTCTAGTTTCTCATCTCAAGAAAGTTCACCAACTTTCTTCAGTGGTAAAATTCTTCAATCACTTCCTATTTCTAAGCGCTCGATTGGCCCTCAAAGAGGAGGAACTGGCCTACCCTCCAGGAGCTGGTGATAGGTAAGGGTAGAAGAGGCAGGAATATGGATTCTGAGGCAACCTTGTCAGTCTTTCCTTTCTCTCTTCCTCTTCACCCCACAGTACCACAGTAGCCTCCATGCCCCAGCTGCCAGCATCACCATAGGTGGTAACCAGCATCACTCCCCAAGTGCCTTAGCCACACTGTGCTGGCAGAATCCCATTCTTCCTGATGGAGGGCTGGGACTCTAGCAGACCAGAGCAGTAGAAACTTCCAAGGATTTTTTAGAGAGAAGAATGAATGTGGAGGCTAGGAAACATGTAAGCAAGTTTCCCAGTTAGTAGGCACCATTGAGACCCCCGGTCTATAGCTTATTAAACTTACTCCATTTATGACCCCTTCTCAACCAAGAAACTTTTTTTTGTGACCCCAGGCATGTAGCTCCATAAAAAAATAGGTTTATAAATCAATTATTTGTTGATAATTAATAATAAGGAAATACATTTTTAATTTTTTGTAAACATGTAATTTTACCACTTATTAAAGATGAAACTTAATTGGATACTAATGAAGGAGGTATGTTTGTTAAACATGAAGAAATAAATCTTGGCTGAATATAAAATAGTGGTAAATCATGGAGTGTCTTTGTTTTGCAGAGAGTTAATAAGTATTTTGATCTTAAAAATCATCAGTCATTCTCATAAGTGTATAGTCAAGATGACAGACGACTGTTCAGGATGTGTAATGATCAGTCTTGATGGACCTGGGACTCATCTAGGAAACACACCTCTAGGTATGTCCCATGAGGGTGTTTTCAGAACTGAACTGAAATGGAGGACTCACCCAAAGTGTGGACAGCACCATCCCTTGGACTGGGAGTCCAGACCAAATAGAAGGAGAAGGCAAGCTGGTCACCAGCATCCATCAGTGTAATGAGTCAACCGCCTCACACTGCTGCCATGATGGACTTCCAAAAACCGTGAGTCCCAGGAGCTCCTCCCTCCTTACGTCTCTTTTGTCAGTTTTTCTTTCTTTTCATAGCAGTGTGAAAAGTCAGCAGTACAGGGTCATTTCAGAAATTCTGTCAAAAGCTAAAACATATTTTGACGTCTTTTTAATGAAGCTCAATAATCTTAAATGCAACATTTTAGTGATAAGGTGCAAAGGTCACCTGCATTTACCTGTTGAGGGGTGGTGATAGGGAAATAATAAAAAGTCTTTCCCTTAATTAAACCATTGCATTTCGATAAGAACAGAAAACTTTGTATATACAGTAAAAACACTGCAATGTATAATATGCAGCAGGCTCAGATCTGAGCTCAGATGTTTCTAGATGCACTGGTTGGCATTTACAGCATAATGACATGCACAGGGAAAAGGGCATACATACATGGTGTGTTCAGAACCAAGGCTTCAGTGAAGTCATGCCACACAGCCCAGAAGGGTTCTGCCAGAGTCTGTGGACACATGACACATTTGGTTTTGGATTAACTTGTCACCAATGCCAATTCAGAAACCTTCTGCTGGTACCCAAGTATTCAAGCCCCCACATTCAGTTTGGTGAGCCCATGTGAGGTCACAAGCCACAGCTTATGCTGTTGTTCAGGGTACAGATGAAAGAGCTTGGTCTGGGGACTTCATGTGAGTTGTAACTTTGGGTAAGCCTTTGAACCACCATAAATAAGCAGAGAATGACCTAATTCTGGGGCCAGAAGTCTTAGTTCTGCGTCTCTTACATATTGGTGTAAACTTAGGTAACTTTTGATAGGGAGCTCTCTGGTCCTTTCAGGACCCACTTGCCTCCCCTTTGGGGATCACCTCAGCCAATGAGAGTGATTTGTGGAAGATCAAGTTCTTCCTGGGCAGCCTACATGCTCTGAATGACCAGCAAAGGGGTGCCCCCAGTGCCAACTCAGAACAAACCCGCAAGGTTCTCCTGGTTCCCGAGTTCACTGGGAGTCGCAGGGACTCTTTCTGGGATTATATCCCAGCCCAGCTTTCCTTTTCTCACTTTTATTCCATCCCTTCCTTTGACCAAATCCCTCAAATACCTCTAACGCACACCCTGCCCTCTCATGGAAAACCTCCATCTGAGAGCTCCCTCCCCAGGGAACTTCAGCTATGGCATTTCATGGCTCTGAGGCACATCTTACCTTGAGGCACTTACACAGTGAGAGTGCCTAGTCCAGTGGGCCTGGGGTGTCGATTAAATGAGATAACTTCTATGAAGCATTTAGCTTGTTTCCTGATATGAATTAGGTGTTCTCTGGACTGGCTATGTGTTCGTCTACCACAAACTGTATCTTTTACAAACAAATTTAAACTACTCTTTAAAAGTATGAATCCCAAACCAGGAAATATAGAGATGCCAGTTTTATTATTTGTTCCTTCTCTAATCATAATAGAACTCTGACTTTTAACTAGTCACATGATCGCTTAGAATAAAACCCTTCCAGTTTCACCAGAAGACAGATATGTCCATGTGATCAGGTGCTAGTCCATGTGATATATTAAAAGCCAACATATGTAACTTCTAGAAACAGGATTCACTCTCTCCCCTTTTTCCTCTCTCCCCTCCCTCCTCTCTCCCTCTCTCTCTCTCTCTCTCTCTCTCTCTCTCTCTCTCTCTCTCACACACACACACACACACACACACACACACACACACACACCCCAAGAGACATTTCTCATCTCTACTTTGCAAATGATGTAATGGAAGCTTATGGAGACACGTAATGACTTTCCTCAGCCCACATGAATAGAAAGCAGCAGAGTCAAAGTCAGAATCCTGGACCCCTGAGACCAGAGACTGGGTTCCTCTTTTTGTACCAGAGGTATGTCTTTGACAATTCACTCAGACCAATTTAGTTGACTATTGATTGCTTTTGTTGTTGCCACTGCTGCTACCAAATGCCTGACACAAAAGCAATGTATGAGAGGAAACGTTTGTCTTGGCTCATGGTTCAGAGGAACACAATCCATTGTGGCTGCGAGAACAGGCGAGCCTGTGGTGCTGACTGGGAAGCAGAAACAGAGCAATGCCAGTGCTTATCTGCCTTTCTCCTTTTTTCCTTTCATTCCGCCTGAGACCCCAGTCCATTGGATGATGCCATCAATGCTAAAGACAAGTCTAATCTCCTCCGCTAATCTTCCCTGGAAATGCTCTCACATATACAATCTCTGTGTGTCTCCTAGGTAATTCCAAAGCCAGTCAAGCTGACGGTGAGGCTCAACCATCACTGTTAGCAGTGCTGTTGCAAATGCCAAAAGGTCCTATGCTGAGGAAACTCACTTCTCAAGACATCATCCGTGATCTAATGCCTTCTATGGACATTAGGTGAGTTCTTGCGGTACAATGGCCACCACATCTTTCATGCCAACTTTAACACACACTACTTACCCTTTCCTTCCTGTTAACTCTGCATTCTGCCTGTCTCGTTTTTCTTCCAGTCACGCTCCTGCCTCTGCAAGCCTTCCTGGTATCTTCAGGAGGAAGGAACTGTTTCTCCACTGTCCTCAATCACCTCACCCATCTCCCAGAAGAGCACAGGCTTTTCAGATAGATATAGACTGACCTAGAAAGAAGGAACTAATGGGTTCTGAACAAGTTCCCTAGATTTAGAGCAAGAAAAGGGAACAATCTTCTTGGAAGAGAGCAAGGAATCATAAGGATACTATTTTTCCAAGGATGCCACAGCAAATAATTACAAACTGTATGCAATAGAAACTAAAAATTCAAAACTATCTTATTGGCAGGGTTGGATCTATTTGGGACACTGTATTTTCCGCTTCTCCCCTGGTAGCTGGAGACTGTCAGCCATCCTGGGCATCCCTGAGTTTGGGAAAGCACATTTATTTCCTTTCAATGCCTTCTCTCAATATCTTTGTCTCTGCATTTACATTTTCTCCTCTTAAAAGAACACCGGTGACTGAATCAAGGCCCACATAGCCTTCATCATCATTTCATAGCCTCTGCCAAGACTTTATCTCCAAATAAAGTCACTGTCTGAGGTAGTAGAGATGGGACATCCAATTCCAAGATCAACTTATGGTCTGAGATATCCTCAGAAGTTCTAGCCATATCTCATCAAGGAGAAAAGAGAGAGAGGAGGGGGGGGGAGAGAGAAGAGGGAGGAGAGAAGAGAGGATGTAACATTACCTGAATAAACAGTAAGTGCATTGTAAGCCACTTCCAACTCTACCAACAATGAAAGTTAAGCAGAGGTTCTGCAGCCAAGGAAGCTAGTCTCTACACCATTGGGTTCCACTGCCCTTCTGATCTTGTAGGTGAAGTCACCTGTTAAAACTTCAGATTCCTTCTCTGAAGGAAGAAGCATGGGAGACGTGTGGAGAGGCTCAAATGAGGAAAAGAAATGTAGAACACCTGAGTTGATGTCGTGGATATGTTCTCTTCTTCTTCGGTTGGGTGCCAAGAAAGACACTGGGGGTAGTGTTGGGGAGAGAAGGACAGATGCTCTGTACTGCTTTTTGTCTAAATAACAGGAAATGTTTTTATCTTTAGCATGGTAAAATTATGTACAATAAAAACAGATATCGAGGAAGAAATACATTTACAGTATCCAGTCCATTTATATTTGGCAAATTCAGAGAAATTACTCTATTAGCTATCCTATCTTGGTGAATCCAAAGCTCTGTACATAATTTACCTTCTGTCACACCTAAGGAAAATTGCACCTATAACTACCTAGTCTTAAACTCCATCAAAGACCCCAGATGTATGTAATATTACCTGAATAAACATTAAGTGCATTGTAAGCCACTTCCAAAACTATAAAAATGACAGAGACATCCAGCTGCCTGGACAGTTACCCAATGTTCCTCTGCAACAGAGGGGCATCCATCTTTGGCCTGCAGGCCTAGGATATCTGGCAGACTTTTCTATGAAGCAGAAATTTTGAAGGTCTATCCTGCCTTGTCTTGGCAAAGTTTGCCAGTCTTTTCCGTTTGTGTCCTGCTTGTCCAGTTTGTACAGCATACTGATAGCAGTCAAGGCAAAGGCAGCTTTTTTATCAAATGGCTAGCTTTGCCACAATGAAAGCAAACTCCATATGGAGGTTCTTCAGTGCCCATCATCCTTTTATGAAATAGACTAGTGATACCAGGAGCAGATGTGTCTTGCTGTCATGAAAAGCCCTGTGTTAGCAAAATATTTTAAATGCTGTATTCTGTATGTCTTTGAAGTCTTTGAAGACTATCTACCTATCTAAAGTATATTCATTTAACCTTGAAAACATACCTAACATAACTACAAGTTTGATTATTATAGGTGACTAACTACTAATCTTAATTTCTTAATTATATATTACATTTTAAAATGAGCTACATAAACACACTACCCCAAACAAGAGTAGAATCATACACACAGTATAACAAAAGTAACTTTAAATTTGTATCAATATGTCAAAAATACATACCAATGTAAAATATTTAAGGTTAATAATTGTCTTTTTATCCTATATTTCTACATCCCCCCTAAATGATGACAAACATCCACAACCCACTTAATAACAAAAAACTACCCACATCACCTCTTAGGAATGTGGGCATTGTGCTCACTAGACGGCCTCCTGTTGTCTGAGGGTCACAGCATCTTTAGGGAACCTGAGAAAATTGAGATAATGGTCAAGTCCTGGGGAAACTAGATGTAACATTTGTTGTCCAATCTCAGAACTGTTTTTGTGCAGAGGGATCATGTCACCTGTCTTGTAGTTTTTCTTGGTTCATTTCTATCTGTCTATAGCTAAGATTTTCAGGAGTTCTCCCACTATCAAACCTGATCTCTATTAACCTTGAAGGAATCCAAAGCCTTTTGGTTCCTATGAAAACAAAAGCATAACCTTTCTCCCAAAACAAGACATTTTCTGAATTCCATTTTAAAGCTAAGGCATCCCTAAAGTATCTAGGCTGGTTTAATTCAGCAGTCCCTTTTGCAATCCAGTGTCTCTCAGCAGCTGTCAGTTGCTCATCAACATTCAAAAAATTCAAATTCAATACAACACCATACAGGATCCAGACTCCCTGTGTATTTCCCATCTTTGTGTGGCTTGTTTATTTTATATGACTTTACTCTTTCTTTAAAGATTTTACTTATTATTTATAAACTATTTAATTTTTTCTATGACTGCCTATACCCATTTTCTCTTCTTTGTTGAGCCTACATACATGTTAAACCACACTGTAACCTGTTTAGAGTCCCCCCCCCCCCCAATTTGGACTGTTTTCACTGCATGTCTCTAGCCTTTTCTGACTATGTAAGCTAAACCTCAAACTGCTAAGTAGCTTTGTGCTGGCAACTGGCTCCACCTTGCTCAGATCTGTGAGAGCCAAGCCTTAAGCCTATTTCAGGATTTAACTGAGAGACGCAGGAAGCAAGTGCCCAAAGTGTGACAGGCATTTTTACTTAGCTTTTTGTTTCACTTAATGTACCAGCTACTCAAGTACTTGCTGTACAGCAGAGCCTTTTAAAAGAGCCATATTCATCTTTCATTGTTGTTGTTTGGTTTGGGTTTTTAAAATTTTGTTTTTCTTTTTCTTTTTTCAGCTTTTTCAGCCCCTATATGGACATTCAGACCCCATGTTGTGCGCCAAATATAGTGAGCTTTCTTGGCCTGTCAACCAGCTTCCAAGTCAAGACATAGAGACTTATTAATTATGAATGCTTGGCCTTATCTTATGTTTGTCTCATTAGCTCTTAAGATTTAATTCAACCCATTTCTTTTCATCTGTGCTTTGCCACGGGGATTTTTACCTTCCTTTCCTTCTGTATGTCCTACTTCCCTGCTTACTCTGTGTCTGGTTGGCTCCAGGCATCTCCTTCTCTTTCTCCTTTATTCTCTTCTCTTTAGCCTAAATTTCTTCTCCTACTTATTCTCTCTTCCTGCCAGCCCTGCCTATCCCTCTACTGCCATGCTATTGACCATTCAGCTTTTTATTAGATCAATCAGGTGCCTTAGGCAGGCAAAGTAAAACAACAACACATCTTTACATTGTTAAACAAATGCAGCATATAAAAATGTAACACACCTTTACACAGTTAAAATAGTATTCTGCTGCAGCTCTGTGTGGAAAAGAAGACAGAACATGGAAGCTGTTGCCTTAGTCAGCAAGATGAGAGTCATGCCCAAAGATTTGGATCAGCCAATAAATTGATGTAAAAAGGAGATTGTGGGAAAGTAGATTCTAGAACTGCCTGATTCCCTGTGGTTAAAATAAGTTTGCAAATCAGAAGCAGCATTGGCAAAGCCCATGCCTAAAGCCCATGAAGTCTACATTGAAATGTAGTAACTCCTCCTGAGCTCTGAGGAGAGGGGAAGGTGCTGTCAGGACAGGAAGCAAAAACCAAGCATCTCAAAAGA
Organism: Onychomys torridus; assembly: GCF_903995425.1. Taxonomy (NCBI): domain Eukaryota; kingdom Metazoa; phylum Chordata; class Mammalia; order Rodentia; family Cricetidae; genus Onychomys; species Onychomys torridus. Next base: position 18,386,613 of record NC_050463.1, read on the forward strand.
ACAGGCTGTGTCAGAGAACATGGAGAAATTGGTGTTGCTCAGCACGGAGCCTCATCTTATGAGGCTAAGGGGCCTCAGAATCAGAACTGGTTAGCCTAGGACATTCTGGAAGCAATTTCTCCCCTGGGAGAGAAAGGCCACACCTAAGCTGCAGCATATCACTCTGCTTCCAGTATCACCCTGCCTTTGAAAGTCATCCTTGAGCATGTGGGCTGTTGATACTGCCTTGGAAGATGGTAATAAATAGCTAGAAGTCCCAAGTGCGGTCAAGAAAACAAAGGATGAGGATAACATAAGACTGTGCTAAATCCCATGGGCAAGTTGAACACTCTATGGGGCTTTGATAGATATTTTCATGGCTACCTTCCTCTGTCTGAATGAGTGGTGCTTGATCAACTTCAGGAGTCAGCTTGGGCAACCCCTGACCAACTTTCCCTCAAATCATATTTCATCCTTGAGTTATACTGTAGCTTTTTGTTGTTTTGCTTTTTTCTCTTTTGGCTCTTTGGGGGCCCACCACCCAGATCCCAAATAAATACACATGGAGGAGACTTGTTCTTACTTATGAATGCCCAGCCTTAGCTTGACTTGTTTCTTGACAGCTTTTCTGAACTTAAATTCTCTCATCTATCTTTTGCCTCTGGGATTCTCCTTTTCTTACTTCTGAATATCTTACTTTCACTCTTAGTCCTTGGCTGGCTGTGTAGCTGTGTGGCTGTGTGGCTGTGTAGCTGTGTGGCTGTGTGGCTGTGTGGCTGTGTGGCTGTGTGGCTGTGTGGCTGTGTGGCTGTGTGGCTGTGTGGCTGTGTGGCTGTGTGGCTGTGTGGCTGTGTGGCTGTGTGGCTGTGTAGCTGTGTGGCTGTGTGGCTGTGTGGCTGTGTGGCTGGGTGGCTGGGTGGCTGTGTGGCTGTGTGGCTGGTCGTTGACATCATCCTCTCTTTCTCTTCAGTTCCCTCTTGATCCTCTTTTCCCAGATTTCTCCTTCTATTTATTCTCTCTACCTGCCATCCCCTCCTATCTTTCTCCTGCCTTGCTATTGGCCATTCAGCTCTTTATTAGACCAATCAGGTGTTTTAGACAGGCACAGTAACACAGCTTCACAGAGTTAAACAAATGCAACATAAAAGAATGCAACACATCTTTGCATCATTAAACAAATGTTCCAGAGCATAAACAAATGTAATACATCTTGAAATAATATTCCACAGTACTATATCTTTGCTCATGTTACGTATATGTCACTTGGGTTAGACCTCAATGACATCTCTGAAAGCACCTACCAAAAGAGAGGGTAAGAGCCTGGGGCTCGACTAGGACAGCATTCATGAGCTCAATAAGGACAAAGGCCATGTCTTATCAACCTCCCGCCTTGCTCCACCCCAGGTAGCATTCACACTAAGGTCTTCCCATGATATAAGCTTAATTCTAGTAAACACTACCTCCTTCCATTTTTACTTATCCTTAAGTATTTTATAAGTGGAGCAGAAGCAGAGCAGTATTTTCCCCGATAGACTTAAATTGAGGGCAGTGGAAGAAAAAGGGAAAGAGGGGAGTGAAGGAGGAAAGGAGTGGCTTGCTGGAGGAGTTGGCCAGTTGCCCAGAGTTCAGTCTTGTACTGGGGGTGTCATATCAATCTTTCCATGTCTAATGGCACATGTCTTAGTTAGTCACACACTGCTGTAATAAAATACCTGGTAGCTGTAATTCAAAAGGAACATAAATTCATTGGTTTATAGTTCTGGAAGCTGGGAGGTCCAATATCAAGGCAAAATAAGCTTGGTGATGGTACCTAACATGCTGAATACTCACATGGCAGAAGATGGAAGAGAACAGAGGCCAAATTCACCCTTTACTGATGGTATTAATCCTACCCAGTGTGACAGGTTTCTCATGGCTTGATCCCTCTGGGGTCTTTAGCCTGTGTGCCATCATGATTCACACCATGATAATAATGTAGTAAACCTTGGAACTGTAAGCCAGCCCCAATTAAATGTTTTCCTCTCCTCCCCATCCACAACCTATCAATGCTGGAGGAAGGTAGGAGAGCTGGCCTTGAGGTCATGAGGTCAGGAGTTTTGGCCTTGCCCACCAACAGCTGCAACACTTTGGAGAGCAGGCCCTGCACCTCACCATGGCAGCATGACAACAATCTTGTTGGCAGAGGTATGGATGAGCCAGCCCTGAAATTGTAAGCATGGGAGAGCTATCCCCATTACTCATCTGTCATGTGGCAGCATGGGCAGGGGAGAGATGCCCCCCTCACCCATCCACACCTGAAGCAGATGGGAGAGCTGATCCTGCCCCTCATCAGCTGCAGCACTCAGGAGAGTGATCCCTATGCCATACCTGGGCAACACAGTAGAGCTGATCCTGAAGGTATAGGTGTGAGGGATCTGACCCTGAAGATGTGAAAGCTGGAAAATTGGCCTCAACTCTTGCTCATTGCTGTAAGGTGTGAATTCACCAGGACAATGCCAGAGATCTCTCTTTGGTGGTGAGACAAGGGAGAGCTGGTAGGCCAACTAACCCTGCAACTACTAGGCCCAGAACCAGGGTTATATGTTGGCCCACTCCAGCATCCACCCCATCTATGATCTGCTGGAGCATGTGTAGGGGCCAGTCCTGCACACCCAAAGCCACAGGATTTCCACAACACAGGGCAACAGCAGAATAACCAAGAGGAGTTCCAGTGAGGGCCCAGCATCCATAGTGTAGCAGAAGCCAGAGGCCTCTGACCAATGACTCTCTACAGTGAACACTTGCAAGTAAAGATAAATGGACAAAAGAGTTTAATGCATGACTCATTATGTCATATTACAGCTTCCATAATAGGATTAATTATTTCCCTTCTCTTTTTTTCCTTTTTCTTTTTTCTCTTAAATTTTATTTTATTTGTGGGGGTAGGGGGAGGTTGCAAGGTCAGAAGGTGAATATGAAGGGATGGGGAAATGAATGGGGTGAAGATACATGAAGCAAAAGACACAAAAAATAAATTTAAAAAATGTTTTCCTTTATAGGAATTACCATGGTCATGGTGTCTCTTCACAGAATTAAAACCTTAAGATTGAAGTTGGTATCAGGAGTAGGGTATTGCTGTGATAGGCCTGAGCATGCTTTTATTTGGAGGAATATGGACTTCGGGGCTTTGGATAAGAAAAGCAGCTGAATGCTTTAAGTGGGGGTTAATGGAAGACAGTAGATGCTGAGGGTGATTTGAATTGTAGGTGCCTGGTTCAAGAGGTTTCAGAGGAGAAGGATATTGTTAGTATGTGGCCTAGAAACCATTCTTGTGATATTTTTGGCAAAGATTTGGCTGCTTTGTGCCCTCATCTGAAAAAATTTGCCTGAGGCTAAATTGAAGAGTTTTAGATTAATTCTATTGGCAGAGGAAATCTCAAAACAGCCTAGTATTGATTCTATCTTGTGGTTATTGGTGTTTACTCTTATGAAGAGCCATAATGAAAAGGAGCAAGCTGAGCAAGGAAAAATACAAAATATACAATTTGAGGAGAAAGGGGCACCAGGAAATAGAATGGAGCTAAATCCGAGTTCAAGGAGATAAAAGATCAAAGAATGCCTGATGGTAAATGGTATAAATAGAATGGTGACCTCAGGGCAAGACCCCACCCAGCTAAACTTCCAACTTCTGAAAAGCAATTAAAGAAAATCTCAGACCTTTAATCCTAGCACTCCAGAGACAGAGGTAGAAGGATTTCTGAGTTCAAGGCCAGCCTGGTCTATAGAATGAGTTCCAGAACATCCAGTCTTAGACAGTGAAAGAAGCCACCAAAAACAGAAAGCTGGTGAAGGTGTAATTGAACAAGAGGGTTATGTTTCAGCCCCAACAAGCAGTAGAACTTGGCAGTTTTGGTCACATGACTCTGGCTTTAGAGTCAAGGATAGAAGAAAGGGGTTATGGAATCTCCCTCAGAAACTAAGGAAAGATGCTCTGGCCAGGTGTGTGGCAGGGGTGTCCCTGCTTGGAGGTCCAGAGAGGCCATTGTGTAAAGCTATGAAGGTGAAGCCTAGATTGCCTTGGCGACCCCAAAATTTTGAAGATGCCAGAATAATGGAATACCTGCCAAGGAAAGCTGCTAACCAAAAATGGAGCCAGCTCAAGAGAAATAAGTATGTTTCAGTAAACAAGCATAAAAGGAGATGAAGATCTGAAGAACACTTAGACATCAGATATGGAGATGCAGAGTTTGGAGTTTTTCCAGCTGGTTTTCAGTCTTGCTTTGGACAAGTATTTTCTCACTATGCTCCTTTTCCTATCATTTGGAACAGTAATATATATCCTATGTCATTGTATGTTGGAAGTATGTGATCTTCTTTTTCATTTTGATTTTACAAGAGGTTATATGAATCTCAGAAGAGACTATGATCTTTGGACTTTTAAACAGGGTTGAGACTGTTATTATAGACTATGGGGACTTTTGAAGTTGGACTAAATGCATTTTGCATTATGTTATGTGCAGTAAGCTTTCTTCTCATCAGATTTTCTTTGGATTGCCAGCCTGCAAATAATGACACAGAGACTTATTATTAATTATAAAAGCTTGGCCTGTAGCTTAGGCTTATTTCCAACTAGCTTTTATTACTAAAAACTAACCCATATTTTTAAATCTACATTCTGCCATGTGGCTCATTACCTCATCTCCATACTGCACATCCTATTTAACCTGAGTCTTGCTGGTGAATCCACCTTTCTTCTTCCCAGAGTCCTCTCTCTGCCGGGGAAGTCCTGCCTAGCTATTGGACATTCAGCTCTTTATTGAACCAAAAACAATGATACATCTTCACACAGAGTAAACAAATACCCAACAAGAATTATGGTAATAAGCCCATGGGGGCCAGTGAGTGGAATGTGGTGATTGGAATGGGAATGGCCCTCATAGACTCATGTGTTTAAATGGTTGGCCCATAGAGAGTGGCATTATTAAGAGGTGTGATCTTGTTGGAGGAAGTGTGTTACTGTGGAGGCAGGCTTTGAGGGCTTATATGCTCAAGCTATGCCCAGTGTGACACACAGTCTCCTTCTGCTACCTGCAGATCAAGATGTAGAACTCTTAGCTCCTTCTCCAGCATCATGTCTGCCTGCACGCCACCATGCTTCTCACCATGATGATAATGGACTGAACCTCTGCAATTGTAAGCCGGCCCAATTAAATGTTTTCCTTTATAAGAGTGGCATGGCCATGATGTCTCTTCACAGCAATAGAAATCCTAACTAAAACATAGGAAAAGTGCCCCACTCCTAGGATTGATATAAAGATTGCATGAGAAAGATCACACACAGAAAGTTCACAGTGCAATACAGGCATGCAGTAAGTGTTCAATGAATGCCAGCACCTATTAATCTGCAGGTACGTTTAGATGGTACTGAAGACAACATAGCACACATTCTTTTATCACTTACTTGCTGGGAACATTTCCCTATATCATCTAACGTTCTTTAAAGCATCTTTAATGGCTGTACTATTTCAACTTGTGAGTTACGGTCATTTATTTAACCACTCTCAGAGGGATTTCTTCTATAAACTATTTTCTTAGACCCAAGCTCTCAGGTCAGAGCCAGAAGGCAGAGCAATGAGTTGGGTGCTCCTCCAGGGCTACTGACACTCTTCCCACTCCCAGCTATCTGTTACTCTCCTCTATGCCGGCCTCCCTCCATCTTCAGCTGGAATCAATTTTCCTCCCTCCCTGGCCTTTCCTACTGCCCTATAACATCAGTCAACCAACAGCCATCCCTGTGTGCCCAGCCCTGGGCCATACAAAGGGTGCCCGAAAGAAGAGATGTTGCCTTGCCTTCAAAACAGACTTGGTAGGGCTGGAGAGATGGCTCAGTAGTTAAGAGCACCTACCGCTCTTGCAGAAGACCTGAGTTTTGTTCCAGCACCCACATGACAGCTTACTCCAGTCCCAGGGAATCCACAAATACCCTTCTCTTGCCTCAGAGGGTTTCTGCATGCGTGTGATGCACATGAACTCCCACAGGCTCACACACGTGTGCATAAATAAAAAATAAATTAATCCTTCAGAAAAAAAAAAAAGAAGAAGAACTGGCTTCTATTCCTGAGAACACAAGTTTTGTGCATGTCAGACAGGAAGAGAGCTCCAGAGGTGGCACTTAGGAAGGGAGCGAAGAGGTGAGGGAACTGATGTTCCCTGGGGCCACTGAGAAGAAAGGCCAAGAAGGTGCCTCAGCAAGGTGCACCCTGGCTGGCTGGGCATGGAAGCCAGGAGGAAAGGGGTTGCTGGGGGGAGGGGGGAGAGAGAGAGCACAGCTGTGAGCCCTCGTGAGGTCACAGTCCTGCTGGGGTCTGAGCTGGTGGGGACCTGTGGGACTGAGGGGCCCCAGCACAGAATGAATGCCCCCAGTGGCCAGGGGCAATCATTTCGAAATGAAGGTAATGATCCAATTAGTGGTTATCCATCAAGTTCAGTTATCTTTCCTTGGGCTGGGGAGAGGAGAAGCTGAGTAAACACGTGCCTTGGACTGTGACAGAAAACCAGACTCCCTTGTGCTGGCAAATGAGTTCAAGATGTGGGCTGAGCCACCTCTCCCCGGGCCTGCAGGTTTGGGACTGTGGCTCCTTCTTATGAGATGCAGGGCCTGTGGGCCACAGTCCCTCCCCCACCACAGTGAGACTGGGGAGAGAAGCCTGGCAGCCTAGAGCCCCAAAAGACTTCACAACACAGCCAGTCGGTCCTGGATCCTACTACAAGGCTTGCTCCCCAGTTCAGACTTCTAGAAAGGTTAGCAGACCAACCGGCCCAGTGCACCCTCTCCTCAGGGTCTCTGTCTAGCCACACATCTCCACACCCTTCTGTTGGTCTCCAGCTCCCTTATTTCAACTCTCTTCAGACCCTAAGTCTTCAAGTAGACAACAACACAGAGAAATCACCTACCCCACGTATCCACTTGATTTTTAAAAACTATTTAAGAGTTTTTATTTTATTTGTTTGTTTGTTTGTGTAAGCCAGGATTTCATTAAGTCAAGGATGACCTTGAACTCCTGATCCTCTTGCTGAAGCCTTCCAAAAGCTTAGACTGTAGGCATATGCCACCAAGCCCAACTTTCAATGTTGACTTCGGAATGGAGAAATTGGGGACCAGAGATGAGAAATGACTGGCCAACACCACACTGTCAGTTTATGCCTTACCCAGCACCAGACATGGTCTCCTGGATCCACAGGGAACTGTTGTGTGCTGTTCAATACCAGGCACTGGGGGACAAAGCCCAAAGTCCCACGTATAGCTCTCGTCCAGTGACATGAGGCAGGAAATCAACAAAGTAAGTCACATCTAAAGCACATCACATGCTGAGAAAGGCTGAGGAGAAAAACCCAGACAGGAAGGAGGGTTGGCAAGAAAGGAATGCTGGGGGTTTCTGAAACCATGACTGGGTAGGGGGCGGGTTTCTAGGAAGATGGTGCCCAAGGGACTCTTGGAACAGAGGAGGGATGAGGGGTGTGGCTTTGTGCAGACTAGGAACAGTGGGTGCAATGTGCCCCAAGCAAGAGAGTGCCTAGAAAGTTACAAACACCATAAAGGAGTCCGAAATGCTTGAGCAGAGGTCAAAGGGGCAAAGGTCAAGCAGGTAGCACAAGGCAGGGCCATCAGAGAGCACAGAAGTGTAGACTGTCTTAAGAACTGTGGGGTTTGTTCTGAGCATGATCAGGAGTCATCCCAAGTGTAAAAGTTAAGACTGAGTTCACCTGACTGGATTTTAAAGCAACGGCTCTGGCCATTCCTCTCCTGTGCACACACACACACACACACACACACACACACAGACATAGACACACACAGACACACACACATACACACACACAGACACACACACACACACAGACACACACACAGACACAGACACACACACACACACACACAGACATAGACACACACAGACACACACAGACACACACACACAGACACACACCACACACACACACACACACAGAGACACACACAGACACACACAGAGACACACAGACATAGACACACACACACACACACACACACACACACACACACACACACACAGACACACACACACACACACACACAGACACACACACACACACAGACACACACACAGACACACAGACACAGACACACACACACACACACACAGACACACACACAGACACACACACAGACACACACACACACACACACACACACACACACACACACACACACACACACAGACATAGACACACACACACACACACACACACACACACACACACACACACACACACACACACACACACACACACGCACGCTCTACAAATGCCGAAGCCAACATCAGAACCATCAGAATGTCTGGTCCAACAGAGGTCTACCTGATCAAAACTGACCAGGCAAGGGCAAGCTTGCGTAAAGAGATCACAGGAGCAAGTGGGTAGGGCAGAAGAACGCAACCAAAGTCTACCATGTGCCCAAATCGAGAGGGACTTGGGACTGGGGTCTTTCGAAAGGCATGAAATGCATGTGGACAAATGCCAGCTCTCCTTTTCCTCCAGGGTGTGCCCACAACACCTGAGAACCCCAGGCTGGGCTGAACAACACATTGAGTGAGAGTTCTCACATGTGGAGTACCTCAAGTCCCCTTCACCAAAACAGAAGCCTGTTTTTCCTCATCCTCCCCGATCAACACCCCAGCTACAGCTTCAAACAACCTTTCCAGGCTGGTCAGCCTAAAACTACTTCATACTTGGATCTGGTCTCTAGTTTCTTTACTGTAGGCATAGTGCCACCGCCTACGCCCCAACACAGGGACTCAGGCTATTGGAAGGGAACATCATCCGATCCTCCTACTCCATCATTTATTCCCTGATTTGGAGTCTCACTCCACCACTGCCCCTGATACACAGTGTCTCTGGCTGCCTCAGGAAGCTGTACTGCAGGACATAGCCCCTACCACCCAATGACCTGACTCAACCTGACCTGATCTGGCTTCGAAGCCTGGCTTTTCTGGCCATCTATACTTCACAGGGGCCAATGAAGGAAGCATCTCTCTTGGTTTCCAACCTGAAAAGAAGAGAGGAAACAGGAAGATGCCTGATTCACCAGAACACTGCCAAGCCTTTGGCTCCCTATCCTTTGACTGTCAAGAAGTCATGGGGCCCTTCTTCCCATCTTGGGATGGTAGGATCCTTTTTATACTCCCTTTCCATCCAGATACCGCTAGTCCTGAGTGCTCTCTCGGGGTTGCAGACCCTAGACCTATCATGGGGGTTTCTCCCTTCTGTAACAGCATCATAGGATTTGCAACACAGGCTCACTTATTGTCTACAGAAGTTTTCTAGGAGGTTCATTGCTCTTTACTGCTGACCTAGGCTAGTTCTCAGTGCCATTTTGATCTTTCGAATGGACTTTTGCTCTTTCAACATCCCTGGTTGCTCATCTCACGTCATTTACACATCAGGCCATTTGCCTAGTGATTGCAAGGTATTTTATCCAGCTATCCAATTTCAATTTCTGGGGGCCACTTTTGGCCCCTTCCTTCTATTTCTAACTATGACAATCCACTCTGGGTTTCAAAGGTGAATCCCACTTGCCACTCCAATGCCGCGTGACATGGAGCAAGTGCTGAAACTTCTCTGACCTACGAGTTCTTTGGCTGAAGACAGAAACACTAACAGGTGTCTCAAGGGGCTTCTGGGATTGGAAGGCTGAAAGACAGACTGCTCAGCTTGGAGCAGTCCTCTGCTGAGTGGTTACAGTAGCTGATGCTGCCTCGATGCTCATATTAGATGAGCCAACCTCTTCCATGGATGCCTCGCATGTCTTCACCTGAAAATCCCTATGGGACCTAAGAAAATAAGAGAGGTGGAAAAACAGATGTTTTTATAAACAGGAAAGAAAAAAAAAAGAAGGCTATCAAACAAAATTGTGTAATTGAGCTCAAAAATGGGCATTGTCTCCTGCGGTCACATGATTTGAAGAGGGACTATTTAAATGTCAGGGAAGTGGTGCTGTGGTTAATTAATTATGTCTGCTACTAGTGATGACCACAGATAATGTGTTTCCCAATAATGGAGTAAACTGTAGTTCTGAAGGATATTGTTAACTACCTGTGTTTGTCAGTCACACAGTCAAAATATCTCAGGTCATAGATAAAAGAAATTGTAATGTATACTAAGGTGTGTAGGTATGGGAGGTTGGCTTGCTTGATTTTTGTTTCACTTGATTTTTTTGTTTGAGTTTTGGGGGGTTCCTTGTTGTGAGGAGGTTTGTTTTGTTTTGTTTTTCCCCAAGATCTCTGCAGCTCAGTCCAGCCTTGGATTCATGGCAATCCTGCCTCAATTTCCCAAGCACTGAGGTTACAGGTGAGGTCCACCATGCCTCAGTTCATTTGACTATTTTTTTAAGGACTCATAGCTTGTCCCATGGGGTTAGAATGTAGTAAGTTACAGAATCCTTGTTATTGGTTTTGCAGTGAGAAGGAAATTTCTGAGACGATCAGTTTATAAGGATAAAAGGGTTATTTTGGCCCTGGTTCTCGATGTTTCGATCTACTACCGGTTGGCCTTGTTTTTGCCTTTGTGAGGCACCAAGTCCTGTGGCAGAATGCAGTGGAGCACAACCACCTGCTCACCTCATCTAGGAGGGAGAGAAGAAAAGGTAAAGGGGTAGGTTCTTACAGGCTCCTGCCAGGCACACTGAATGGCCCCAAACCTCTGACAACCCCACCTCTTCTGTTCCATCAACTCCTAACAGCATTTCTCTTGGGGACCAAGCCATTAACACACAGGCCTTAGGGGAACATTCCAAAATCCAAACTGTAACAATTATCTACTGTACAGTTCCTTTCTGTACTTTACTTCTTCAAAAAGAACATTCTAGAAACTTGGACCTTAAAAAGAAACATGTCCCAGAATATAATCACTATTTACTATGCACTCAAGGGAGGCAAATTGGTTCAGCAGATTAAAAAAAACCAAAAAGCAAAAGTCATAATAAGTGTGAGGACCTGAGTTTAAAACTTCAGAACCCAAAACCCAAGTAAAGCTGAGCACAGCAGCACACATCTGCAATCCTAGTGATCCTACAGGAAGATGGCAGCAGAGACAGGTGAACCCCCAGAAGTTTGGGGCCAGCTAATCTGATATACATAGGAGTTCTCTGGTTTGTTTTTTAAGATTTCTTTATCTTGTTATATCTGTCTACCAGAAGAGGGACACCACCTCCCATTATACATGGTTGTGAGCTACCATGTGGTTGCTGGGAATTGAACTCAAGACCTCTGGAAGAGCAGCCAGTGCTCTTAACCTCTGAGCCATCTCCCCAGCCCTTGTAGCTACCAATTCTTAAAGGAGCATGTCTCTAATGTAGAAGGTGAAGACTGCCTCCTGAAGTTATTTTCTGACCTCCACACACAAATGCTGTGTGGCACACGCATGTCCATACTCACACACGCACTAACATGCATACCCTACACACACTCAAAGAAGAAAAGAAAGACTAGTTAAAGTGCAAATCCATGAAATAAGCAAAATAAGTGTGGTACTCCTACGGAGAAGGTAGAGATGACAACAGAGAAGGTCCCAAAGCCTCCAACACAGTAGCCCAGAGATGTCTAACTCCCGGGTACTTTAGCAAGAGAAGATTAGTATGTGTGATGGCTCTTTATCAAGGGGTCGGGGGAGGAACATTAGCAGAGGACATCATTGTCTCTAGATTTAGTTTCTATACTGGCAGGTTTGTGTGTCATCAGAGAGGAGGAAGCCTCATTTGAGGAAATGCCTCCATGAGATCCAGCTCTAAGGCATTTTCTCAATTAGTGATCAATGTGGGAGGGCCCGGCCCATGGTGGGTGGTACCATCCCTAGGCTGCTGGTCTTGGATTCTATAAGAAAGCAGAATGAGTAAGCAGGGAAAGCCATCTAGTAAGTAGTGCTCCTCTGTGGCCTCTGCCTCCAGTATCCTCCTTCAGTGATGAACAGCAATGGTGAAGTGTAAGCCAAATAAACCTTTTCCATCCCAACTTGCTTCTTGGTCATTGTGTTTGGTCGCAGCAATAGAAACCCCAACTAAGACAGTTCCCTCACAAGTACAAGAGTCTCCAGAGGAGAGGCTGCTACAGGACTGTCACCCACACTCTCCTCCCTCTTGGGACCATCAAACCACCTTAACTGCAGAGTTACTGGTCACCACAGTTTTCCTTCTGAGCTAAAGAACGACTTCCATTTTGTCCACAGGACTGAAGTTTCATAGGCGGAGTGTGCTGGACAACATAGACAAGTTACAGAGCTGGGATAATCACTAGGGCTTCTGACTCTGGATCGTGACATAGTGCCACACAGTTTGATGCATGAGGTACCTCCACATATGGCGCAGAGTAATTTGAACAAAATTCTGCTTCAGTTCTGCAGATCCAGTGGTTTTCACCTTGGAATTGGGAACCCTTTGGTCCCCCAGGGTTTTCTTTCTGAGATTTGCTTTGGAGAAGACTCAAAATCTGGCAGTTTCTCATTACCATGTGGAAAGGGCTGTGCTCTTTGAGGGAGATGTCCCTGGGAATATGAATACCCCCATCCATGGCCCTGGGAACCTGGAGGCCCCTGTGGAGAAGGGAGCCCATGGTGCCCCTAACTGGCCAGCTCTCTACTTGTGGCATGCCTGTCTGTGTGCCGCCTCTGCAGGGCCCGGCCATATTAAACTGCTTCAAGCAGCCTATAAAATAAAGACAATTGCAATGCCATGAGGAACAGCATATCCCCAACTATAAATAAATCAGGGTGCTAATTCCATCAAGGCCTGCGGGTGACATCACACACCGTGAGAGCTGAGCTCAGAAAGGCTGTACACAGCACTGCAGACCTGAGACGGAATTACCGTCTTAATCTAGTTACATCTTCTGGTGACTGGGTCACCGTGACAGATGACTCCCCAAGACTCTGGCCCCTCCGGATGAGGACCTCATAGTCCGAGTTTTTCCTCCTCTCTCCCATCCTTTTCTACACTGGCCCTCTTTGGCAGACTCCTCTTTCTTTTTCTTTTTCTTTTTCTTTTTCTTTTTCTTTTCTTCCTCCCACACCCTTGGACCTGTATTTTCCTCAGTGTGTCTTGTTTTCTCCATGGTCTGGAAGACACTGGAAGGAGGTAAACTCCTAGCATTAAGAAGAGCTGGTAAAATGCAGTCAGCAGGGACAGGTCTCGGGAAGATGGGGGAGGCACCAAAGAATAAACCTCTCCAACAGCGTGATTTGTTGCGCTGCCCCAGGCCATTCATCCGGGACCTCTCTGGGGACATATAGCCTTTCCTTGCTTAAAATTTCAATTTAATTAAATCCAATAGGTGTGTTCTTGGATATCAACCATGTCCCGGGCAACATGAGGCAGTCAGAACCATATGGAACCAAGGAATGTGAGAGGCAGCCAGGCCTTTGGCAATCCTGAGCTGGTTCAACGACTCATTTTACAAATGAGGGACCCCACGGCCCAGAGAAGTGAAGTACTTTTGTGTTTATTTTTTGGTTTTATTTTTTTGTTTTGTTTTCCTTTTTTTTTAAATCATGTAGCTAATTCACAGCAGAACCAAGTGTAGGATGCACACATTGTGGAAGATGTTAATATGGTCTGCCAGGGCTTAGAGCTTAAAGAAACAAGGCAGATCCCTTCCAAAGACTTGAGAGCATGGCAGTGTACAGTTTCTGGAGCTGGATGCTTCTGGGGAGAAGGGATGCTGGCTGGCAAGCTTGGCAGCTCTCAGAGATAGGGCAGGGTGGAGCTAGATGCCGAAGAGAACCTGGCATCATGCTTGCCAGGGATTCCCAGGAAAGTACCACAGTTGGGGAAACACTCCCAGCATAGGCCTGAGAGCTGGACGAAGCATGACCTGGTCACAGCAGGTCACTGGGCTCCAGCGGGAAGGAGTGTCAACATCTCGTGGGGTCAGAGGACTCTGGACTTCACACTGAGATTTACTGGAGGCTCTAGAATCTTCCTAATAAAAAGCAATAAATGAAAACATGCTTTCAAGCTTGATTTCATGAACTTGGAGCTGGGAGATATTGATGCAGCCTTGGCTGAGACTCACCCAATCAGCAGGGGCTTCCAGGCAACTCGTGGTGGTACTGGAAAAGTCTTGCTTTAAGATACCTGGCCTTGTGTGAATGTCATTCAAGGTTGTTCCAAGCCTGACCCTAGGGAATGTTCATTTTTATTTTTTGTTTTCCTAGCCAAGAATGTAACTACTATTATACTCAGTAATTCAGTAATTACACTGAGATAAAATAACAGTTTTCCAATAAGAGGAAGCGTGCAAGAATGTTGACAATAAGTGAAGATCACATTAGCAGGTTTTGTGAACACAACTAAAGATTTGCACACTTCCACTTGAGGAGTTACTTGTTAAATTTTGGAACCTATGACGTTTTTTTTCCTGTCCCCAGGCACTCCTGTGAGCCCTCAAGTAGCTCCCAGAATTAATGAACGAAACCGGTTAGGTTACATCTCACAGAATCAGATCATCCCTGCTTTACTGAGAGTAGTTTTGTGGGGAGTTGGTAAAACTTCATCGGGGGAAACAGTCCCTTCCTCACATAGTTCCTATTCAGAACCTGGAGTTTGATCCACTTGGGTTGGTGTGCTGATGTCTACAGCCAGCTTGGACCAGAACCAGAAAGTGTTGAATTTCCCAGAATCCATCAGAGGGGAGCTTAAGGTGAGAGTTAAGTTGATTTAAAGAAAGCACATAGAGTGGTGTGTATGTGTGTGTGTGTGTGTGTGTGTGTGTGTGTGTGTGTGAGAGAGAGAGAGAGAGAGAGAGAGAGAGAGAGAGAGAGAATTTATAGTCCAAGATGAATACTTGGTGTTCTCAAGCAATCAAAAAACAAACAACCTTTTGTTTAAAAAAAAAATCTGATCATTTATTTTATTAATTAAACACTTATTTTTTTACTGTATTCAGACCTCGCACTAGACATTCTCAGCAAGGACAGACCTTGTCTCTTGGCAAGCTATCTGATCCTGGCACTTTTCCTTGGCTTCCTTCATTTTCTTGGCAGGAAGTTTAGCGTATTCTGTAGCTCCTCATTTTGCGTAGCATGTTGCTTCTTTGGCCTGTACTACATCAGCGTTCCTGTTCCAGGACACAAGGAATGACAGCATGCTGAATCTTGGGGGCTCCAGTCCCGCCCGGCCTCTCAACTTCTTTGTTTTAGGTCCTTCTGACTGTACATTGCTGGACATCATCTTTGGAGGGACTGAAAAGTTCTGAGTTTCTCACAACCAGTGGCTGAGAAGCCAGTAACTTCATTTTGATACAGCTGACTGCCTAGTGATAAGAACAGACAAAGTAGCCAGGCTGTGGAGGTGGTGCACACCTTTAATCCCAGCACTCGAGAGGCAGAGACAGGCGGATCTCTATGAGTTCAAGGCCAGCCTGGTCTACAGAGTGAGTTCCAGGACAGGCTCCAAAGCTACACAGAGAAACCCTGTCTCAAAAAACCAAAACAAACAAACAAAGCAGGGGGTGGGAAGATGGCTCAGCACTTAAAAGCACTGGCTGCTCTTCCGGGAAAACCTGGGTTCAGTTCCCAACACCTATGTGACAGCTCACAACCATCTGTAACTCCAGCTCCAGGAAACCTGTCACTCATTTCTGGCTTCTTCAGGCACCAGGCTCACACACAAGTAGTAAGCACATACACATAGGTAAAACATCCACACACATAATATAGATCTATTTGTTTGTTTGTTTTTCAAGACAAGGTCTCTCTGTGTAGTCCTGGTTATCCTGGAACTTGCTCTGAAGACCAGGCTGGCCTCAAACTCAGAGATCCACCTGCTTCTGACTTTTGAGTGCTGGGATTAAAGGGGTGAGCTACCACTTCCCGGCAATAAGTTTTTAAAGAAAGTAAAAAGTCAAAGGAAGAAAGAAGGATAAGAAGGAAGAAGGAAGCATTTCACAATGTCTTCTAAAGACAGAATAAAGACTGGCCTACAGCTTAAGTATTCTTCTTTGAAAATACCCTGGGGGCTAATGAGATGGCTCAGCAGTTAAAGGCCTGCCACCAAACCCAATGACCTGAGTTTGATCTTACAACCCACACAGTAGAAGGAGAGAACTAACTTGCACAAGTTGCCCTTTGACCTTCACATGTGTGCTCTGGCATGTGCATGCCCCCTCCTTCCCACTAAATAAAGCGTCACTTAAAAATATCTTTTTATGCACACCAAGAGAAAGGTCTAACCGTGCAGAAAAGATAATGTATTGGTAAGCCGTGAAATTCACTTGAATTTGCAAACAGAAAGAAAGGATCCACGGTGTGCCAGAATTGGAGAGTCAGTAACCAGCCTTTTCAAATTCATTCTCATAGCCAATCCAATAGTTATTCTTGATTGCATCAATTGACATTTTATTAGGTTCTCATTTCAGCATCCCAAGGGCCTGGCTTCTTTTACCCTCTGAATTGGCTGGGTATCAAATTCTCTGCATATTCTGTCCTCCTTCTCTCTATGGAATCTTCCTTGGGGAGACTGTGGTTCCCACTTGTAAAATTCATGGCCTTTCTTCCCATTAACATCGAGACTGTTTCAGCTGCTCATTTCCTTGAAACTTCTCCATCTGCACACTTCCCCTGTCAGGAAGTGATCCTGATCCTGTGAGGGGGATAGGAGGTAGTAGGAGAGGCCTGGGGTTCCAGCTAAGAGGTGCTTTCTCTTGACCATCCCAACATTTGGTTCCCAGTACAATCTGGTTCCACATCCAGATGGCTACTTCTCTTGTTACAGTAGAGTGAATGAACATCTCCAGAAGACAGATTGGGCCAGATGAAGACATCTGAATCAAGACCATCTAGGAGATTAGCTGTATGCAGCAGATTTTCTTGTTGAAGCATTGGAATCAAGAAATCGCAAGTGAAGGATGTCATCAGCAATAAGACTAGGA
Organism: Onychomys torridus; assembly: GCF_903995425.1. NCBI lineage: Eukaryota > Metazoa > Chordata > Mammalia > Rodentia > Cricetidae > Onychomys > Onychomys torridus. The sequence goes on from NC_050463.1 coordinate 18,403,526, forward strand.
CAGAAAGCCTGTGAGGTGAAACTGAGACCATCAGAGACCACCACATGGTGACAAAGGGGAATGAAGACACGGGCCCTTAACCCACCACACATTAAAGGCACATTTGTGCTTTCTTCGGTCTCCATTCCCATTTGCTCACATTGTCATAAAACATGAGGTTAAGCTGCAGGGCCAGAATGTTTACAGACAAGCGTTCCCTTAAGACTAGACAAGATTAAAAGTAGTAGGATCTGAGAAGATTACAGAAATCAAGAACAAAGACAAAGTGTGGGGGGGGGGGTGCAAGGAAAGGCCTCATGAAATGCCCCTGGTAAGCTCTCAGCGTCCATGTAGATGCCAGACAATCGGTCAGAGCAGAGGTCCCAGTCCCACTAGCTTTACTATGAGGTAACATTTCTGATGTGTGAGTTTCATTAGCAACAGCATAGATGATTTAGCAGAAATGTAAAGTTCACTTTTGCTAGAAACGCTGAGTCTTGGCCTCAGGAGATACTAGCCAAGTGGAGTGATTTGCATGAGAAATGCCCCCCATAACAAAGTATTTGACTACTTGGTCCTTATGGATAGTGCTCTTTGGGGGAGATTATAGAATCTTTAAGAGGTAGAGGCCTAGGGCTTTGAGAGTTCATAGCCTGACTCCACTTCCAGTTTCCTCTCTGTTACTGTTGAAGGTGTGATGTCTCAGCTTTCTGAACCATGTACTTCCTGCCATTATGGACTCTCCCTCTGGCACTATAAGCCAAAATAAACTCTTCCTTCTATAATCTGCTGTGTTGATCAGAGTTCTCTAAAGGAACAGAATTGATAGGATAAGGGTGTGTGTGTGTGTGTGTGTGTGTGTGTGTGTGTGTGTGTGTGTGTGTGAATTAAGGGGATTTATTAGAGTGGCTTGCAGGCTGTGGTCTAGCTAGCTGCCTCCCAACAGAAAGGCCAGGTATCTAATAGTTGTTCAATCCACAAGACTGGATGTCTCATCAATCCCAAACTGGAGTCCGGGGAATTTCTAGATCCTAGAGTCTACACCAGAATCCCAAAGAAATCGGTTCCAATGCCAGTGAAGGAATACCTCTGCAACAGGATAGATGAACGCACCGGCAGGAGTCAACGCAAGCAGGCAAAAAACAAAACAAAAACAAAAACAAAAAACAAAAAAACAAAACAACAACAACAACAAAATGCTTTCTTTTAAGTAGGCTGGCCCAGATTTAGGGTGGGCCTTCCCACCTCAAATGAACCAGTCAAGAAAGTCCCTCATAGCCAAGCCCAGCTGTTTGGGCTTTAGTTGATTCCAGATGTAGTCAAGTTGACAATCAAGATTATCCAGCACAGTTGAGTTTGGTCAAAGTGTTTTATCACAGTGACGAAAGTAGTTAATAACACTGAACAAGTTTGGTAACCCAAGCCTGATCCTCATAAGCCACATAAAAAGCTAGTCACAACACTCCTACAGTAATCTGGGGCAGGGCAGGGGGGGGGGCAGGGGGGAGGCAGAGAAACTATAATTGCCTGGAAGCTCATGGGCCAACTAGTTTAGACTACATAGGACAGTGGTTAAAAAAAGTGAGATCTTGACTCAACAGAGTGGAAGCCAAAACCAACTCCCAAAGCTAAGTTGTCCTCTGACCTTTAGACACATGACATGGCACACATGCACCAGCACACTCAGACACAGACAGATAGACAGACAGACAGACAGACAGACAGACACACACACACACACACACACACACACACACACACAAAGTACCTACCTACAAATATTATCAAAAATAATCAAGCTTTTTTCTGGGGCTTATAGATGACTAGGTGGGTTAAAATGTTAGATATCTCTGTCTTTATATTATGTCTGTCTCCTTGGTTGTGACGACAGTCTGACTGTCCTCAGCTCTGAATGTAGATATGTTGATCATTTGGGAAATGCCTCACCCCAAACCACAATCCAGAGTCAGCTGGGGCTATCGCCTGTGTGAATGGGTATGTGTTTCTCCTTCACCCTGGTGCTCCAGCTCTGCCACAAAGTGAGGGCATTTATGCATGATGATAGCACCAGTAACAGGAGGAACTCAGTGCCCGTCGGTTGCCCTGGGAATCCTTTCAACAAGATGATGAGTCCCTGAAGGGGAGGGGCTTGGCAGTTCCTGGATTAAGTCTCCATCCTTTAGCTCATCAAAGACAAGACTAAGATGCCTACATACAAGAAAAAGAACTATGCCTGTGACTAACGAGCAATCACCAAGCTTCAGTCTGCTTTCCAAAACAACACAAGCCTGAGGCCCACTTCAAGTCTAAAGCCTTCTCAGGACTGGCTGCATTTGATACAAGTTGGCCAACCTGAGTTGATGTCCCAATGCAGAATCTCTGCCAGGAGTGTTTGTAATGTGTGGCTTGGTCTCATTTCTCCTATTTCCATGCCATAAAATCCCACTGTACAGTATTAAAACCAAAGAAGCCATGAGACTCCAATGTAAGCCAAAATTACATGGGAACGGGAATTAGAGGAAAACAGGAGACAGAAATATCAGGAGAGAATGGAAAACACACAGAGGGAGAATACGCAATGATGTAAAGAGACAGACCACCCGTGGGAGAAAGTGATGGGCCAGATTTCTGGGTTCTAGACCACATAGTCTGTTCCAAACTATTACCCATCAGCTGGCTGGAGGTGTTTTCCTTGACTTGGATTGAAATCATCTGGACAAGCAGTATCTCTTCCATTGCTGGCAATCCTGGGCCCTCCGAATGCCAAAGGCTATGAACTTAGCACACAGACCTTTGTAATTCCCAGCCTTGAACTAGAGGCTGTGGCTCCTGGATTTAGACTCTAGACATATACTCAGGTTAGAAGCTACTTCTCTGAGCCTTGATTTCCAGTGACCTGACACCTTATAGCCTTGATTCTCAGCGGCAGCTAGTCATAGCAAGTTAGCTTTAACTAACGCTGTGTCTTCCAAGCAGTGCTTACTGAGACCCTCAGGCCCCGACCAGGGATAGTGTTACAGCTTTCAGACCTTGGTTGCTGGGACCCTTGGTCATTAAGGCGTCACAGGTCTCTCTGACTTGTCTTTGGCTCTTCACAGTCCTCTGCCTTCTACAGTCTTGACTTTCTCTTCTTTTGGCCATCCTCCATTGTCTTCTCCCTGCACTTTCTGCCCATGTGCTCTCTGGGACTCTCCAGTTGCTTTCTCACCGCTGTAGCTATAAGGCTGCTCCTCCCACACTGCTGCTCACTGTGCTCTCGTGCACACTGTGGCCATGCGCACCTGTCTTAGTCAGGGCTTCTACAGCTGTGACAAAACACCAAGGCCAAAAGCAAGTTGGGGAGGGAAGGGTTTATCTGGCTTACACTTCCACATCATAGTCCATCCATGAGGAAGTCAGGACAGGAACTCAAATAGGGCAGGAACCTGGAGGCAGGAGCTGATGCGGAGGCCATGGAGGGATGCTGCTTACTGGCTTGCTCATCATGGCTTGCTCAGCCTGCTTTCTTATAGAACCCAGCACCACCAGCCCAGGGATGGCACCACCCATACTGAGCTGGGTCCAGCTACATCAATCACAAATCAAGAAAATGCGCTACAAGCCTGCTTACAGCCTGATCTTCTGGAGGCATTTTCTTATTAGATATTCCCTCCTCTCAGATGACTGTAGCCTGTGTCAAGGTGACAGAAAACCAGCCAGCACACCACTACTAATATACTGCTGTCACTGCTGCTGCCAGCACAGCGGCTGCTTTTCTTCCTGTAACCATTTCAGCCCAGTCTACTAGACATAAAAAAAAAAAAAAGCAAAAACTCTGCCTTCATTGGGCATACATAATGTTTCAACTGACTCAAAGGAGGGGGGGTATCTTTTTGTTTGTTTTTCGAGACAGGGTGTCTCTATGTAGTTTTGGATCTCGCTTTGTAGACCAGGCTGGCCTCGAACTCACCAAGATCTGCCTGGCTCTGCCTCCCAAGTGCTGGGATTAAAGGCGTGCAGGGAGCGGGTATCTTAATCACATAGCCAGAGTGGGTGTGGCGTGAATGCAATGTGTCAATATAGGATGATGGTTTGCACCACTCACAGCCCAACTTCCAGTATCCCTGAGACCACCATGGTCTTTCATTGCCTCAATGGCACCAATGGACTTCCGTAGAGTCACAGGGGCAGTGTTCTTCTGTCCTCTGACCTGAGTGAAAATAGCCGCATGATCAGACGGAGTTCGCCAAGGGTAGCTAAACTAGAGGGGAGTCTTCTAAAGCAGTCCCGACTGGAGCAAAATCCCCGAAGCAGAAATCCCAGTGTGAGAGGCAGGTGGATCTCTGTGAGTTCGAGGTCAGCCTGATCTACAGAGCGAGATCCAGGAAAGGTGCAACACTACACAGAGAAACCCTGTCTCAGGAAAAAAAAAGAAAAGAAAGAAAAAGAAAAAAAGAAATCCCAGTGTGGAGTTCTTTGAAGCCAGAGTGGAACATCCTCAACGTGTCTGTGAAGGGCTGAAAGCAGCCGCATCACCATGATGGGCTGGCCACCAAAAGAGGGGCCATCTGGCTGCCAGCTCTGCACTGAAGGCAACTGAGAAGAAAAGGGGTTGACAGCTGTCCACTGTGATGATATTGTGTTCCCCAAAATAGTGTGCACCCTAATAAACTTATCTGGGGTCAGAGAACAGAACAGCAACTAGATACAGAGGCCAGGAAATGGTGGTAGCACAAGCCTTTAATCCTAGCATTCCAGAGGCAGAGATCTGCCTGGATCTCTGTGAGTGCAAAGCCACACTGGAAACAGCCAGAAAGTGATGGCAGGAAGCAGAAAGGTATTTAAGGAGTGAGGATGAGGAACTAGGTGGTTAAGCTTTTAGGCTTTAAGCAGCACAGTTCAGCTGAGATCCATTTAGACGAGGACACAGAAGCTTCCAGTGTGAGGAAACAGGATCAGTTGAGGAACTGGCAAGGTGAGATAGCTGTGGCTTGTTCTGCTTTTCTGATCTTCCAGCATTCACTCCAATAACTGGCATCAGGTTTGATTTTATTAATAAGACCTTTTAAGATTCTTACTACAGTCCATCAAAGGGTTTGACAGACGGACCCCCAGCAGCCCCACTTAGCTAAAGGAAATTTATTCACTGACGGTTGTTTATAACAAAGACCCACGATCATCATTATTGTTATCAATTTTCAGTGCTGCGGAGGCCAGAAGAGGGCATCAGATCCCCTGGAACTAGAGTCATAGGCCAAGTGAGCCATGTAACATGGATGCTGGGAACCAAACTCAGGTTGTATGCAAGAGTACTATGGACTCAACTGCTGAGACCCCTCTCCAGCTACATTCTTCTTGTATCTGTGAACAACAATCTCTAATCTGTGAAGGTCAGGCTCCTGCTTCCTCAGCCTTTAAACATGGACTCAAATGAACAGCTCTCCAAAGAGCCTGACAATGAAACTGTATCACTGGTCCTCTTTGATCTGAGGCTTCCAGAGTGTTGGACTGAGTGGGTTCTCTGCTTTTGTAGCATACAAATAGCTATTGCTGGCTTACCCAACTTCTGCTCATGTAGGCTAAACCAATGAGCCTACCCCTCTACTTCCTGTCTACCATTATGTGAGCTACCCTGCTCTGCTACACCCTTCTGGCCGTGATGAACTGACACCGAATAAATCATTGGCTAAAATAAATCTTTCCTCCCCTTGATTAATTCTCTCAAGTAACTCGGTCACAGTGATGCAAAAATAACGGATACAATGGGTAATTTTCTGAAAGTTACTGCTGCCCACCAGGGTTCAGATGTTGTCTAAAGTCTTATGGACTCTTAATTTTAAATTATTAATATCAGGCTGAAGGGATGGTTCCGTGGTTAGGATCATTTACTGCTCTTCCAGAGGACCTAAGTTTGATTCCCAGCACCCACACCAAGCAGCTCACAATTGCCTGTACATCGGACCCCAGGGAAGTCTGACACCAGCGGCCGCTTCAGGTACCTGAACTCATACACACAGACACACTTACATCTCAATAAAAGTCATAAAATTAAAGTATGTGACTCTTATTTGTGGGTTTTCTAGTGTCAAGAATAAACAAGTTGTCTTTAAGAGAAAAGAGGATTAAAATAAGGTATGAATCCATGAAGTATAAAGAAAATGTTGCATAAATTTTGCAGCCCTAAAGATACACACTAGTGCCAGAATATGCACATGAAAACACAGTTGCTCTTTTTTTAGTTTTTTAAATCAGCAAAGACAGACAAATAGACAAATAGACAGATAGATAGATAGATAGATAGATAGATAGATAGATAGATTAGATAGATTACACAGAGACACACAAAGAGGGAATATTGGGCATTCAGCTCAATAGCAAAGCATTTGTTTAGCATGTGCAAGACTCTGGGCTCCATCCCCAGAATCACAGACAAAAAACGTTTGTACTGATGAAATGCAGCTCATTGCTGATACCTTTTTTTTTTTTTTTTTTTTTTTTTTAATTTGGAGAACTGTCCCTGCATAGTAACATACAGATCCATGTCATTGTTTTTCATGAATCACATGAATTCCATTCTGTACACTATCAAATTACTGCAGCTTATTTTTTTTATCAGTGGACAGTTGTGGGACAGGACTCCAACTTTTCACTATTATAATAATGACTATAACAATGTACTGTGGGCTGGGCATGGTGGCGCACGCCTTTTGCCCCAGCACTTGGGAGGCAGAGGCAGATGCATCTTTGTAAGTTCATAGCCAGCCAAGACAACATAGTGAGCCTCTGTCTCAAATGATAATAATAATAATAACAATGTAATGAGCATATGAGTATATCTTTCTTTCACAATTGTATGGGCAATCCCACACAATATAATCCTGTATGTGTAGTTCTGAATGTCATAGCATTCAGAACTCTACAAACAATGGCAAATTGTACCCCAAACTATAATACCAATTTATCCTTGCTTTCCTAAAGTGAAAATGTCTTTCCCTCACATCTCTGCTACACTGGGGTACTAGCAATATGTGTCATGTGTCTTAACCTAACAGGCATATTAAAACAAAAAAAAAAACAAAAACAGACATTAGGAGGTGGGGAGAGACAAACATTGAGCCCAGCAGTGGTGGCACACACCTTTAATCCCAGCACTCGGGAAGCAGAGGCAGGCAAATCTCTGAGTTCAAGGCCAGCCTGGTCTACAGAGTGAGTTCCAGGATAGCCAGAGCTACACAGAGAAACCCTGTCTTGGGGGTCGGGGAGGAATAAAAAATAAATTGTTTCAGTTTACCTTAGTTATTATTAGTGAGATTAAGCACCAGTCTTAACCATTTGTTTACACCATCTGTGTAAATGTTTTCCCCTATTTTTTTTGTAAGTCAAGGGATTTTTTTTCCCTACTTATAAAAAGACAGCAATTGACTGATGTGATGGCTCAGCTGGTATAGAGAATTGGCTCCAGTCCTGATGATCATAGTTTGATCCCTTGAACTCACATGGTGTGAGGAGAGATCCAGTTCTTGCAATTTGTGTTCTGACCTCCAAATGCATGTCTACACACACAAATAATAGTAATCATAATAATAAAAAATATAATTTAAAATGTGTACAGAAGACAGCAGTTGGAAATGTATACAATAAGAGTCTCTATTGAGGTACATAAGTTGGCTGTTAAATTACTCATGTATTTGTCTATCCATTTTGTCAGTGTGGGCTTTTTTTCAATCTTTTGCTGTCCTTATAAGCTCAAGAACATTTGAGGGTGATGGTGCCCACTTTTGATCCCAGCACTCAGAAGACAGAAACAGGCAGAGATCTCAGTGAGTTCAGGATCAGCCTGGTCTACATAGTGAATCTCACCAGCCTGGGATACACAGTGAGAGCTTGTCTCAAAAAAAAGAAAGAAAGAATAATAACTCTTTCAGTTTTATTGAGTGCCTGGAGCATAACTAGGTATGTGAATTAGGAGGAGGGCAGGTAGAGGAGTGAGGTGAGATTGGAGATGAAGGTCAGCATTTGCTGTCACCGTCTGATGGTCATGGTCATCCATACCCATAGGAGCTCACCATTATTCACACAAGCAAAAGGACGGATCCAATTCTAAACTAAATGGTTCCCAGACCTTCAGTAAAGATTCGGTTGGTGGTATTTGGCTTTGCTGTTTTCTTTTCTAAATAACTGTAACACACCGAATCAGTTTTGCCCAGCAGATGATCTCTGCCCAGCTCAGACCTCTGACCTTTGGGGTCTCCATCAGAAATGTGGGTCTACCATCCAGGGCCAGCTCTAATGTTACAGCATCTCAAGCCAATTCCCTGATGAGGTTCCTTTTCTTCTAAGCCTCTATTCTGAGGATACATGTTTCCATATAATAGCAACACACTTGTATATAACAAATACATGCTTACATATAACAGATACATGCTTCCATATAATAGAGACATCCTTGTATATAACAGATACATGCTTACATGTAACAGATACATGCTTGCATACAACAGATACATGCTTGTATATAATGCTCACAACGCAAGGGTGTTGGCACCTTCTTCATTGCTATCCAGCAGTAACAAGTGTTCTCTATTAACCACAAAAACAAAGCTGTGAGAAAGCATAAGCTCCTTCAAGGAAGGAAAACCGCTCATTTAAACCAGTATCTAAAACTTGAGCAAGCGCTGAGGCTCATAGCAAACAACTGTGTTTCCATGGTTAGGTGAGGTTTCGGCTGGGGGAAGTTGTTATTTTGTTTTGTTTTGTTTTGTTTTTTCCTTCCACTGATTTTCACTTTTGTCTTCACCCAAGGCACACTGGCTTCTCTCCCGCCTCTGGGCTGCAGGAGGCCACAGGGCTGCCCAGGGCTGCTCAGCAGGAGCTCTCAGGCAACTGATTAGTCCCTGAGCCCTGCCTGCTGGTCTTGCAGCGTTCTCCAATACAAATGCCTGAAAACGTGCCTTTGCCAATGAGGGAAGCATGTGAGATTGAGTTCCCAAGTCATGTTTCATGTTTACAACGGTCTTCTCATCAGCACTAGTTGGATTAAATTTAGTGATTACAGAGATTTTTGTTTTTATCAATAATACCCTTGATCTTGAAAACAAGAGCAATTTAAACAGCCCCAGATGTTCTAAACCTCGCCACATGTGTGGGGTAGGTTTTTTTAATCGCATTGTATTTGAGGCTGTCCCTTAAACCAATTAAATATGAACGATATTCCTATAGCCACATTTCCCAGTTTCTTGTGCCAAACATTCACTGTTTTGAGTTATTTGACTGCAAAACTTTATGGGGAAAATGCTTCATATTAATTGTCCTCTTATCCCTCTCTCTGGCAACATAGGTGTGCACCCCCACCCCCGCATCCCCACTCTCCCGCACGCAGGTCACAAAGCTCAAATCTTTGAACCTTCAGAGTTGTTGGAGTTTAATTCACTGATGTCTGTTTATTTCTTTTCAGAAAAAACAAACACACAAACCCCTCTAAAACATTGGTCATTTTGTTACATTTTTACTGAGATGATCACCTACAGCCTTTTCTGTCAGATTCCACCAACTCTCACTGTGAGCCCAATGACTTTCTGTAGACATCTCTCTCTCGAAATCAAAGAAAGCAACTTCAGCAACTTTGGTCATGCAGCAGAGCATTCTAGGACAGGAGAGGAGAGGAACAGGGAAGAAGGCATGATACAATGCAATTGTGGAGTATGTGTTTAAAGAAGACCACAAACTATGTCCTAACATTAGCATCCATCCTGGACATGGCACCTCGCTGGAATTTGTTTTCTCATCTATAAAATAAGCACAGACCTAACATCTTGAGCAAAAGCATCTGTCTGGATGCTTTAGAGCAGTGGTCCTCAACCCTCCTAAGGCTGTGACCCTTTAATACTGTCCCTCATGTTGTGGTGATCCCCAACCATAACATTATTTTCATTGCTACTTCCTAACTGTAATTTTGTTACTGTTATGAATTGTAACATAAAATTCCTGTGTTTGCCGATGGTCTTAGGCAACCCCTGTGAAAGGGTTGTTAGACTGACTCCAAAGGGGTCAAGCGCCCACAGGTTGAGAACCACTGCCTTAGAGGATGACACTTGGAGAACAGCAGCCTCTATGGTGGACTTGGATGGGGCTAGACCTGCTTCCACATCTTAGGAAGTAAAGCCTTCTCTGCTGAGACCTGCACAGCTTTGGGATTGACCTGACTCGGGAGATGGGTGGGGGGATGAAGAAACAGTAGACACACATTCAAAAAGCTGGGATCAAGGGACTTGGTGCTTGATGGAGCTACACCAGAAATGTTTACTATTATATACAGTGGGGTTAGCTAACTTTGTCAGGAGGCCCTCTGAAGGCCGGGGCTGGGGAGGTGAGGTAGTCTAGGGCATAGTCATCCAGGAGGAGGGAGCTCCAACATCCGTACTTGCACCAGAGGAAGGCCTTGCCATTCACATGGGGTCTGAGGCACTGAAGTCCTTGATGTGGCCATGCTATGCCAACAAAACACATTCACTCAAGATTTCATTCGCTTTTCACATTCCTCTGAGAAGCTGCCATCTTTCAGATAAGGAAGAACCTGAGGAACTCCACTGAGAACCACAATGAGGGCTACATTGTGTAGGAGGGTCTTTCTAGAGAGGAGTGCAATCGTTGTGCCCAGTGCCCAGACAAAGTCCAGAGTCAAAGGTGAAGACTAGGATTTTACTCATCTTCATGGTGCAACCCAATGAATACCTGGCAAGAGCCCCTTCAGAAAGGAAAGAGTTAGTCTGGGTCATAGTCTGAGAACATAGATCGTTATGATGAAGAGGACAAGGTGGCAGGCACCTGAGGAAGCTGGGTAGATCGCATCTGAAGCCAGGAAGTACAGACTGCTGAATGCCCATGTCAACCACCTTCCTCACATTTAGGCAATTCAAGACCAACCCAAGCCCAGAGAGCGGTGCTGACCTCCTTTAGGGTTGCTAGTCCCACCCCAATTAACCTAACCAAAGATAACTTAATCTAAACAACCCTCGCAGAGATTATTTAGAACAAAGAATATGCCTGGAGACTTGTCTCTCAGGCCATGCCTAGGATGCTGCCAAACTGAGAGTCAGTCCTATGAGCAGCGAGGGAGGGGCCTGAAGAGCTGTCGCATCCTTTAGATGGAGATGGAGAAACATTATCTTCTTAGGTCCCTCCCTGGATGAGCCCTGGCTTGGATCCCTGTCCTCTCTAAACCAGCCTTGGAGGTGGATGGTGTTTAGGGCTTTTTCTCCTCTTTTCTTTTCTGGGCCTTCCCTAAGGTTTCCTGAAGACTTTGGAGAAACCCCAACTGTCATAACTGAACTAATAAAGAGGGATTGTGTTCCACTGGGCCAGGGCATTGAAAGATCGGCCCCAGCTACACAGGCCAGCAAGGGAATGGGTGTCAAGGGATGACTCACACTCGTGTACCAGGACCACTGGATTTCGATGGTTTCTCTCGCCTTCATACACTCAGAGCTTAATTTTAGCACAAGGGTAGAGTTCTCTCACACTCTTTCCAGGTTTTAATCCCCAAATATCCTACAACCTGACATCCCAGTGTACCAACCCCTACCTCCCAATCAGCGGGAACTAGACACTGTCTCTAGCAGTGGGGATGGGCTCTACAGAGCCCCCCACACCCTCTCCCAAGTCACTTGAGTTCCAACTGCACACTCAAAGTGACTAGAGTAAGATGATGCAGCTGGCAGTCTAGGAAATTATCCCTCTAATATCCCTGCTCAGATATTAACTTCACCATTTTGAGATTTAGCGCCTCCAATCAACTGCCAACCAGCACACAAGGCTGCCTTTTGTGATGTAAAGAGCTCAATAATCCTGAATGGACTCAGAGCCATTGTAGAAATCAGCTTGCTGTCAGGGGTCAAGTGTTTCCCATTAAATGTCAAAAGGCCACTTCATGATCAGAATGACCTCCTTTCTCATCGGTATTTGTTATCTGTGTGCTACACCAAGCATGGTAAGTGGGAGTGTGTAGTCTCTGGCAGCCTGCTTCTAGCTAGATTTGAATTTAAAGACTCAAGACCTAATAATAAAAATAAATCTTTTTCAAGATGTCCAGCATAGATTAGTTCACAAAATCAAGGCAATAACTCCATGCATTTTGGTCTTATTTTCCTTATTTTGCTATAGAAATTAAGCCCCAGAGGAAGAGACCTGTCTAAAGTCACAGAGCTCATGATGGCAGGTTCAGATGCAAGCTTGCCTTCTTCAGCACTCTTGAGCTGCCCTTTCCCGTGGCTGGGACTTCCTGTCCTCCAGTTACAACACAGACAGCAACAAGAGCTAAAGAAGCCTGTGAGTGGGTCCCAGGCTACGAGAGCTAGCAGAACCTAGGAGGAGACTGCACCGAGGCAGGAAGACACCAGAGCCTGTGGGGTCTGAGCAGGAAGATTTGCGGACCATCTACCTGGCCAAGATACATGGTGGCAACTCTCTTCAGTGACTCAAAGACACAGAACTTCTAGGAACGTAGCTCTACATGGAGAATAACCAGAAGACGAGTTAGCCCAGGCTGGCCATGTGATCATATTACATTACTCAGCCTTGACCAGCAGGGGCAGGCTCAGGGCCAGCATGCCAAGAAGGAAGCAAAGTCAGGAGTTTCCTGGGAATTAGGGCACCGTGAGCCTGCTGCAAACTGCTCCTCTGCCTTGAAGACTGACAGTTCTATGAGAATCACCCCCCTCCCCAACTGAGGGACCACGGGACCTTCCTCCTTAAATCCACGGAAATCATATGGAACTCTTGCCTTACTCCTGGCTGATACCTGGGCTCACGAACCAGTCTGTATGAGCTGGTCCACTGCCAACAGATAGGTTTCCTTAGCCCCTGTCCTTTCTCCTCCTTGAGAGGCCTACCTGGCCTAGGCCTTTGCTCAATTCACCTCCCCACCTACCCCACACCCTCTCCATCTCCTCTCCAACACCCTAAATCACTTCCTCCTTCCGTGTATAGCAACCTCCTCTGGGAAGCCTTTCTTGGTCCTTCCATAGTCTCTTCCTCTAATAAATACTGTCAGCCATTAATCTCACTTGACTTTGAACTGTATTTACCATCCCTGTTACAATAGTTCAGAAACATTTTCTACTTCTTAGCCTTGTCTCCTGCCAACTAGAATAAAATTGGAGAACTTATCCCCTCCGGAGTATATGACTGAACACGATGGTGAAAAAATGACCCACAAATATAATAACTACCTTTATAGAGCCTTATCAAAGGGCTTCTTTGTGCATTATATCTTTTCTTCCTCCCAGCAGCCTATGAGACTATTACAATCTGACATTGCTGTGTAAGGTCCTCACTGGAGGACAGAGTCATCTAGTGGCTGGTGCTGGTGCCAGCTGAAACTTCTGGAGCTGATAGCCAGAGCACCTACATGTATGTGGCTTGGGCTTCCTCATGGCATGGCAGTCTGGGGTCATTAAGCTTCTTCCTGTGACTCAAGTCTCCATGGGTGAATGAGTCCCACAGTCAAAAGCCGGACAGTCTCTTATGATGGTGTGTCTGAAGTCACGCTGTGTTACTTTCTGATGCATTTTATTGTCACTAGGCTTGGCTGCAATTCACAAGGGAAAGAACCCGCAATACTGTTCAGTGATGAGAACGTCAAAGAATGTGTCTAACATGGCTTTAAATTATCCCAAGTCCACACTGAGCCAACTTTTTTCAAAGAAGAGCATAAGCAGGAGGTGAGGAGGCTGTTCAGTGAATCAAAGGCTTACCACACAAGTGTGAGGATCTGAGTTCAGTTCCCCAGAACCCATGTAACAACACCAGATGCAGTAGCGCTCACCTGTAATTCCAACACTCCTGTGGCGGACCCAGAGAAATGTTCGGAAGCTCCGGGCCAGCTAGGCTGGGTCATGCAGGAGTGAAAGGGAAGGGACGTTGCATCAGACAAGGTAGAAGGCAAGGCCTGACACCAAAGGCTGTCCTCTGACTTCCACATGCATGCTAGAGCGGTGTGGAGTGTTTGTTTAACCAGGCAAAGAGGTGTTACATTTGTTCATGCTGCATTTGTTCAACTGGGCAAAGATGTGTGGCGTTTGCGTTAAGGAAATAAAATTAACCTGGGCTCTGAGAGGCGGGGTTAGCTACTGGTTGACAGGAAGTGGGGGCGGGGCTTAGCCTGAGGGTTTTTTTTTTTTTTTTTTTTTTTTGGTTTGGGAAGTGTGGAAGGGAGTGGCTTCTGGGGACACCAGCAAAGAGAGAAAGCCAGCCAGTTACTGGCTCTAACTCTGAGCTAGCAGGCTTTCACCTTAGCCTTTGAATCTCAGGTTTTTTTTAGGACAAGAGAGATTTAATTAGAACTACCTTTAGTGGCAGCAACAGAGCCATTGTCTGGAGGAACAGAATTCCCCCAGGCTGTGGCCTTAGCAGGCTGCTAGTAATGTAAATCACAGCTACTGTAATGAAGGTAAGCCAACACTATGGCACAAGTGTTCTTGGGTTCTGTCTGTTCTGTCTGTTCTCTCTCTCTCTCTCTCTCTCTCTCTCACTCACACACACACACACACACACACACACACACCATACATATCTCAGCACTCAGGAAATGGCGACAGGAGAGTAAGGCATTTGTGGTCATTACTGACTATGTGGCAAGTTTGAGACAAGCCTGTACTACATGAAAAACAAAATCAAAACAACAACAGCAACAACAAAACAAATACAGGGAAGTAAGTGTCCTTCCCAAGTCGTGCAGCTGACTAGGAACCAGCAGGGAGAGGTCGCCTGTGTTCCCTATGGCTCATATTCTCTTCATGTCATTCATGGGCATGTGCAGTGGCACCCAGGAAAGAGGGAGGAATCAAGGCCAGCGACTGCTCTATGCCTTCTCAGCATCTCCAAGTACCCGGGATCCATCTGCCCCTCTAGGTGCAATTTGACAGATGTCTACTCTCTCTGTCACCTAGAACAAGTAAAGTACAAGCACTGACATCAGATGTATGTGCCCTGTATTAACCCATCTACAGGGAGCAGATATGGCCCTGTCTACAGCCATGCAAAGGGGCTGAGACTGAGGTCAGAGATGGCGGATGGGCTCAGGGCCAGGAGCTAAATGTAAGGGCTGGACCTTAGCACTGGAGTTGGAGTTTAAAGAGGAGAGGCTCTGGCTGGGGTTAGTAGCTAGAACTTAGGTTAGAGGTTGGAGAAGGAGGCTAAAGGCTAGGGCTGGGGATGGGAGATTAGGCTTTATTTCTTTGTTCAAATGAGAATGTGTTTTGGCGGACCTCAGGACTAACATTGGCACTAAAGGATACAGGCTAGGGCTGGGATTGGAGGCTGGAAGCTATGGTATATGTAAGTGCTAGGTTCAAGACCAGAGGCTAGAGGCCAGACTCAGGAGTAAGCCTTCACTCCATTTTTCAGTAGGATCTGGTACTCAATCCAAAGCCAGCATGCCTGCTCACACTTCTGATCAGTACTTGCTAACAATTGATCAGTCAGGTTTTACTATTGGGCTTGTGGCCATATTGATGCAGCTGTACATTTAAACCAATTGCAAATTCCTTTTAAAGGCTTTTATTTTAGTTTTGTAAATATTATTTAGCTGACACACCAAAATGAAAAAAAAAAATGAGTTAGGGATATAGCTGCATTGTAGTGTAATTAACGAATGAGAAGCTCTAGGTACATGAAAAAGTTTACTAAAAAACCAATAGGAGTTGGTAGGGTGTTGCTCAGTTGAGAGAGTGCTTGTCTGACAGGTACAAAGCTCCACATTGGATTTCCAGCTCCTCAAAAGCTGGGTGTAGTGGCACATAACTATAATCCTAGTGCTCAAGAGTTGGAGACATGAAGCTAAGAAATTCAAGGCCATCCATGGCTACACCATGGGTTCAAGGACAGCCTGGAATACGTGAGACTCTCTCTCTCTCTCTCTCTCTCTCTCTCTCTCTCTCTCTCTCAAAAAAGTAAATAAATAAATAAATAAATAAATAAATAAATAAATAAATGGTGATCATGTAGCCACAGACCTGCTTTCCTTTTTCTTCAAGTCGAAGTTGAGGTTTTTGTGCAGTGCATAAAATGTGTGAGTTAATATTTCACAGTTAAAGTCAATTTCCCATTGGGAAGATGGGATAATGAACTCATTGTCACCTGTAATCTACTGACATGTTTCTATTAGTAGCAAAAGCTGCATGTACCTTGTGATCTGGATGATCAGCGGACAAACCCAAGAAATTGAAACCTCTGGTCAAAGCCAAGGCAGCATCTGTCTCATGGTAATCCATAGGCTACAGTTTGAGAAAGCTGCCTGCTCACCAAATACAGAGACAGAGCTAATCAAAACCAGAGACTGCACACACTAAACAAGGTAATAACCAATGAACAACCTCCACAGACCTCAACCATGCTGTGGAACCATCTTTTTGTACAATATGAATATGTACTACTCTTGTTGGTTAATAAAGAGCTGACTTGACAATAGCTAGGCAGGATTTGAGGGGCAGAAGAATGCTTGGAAGAAGAAAGAAGATGTCCTGAGACATATAGTGACCAGGATGGGAAGTGCATACCTGAGGTAAACAAGCCTGGGGCAGCATGTTGAATAATAGAAATTGGTTGATTTTTGTCATAAGAGCTAGCTAAAAATGAGCCTGTGCTATCAGTTGAGCAATTATAATTAATAAGTCTCTGTGTGGTTATTAAGGAGTGGTGGCCAGGACACAGAGAAACTCCACCTATACAACCACCTTAGTTGTATTAGCCCATTGGTTTTTGAGACAGTGTCTTACCATGTAGCCCAGGCCTGCCTAGAACAGAAGATTCCCTTGTCTCAGCCAGCTGAGTGCTGACCCCCTTTGACAGGCTTAGCTTTCCATCCTACCTGCAGACACCTTCACCCTAAAGCCTAGAGAATAACTCTCAGAGGCTGTTGAATACCCCCAAACAATAAACTCAACTCGACCTCTGAAGGCCATTTTTAGAGTCATCTGAAAAGGGGAATGGATATGCGTAGGTGGCAAGATAGGGGAAGGAAACCTGGCTCTCACTCAGGTTGATTGACTCCACCATAAAGTGGGTTATCTTAGTCTCTCTTGTACTATTTTCCTAAGAAAACAGGGCTGGTTAGAGGATCTTTAAAATCTCTATGCTATAGATAGTTTTGTTTGTTTGTTTGTTTGTTTTATTTCTTGTGTCCTCCAGAATCTTTTATTTTACAGAGTCACAGGCATGCCAGCGGTGTTTGACATTCTTTTTAGGAAAAGGAGGTATGTGCCATAATGGGCAGGGCTTTGAGATGTGTCCCCCTCTTCTCTCCTTGACCCCCTGTTTGGTTCCCTGTGAGATTCTCTCTGTGAAGTTCCATGTGGGGGAAAAGTGGCAAGGGAGTAATTGGGTCCACATGCTGCCTGTTGGTAGGGCCCAGCCAAGAAAGCTAAAGGAAGAGAATGAAGTCTGTCCTTGTGAGGTTGCCAGGCTAACAACTCCCAGCATAAGATCAGAGGTGTGATCTCATTGCCTCATCATCATTTATTGAGGAGTAACCAACAGAGGTGAGGCAACAGGATCTCTGGTCTGGACCTTTTTCCAAAGCTGTTTTACCTCTGTGCCCTCAGCGGAAGGCAGTACCATCAGGAAAGACCAACTGTGGTCATGTGAATTCTCTTATTACACTGAGAGTTGCCCCTTCACACTCTGGTCACACCATGCTCCCCTCCCGGGACTCTACCCTCTCATTCTCCTGCTGGACACAGCAGCTGCTGATACTCAGTAGGACAACAGAAGAGCTCCAAGGACTGTCCTCTCTGACACCACCCCTGGCATGCATCTTCATGAGATCCCCGACAGCAGTTGGGTACAAACTCCCTGGGCCCAAGGAGTTGTGGGCCCATGGAGATTTGGCAGGGAAGGCCAAGGACTGCAGGGAAAAGAGCTGTTGACTATGAGCCCACAGTCCAGACCCTTTGGTTCATCTACCCAGGCACTTAGCTCTACGCAGCAGGCTCCAGATGAGAGTAAAGCAAGACCTCTACTCTTATAGAAACCATATTCTAGAAGAGGGGGGTTATGGAAGGGAGGAAGGACTGGTGGGGTACATAATGCTAAGATTGTAGGTGTCCTCAAGAGTGTGATATTGGGGCAAAGAGACTCAGACACAGGTGTGACCTCCCAGTACCAGCTTGCACTGGCTTCCTGGGAGAGCTTGGAAAGGTCACTTTCCTTCTTTGGATTGTTTTGTTGATGTTGTTGTTTTTGAAAATAAAATAAGTAGGACTGATTGGAATAAGTAATTTTCAAACTTAGTTTCCTCTATGGCAGTGAAATGAGGAATTATCCAGGACCTCATAAGTTAGACATCCCAGATATTAGGGGAAAGGGTGTAGAGGATATCCAGGTAATCTGAACTTTAAGTAAACCAATTAATAAATGTTAAAACATAATTATGTTCTAAATAATTCATGGTTCCATGTAGTTGGTTGGTTTTTTACTCTTTTGGGGGGGGGGCCCATCACCCAGCTCCCAAATAATCACACAGAGAGGCTTATTCTTACTTATAAATGCCTGGCCTTAGCTTGGCTTGTTTCTTGTCAGTTTAACTTAAATTATCCCATTTACCTTTTGTCTCTGGGCTTTTACCTTTCTCTATTTCTGTATATCTTTCTTCTTTTTCTGTGGCTTGCTGGGTAGCTGGGTAGATGGCCCCTGGAATCTTCCTCTCCTCCTCTTTATTGCTCCTCAATCTCTCTTGTTTCCCAATCCCTCTTTTTCTCCTTTTATTCATTCTCTCTGCCTGCCAGCCCTGCCTATCCTTTCTCCTGCCTTGCTATTGGCCATTCAGCTCTTGATTAGACCAATCAGGTGTTTTAGACAGGCAAAGTAACACAGCTTCACATAGTTAAACAAATGCAACATAAAAAAAAAAATGCAAACCATCTTTGCATCATTAAACAAATATTCCACAGCATAAACAAATGTAACACACCTTAAAATAATATCCCACAACAGTTCCACCTTTACTAATCAGTGTTCATTACTTACCTTGCTAAACTGAACAGCCTACCATAGATGACAAAGGGGTAAGGAAGCAACCCCTGGGCTTAGGATCTCCACAGCCAGGCTTGCAGCCTCTCTGGGCTTCAGTTTCCCCGCTGACAGAGCCAGAAACTATCTCCAAGATGGTGATGGATAATCTTCATTGGGAAAGTGGGAGACGCCTTCATTCCAGAGCTCAGCTTGAAGCAAACCTAGGGTTTCTATCAAATTCCTAAGGAAGGCATGCAAATCAGTACTAGTGACCACAGAGAAAAGTGCTTTGTCTGGGGCTCATTTTCTGGAAAACCACTTTAGACTTCTTGAATCTCCCTAGATTCTGACTTTCTATCTATAGGTCTTTGCTATTTGTGGTGGTTTGAAAGAAAATGGCCCCCAACAGGAGTGGCACTATTAGGAGGTGTGGCCTTGTTGGAGGAAGTGTGTCACTGTGGGGGTGGGCTTTCAGGTCTCTTGAGTCCCTGAGTGTGACTGTAAATCGACTTCCTGTTGCCTCTGAGTCAAGATAAAAGGACGGTCGCCCCAGCACCAAGTCTGCCTGCGTGCCATCATGCTTCCTGACATGATGATAATGGACCGAAACTCTGAAGCTGTAAGCGAGCCACCCCAATTAAATGTTTCCTTTATAAGAGTTGCTGTGGTCATGGTGTCTCTTCACAACACTAAAATCCCTAAGACACCATGCTTCTTAAATGTGAGCCAGAAGCTGGTCAAATGCACTTATTGTACAATTATGAAGACTGGAGTCTGGAACCCTGCACCCATGTAAAAAGCCAATCAATCATCCTGCACACACCTGTAACCCCAGCTGTGAAGAGGGGCAGAGATGAGATGATACGTGGGCCTTGCTGGCTTCTGGACCAACACACACCCCCAAAACAAAGCAAAATAATAAAATAAAATAAAAGAACATGCAAGCCTTCAGGGTCGGAGGGAGACCCCTGCCTCAAAGGAATGGTTGGAGGATGATAGAGAAGGATGTCTGGAGCCTTCTTCTGGCCTCTGAGTGTGCACACAGGAGTGAATACCCACACTTATCTATGTGCATACATGAACACAGACACATAAGCAAATAAAATGTTCAAGGTTAGCCTTGAACATAGTGAGGGTTACATAGTGAGGATGTTCCAGGCCATCCTGAGCTACAGTGTGAGACCCTGTAATTGAAAACAAACAACAAAAATATCCAATGCAGCAGTTTGATAAAAATCCCATTTCGTTCCCCTCTCCTCCATGTCCTTTGACCTCAGGTGACCCCATCAGTCCAGCAAGAGGTTGGTCAAACAGGTTCCAGAGTCTGAACTAAGTCCCAAGATGACCAAATGGCTTTGTCCCCAGTGCTGTTCTCTTCCCCGGGTTGGGGAGCTGAGATTGACCTCAATGCTCTTTTGGTCCACTGGTCTTAGAAGTGCTGGCTCTGGGGTCTCCCACCCACCAAGAGTTTCACTGGCAAAAAGGGCAACACTTCTTAATAGGAAGAAAAAACAATCCTAGAGCTAGATACAAAGCAGAAACGGGAACAACAAAATGCCCCAAAGCTCCTAGCAGCCTTTCGGAATGGGCTTTGAGTGGCGAGAATCATGAGCAGCTCCCCCACATCTCTAGCATCCCCAGCTTTGGAGCAGGCTGTGAGCAGCTGGGGCGGCTCAGCTGGCCACAGTGTTCATTTTCTCTCTGGGGGAGATGGTAGTCAAGGCAGTCTGCTCTCAATTACCTGGTCTGTGGTTTATCTAAGCCACAACAACTTCAGGGTAAGGAAGAAGGGGACTGGAAATCAAAAAGAAAGGAAGAAAATGAGCCCAGAGAAGAGACAGAGAGGAGCTGGAGAAACCATGGCCATGGCTATGCCCACTCCAGCAACTACAACAGCACGGTGATCACAGTCAAAACAGCTGCGGTAACCGCTTATTTCAATGTCTCATGGATCTGTGGGTTGACTGGGCTGGCTAGGCAGTGCTCACTTTGGGTCCCTGCAGCCACCTGAAGTCTTGGCTAGAGAGTGCACTCCAAAAGGCCCTTTCATGAATGTCTGGCACCTTGGCAGAGGCCATAGGTGAGCTGGGTGGTAGCCTCCATGTATTCATGTTATGTGGCCAGTCTGGGCTTCTTCACAATGTGGAGGTCTCAGCATAGTGGCTTTCTCACAGGCTGGTGGCTTACCCTTAAGTGTGGTGTACATCAGGTTAAAAATACGAAGAAAAGAAAAGAGAGAGAGAGAGAGAGAGAGAGAGAGAGAGAGAGAGAGAGAGAGAATGAAATTGGAAGGAAAGTGTGCTGGCATCCTGGGGAAGTGGATGTGGTCAAGATATATTGTATGCTGCTGTGGATATCGCTCTGTGTAAATAGAGTTCTGATTGGCCAGTGGCCAGGCAGGAAGTATAGGCGGGACAAGAGAGAGGAGAATTCTGGGAAGTAGAAGGCTGGGGAGAGACACCGCCTACCGCTGCCATGAAAAGCAACATGTAAAGACACTGGTAAGCCACAAGCCATGTGGCAAAGTATAGACTAACAGAAATGGGTTAATTTAAGATAGAAAAGGTAGATAACAAGCAGCCTGCCACGGCCATACAGTTTGTAAACAATGTAAGTTTCTGTGTGCTTTCTTGGTTGGGTCTGAGTGACTGTGGGACTGGCGGGTAAGAGAGATTTGTCCTGACTGGGCCAGGCAGGAAAACTCTAACTACAGTATGCTATGCTATATAAAATTTTCTTTTTTTAAGATTTATTTTTTAATTGTGCATCTGCATGTGGATATGTGCACATGTATGTGGGTATCCTCCACGACCAGAAGCATCCAATTCCCCTGGAGCTGGAATTACAGGCTGATATAGGTGCTGAACTGAACTCCAGTCCTCTGTAAGAGCAGTACATGCTCTTAGCTGCTGAACCATCTCTCCATCTCACAAATACAAAATTTTCAAAGAACAAATTAGAAGGAGGAAGTGGAGGAGGAGGACAGAGACAAGGAGGAGGAGGAAGAAAAGGAGGGAGAGAAAAAGAAGAGGAGGAGGAGGAGAGGAAGAGGAAGAAGAAGAGGAGGAGGAAGAGGAGGAGGAGGGAGGAGGAGGAGGGAGAAGGAGGAAGAGGAGGAGGAGGAGGAGGAGGAGAAGGAGAAGGAGAAGGAGAAGAAGAAGAAGAAGAAGAAGAAGAAGAAGAAGAAGAAGAAGAAGAAGAAGAAGAAGAAGAAGAAGAAGTAGAAGAAGGAGAAGAGTTAACTACTTAGTTAAACTCTGGTGTATTCTAGCGACTGAAAGGACCAGACCAGATTCAGAGCTGGGGGGCTTCAGGGAGCGTAGACACCTTCCACAGTGTCCTTGCAGGGTTGCTGGGACTGTGGTGCACTGAAAAGCTCCCAGAGAGTGAAAGCCTCTGGTCAGTGGTACAGAGGTGGCCCTCTAGACCCCAAGCAGGTGCGTGTGCTTGCTGTAGTTTAGATGGGGAAGGTCCTTCAAAGGCTTGCTGCCAGGGACTGGTGGCACCTTTAAAGATGGGGCCTAAGAAGAGGTCTTTGGAAAGTGGAGGCACACCTTTAAGGAGGATTAGGGGACTCCACCCCATTGCCTGCTCTTGTGTCACCAGTCTCTACATTTTCTGAAGCAACAAAATTCAGGTGGCTCAGCGGATGTGTCCAATTCAAGAGGTCCTCTACGTCCCTTCCTGCCCGCAAGTGCAAATGTGGGTGTGTGCACTAGGACATGCGTGTGCATTTGAGAGGATGCAAGTGTACCTCTGCACATCTGACTTTGCTCCAGAGAAGACTGCCAAGTGGGTAGTTTATCCTGGAAACAACCCGGGATGTCTGACTACTTATGTAGCTGTGTGTTGTACGGCCTCTTAATTTAGCCCTCATTCCAAATGCATGACACGTCCTTTTGACACCTTGAAGAAATGTTCCTCAGATGGCAGGCTGGGCACCACAGCTCCAGGCTGCCAAAGGAAAACACACAGCTCTGAAAATTAAAAGTGATTTAGATCCTCCTAGGAAATGCCTTGCTTCAGGCCACTTGATGTGGTCATTTATTAAGTGGCTTAATCAGGAAAGGGAACTCAGTCTCAGAGCAATTAAGTCCCTTTCTGGGCACTCCTGGGTCCCCTGACGATGGGTGGGGAATGTGTTCATAATATATTCTCTCCAGAAGAGACCTGATCCCTGAGTTGGACAAGGGTTAGACTGCTTAGCCAGGGAGACTGTTGCCTAGAAACACCTAAATCCTCAGGTGTGAGGAACTTCCCTTTGATGGAAGCCAAGATGTCTTTGAGCATGGTTTCATTTGCCCTGCAGTGGGAAGGTTAGAGTCACATACTGGCAGCATGTGAAGCTCCATGCTCTCCCTGGCCCAACCCTGCCCTCCCTCTGCCAAGGAAACAGAGACACAATGTCCGTACTCGAGGCCACACACTTCGACTCTGGACTGACACCCAGGACTCCTTTCTTGAAATGCCTGACTCTTGCTTAAATTAGAGAGAAAAAGAATTCTCCAGGGCTCTACTGGGATACTGAAGGAACCCGGCCCCCAGATAAGTAGATATGGATCCAGGAAAGCAGCAAGACCCAGTGGGCTCGACATTCCTGTGCCAGGGTGAAAGCTGAATATGCGTAATTTATTCAGAAGTGTTAATTCGAGGTCCAGCACTAAGAGGCTCCATGTAAGAAGATAGGAGAGAACAGGGCCTCTCCGTAGTGACAGATCTTAGCTTACAGCGGGTAGAAGGAAGGGAGAGGATGAGAGACTGTGTGCATGGATAAGTAGACAGGTAGATGAATGGATGGTGGGAAATAGATGGTGGGTAAGGTGGAAGGGAAGGTTACTACTACTCCACAGCCCACATGGCAGCTAAAACCGACTCTAATCAGAAACTCTGCTCAAAAACAACTAAATGCATAGCCAGTCCTCCGCTACCTGCCCCCACCCACCCCCACCCCGTTCTGCCCCAATCACTGTGTCTTCGCTTCCATTCTGTTTCTGTGACAAAATACTCTGAGCAAAAGCAACGTAAGGATGGAAAAGGTTTATTTAGTCTTACAGGTTCCAGCCTATAATTGAGAGACATCAAGGCTGGAACTCAAGATTCTGAAGCAGAAGCCAAGAAGGAACACTGGCTGCTGGCTTGCTCACCCATAGCCTCCTGACTAACTAGCTAACTAGGACCACCTGCCTAGAGACGGTGCCACCCACAGTGATCTCAATAGTCACGACAATCGCCCACCAGCATGCCCAAGGGCCAGTCTAATCCAGGCAATCCCCAAGTAAGGCTTTCTTCTAAGATGACCCTGGGCGGTGTCCAGTTGACAGTTCAAACTAACGAGGACACATTGCCCTTTGCTTCCGTTCAGGTTAATCACATCCCAGCATACCCGGCACTACCACTAACCAAAGCCGTTCCTGTCCCTTAAGCCAGGCTGACACCTGCTCCTAAAAGATCACCTACTCACCCCTGCACCTGCCACTCTTTCTGCCATATCCCCAGCCCCCACTCTTTACACCACACCTGTCTTGTCACTCACCTAAACACTGGAATTGGGCTGTCTCTGTGAAGCTAGATATATCTCATTATCCTCATTAAATGATCAGGTCATCAAGGTTACACACTGCCCCACCCTCCAGGGTCCCCATACACTAAAGCAAGGGGTAGGCACACAATAAATGCTCAGTAAAGACTTCAAAAACACCATGGTATATGGAAGAGTAGGTAAGAGGGATTCCCTGGGGCACATACCTGGCTGGGGCTCAACCCTCGGGAATTGAAAAGCCTCTCCTTCCTGTACATCTCTACTCCGTGTTACTTTACTGGAGGCTGCCCTAAGGGTTACCTATGGGTGGAGGCCAGAGAACTGAACAGAGATGGGCGGGAAGCCTCGTGGAGTCCTCCATAGCAGTATTCTGAGTTAGTAAATGACTCGGAATGGACAGCTATCCTCATGCTGGTGTGAAGGGAGCACAGAGGGTCCAGCTAACGCAGTGATACTTTAGTGCCAGGCTTCGTTCCCTGCCAGAGTCAGGGCACCTGAGGTGTGAACTACCAGCTAGCCTAAGCAGTTCCAAATAGATCGAAACCTCTTAGCATTTCCAGGCAGCCTCTTTCTCTCTGATGGCTGTCTGTAGCCTCTCTCAACAGAGGAGAGGGGAGGAATTAGCCGCTGCAACCCGACTGAGGGAAGAAAACACCTCTAAATACACGTTGACACTTCCAGGGTCCATGACCAATGTTTGCACCTTTGCACCTTTGGACTCTCAACAGAATAACACTGTTGAATTCATAAAATATTCATGATTGCAAAAATTAATTATGTTGAAATCAATTTACAAAAGCTGCCTTTAAATTGTGATATAATGATTCATGTGTGGTGATATTTTATTTGTGCTGAAATGTGGTGTTTTATTTGTATGTTAATAAATAAAGTTGGCCTGGAGATCAGCATTCAAATAGCCATTAAGCTGAAGTCTGGCGGTGGTGGCACATGCCCTCAATCTGATCACATGGCAGGCAGAGTCTCTGTGTGGTCAAGGATGCAGCCAATCGTGGTGACACTAGCCTTTAATCCCAGTACCAATTATAGAGACCTGGAGGTCTGTATAGACAGGCAGTGACGAGGAAGTCATATGGCTGGGCTTAGAGCCAATGAGAAGGCAGACAGGAAGGCAATAAAAGCTCAGGTTCGCCGGGAAGAAACTCTCTGTGGAAGCTCCTGCTGGTGGTAAGCTAAGGCTAGTTGTGGCTATTCCCTCTGATCTCTTCGGCTGTTACCTCTGTATTTGGGTCTATGTTTCTTATTTAAAAGACTGTTTAGAAATTCGTCTACATACATGGACTTATTTTTATGCTTATTTGTTTGATGTATCCCAGGCTGGCCTAAAAGTCATTATGTAGCCCAGGCTAAACTTTAATTTATTGTGTAGTGTGGGATGACTTTGCACTCATTATATAGCCCAGGTTAGACTTGAACTCATTATATAGCTAAGGATGGCCTTGAACTCAAAATCCTCTTGCCCCTGCTTCCTACATACTGGGACCACAGGGGTTCACTACTATATTTGATTTATGTAGTACCGGGAATGGAACCCGGGGCTTCGTGTGTGCTGGCAGGCAACTCTACCAACTAAGCTGCATCCTCAGCCTATGACTTCTTTAGTAACATTTTAAATGCAAAACCAAGAGCTGGAGCTGGAGCGGCAGCTAGAGGACAAGGGTTCGATTCCCAGCACCCACATGGTGGTCCATAATCATCTGTAACTCCAGTTCAAGGGATCCAACCTTCTGAACTCCCAGGGTACCAGGATGCCATATGGTGCTCATGCATGAATGTAGAAAAAAGACCCATATGCATAAATTGAAATAAGTCTGGAAAAAAAATTTAACTGTAAGACCAAGTAGCAAGTCTAGAAAGTACCAGAATATCAAAATGATGGGCATAACTATCCCAATAAGACCTGCACTGAGTGAGATAAAAATACTTGAGCACGTTCCCTCACTTTGTTATGACAGCTACTTACAGTTTTGGAGAACCTCTTAAATTTCATTTTGAGATTACAGAAAATGAAGATGTCCTTTCCCCATCCACGTTTGCAGATGCCTTGAATTCCTTGGTTAACATTTTCACAATGGTCACCCCATGATGGTGACATTGTCCATCAAATGATCTTATGCAAAAGGCTTGGCATTTCCAACCTCAAGTGCTCTATTGGCCAGGAACGCAAAAACTACTCAACAAATGGTATCTGATTCCTTTCCTCTATCCCTACCTTCTGTGGACAGGGGAGAGCCTCTGCCTGCAGTCTGCATGCTGCAGATTGGCTGGTTCCTAAAAGCAGGTGACTCTAAAGAGAGAGGCAGGCCTCTGCTTCTCTCATTGGGCTATGGTTGCAAGTGGAGTGAAGCAGGAGATAACAGGCAGGGTAATTACTGAAGGGAGACCTGGGTGGGCAGGAAACATTTGAAGACAGTTCATCCTTATGAAAACACCCTCCCTTTGACACCAGACAGCTCTGAGAAGGGGAGAGAAGGGACATGAAAGGGAATCTCCAAACCCCTGCCCTGGCCATTATCAAATGGCCAGGAAGGTGTGCCATCAGCTGCTCCTTGCATCCCAGCTCCAGCTGCCTAGCTCCCAGGACCACCAGGAGGAGAGGTGAAAGGCCTGGCTTTAAAGGGTCCCTGATGTGTGATATCACTCTATAAGCTGTGAATGTGTTGCTCTGATTGGTTGATCAATAAAATGCTGATTGGCCAGTAGCCAGGCAGGAAGTATAGGTGGAACAAGCAGACAAGGAGAATTCTAAGAAGAGGAAGGCTGAGGAGGAGACACCAGCCTGCCATCCAGGGAGCAGCATGTAATGACACACAGGTAAAACCACAGAACACGTGGCAGCATATAGATGAACAGAAATGGGCTGAGTTTAAGTGTAAGAGCTAGTCAGTGGTACGCATGAGCTAATGAACAAGCAGTTTTAATTAATATGAGCCTCTGTGAGTTTGTGTGGGTCTGAGGTGAGAGACACAGGAGAAAACTTCAGCTACAGTTCCTTGTCCTGCCCACGAGGACAAGCTTGCTTCAAGACTAGCCAGGTCCTGGGTTCCCCTCTTTCCTTTGTCTTCTCCCAGATCACAAACCTGTGTGGTCCACTTCAACCCAACAGTCCCATTGCTTATAGCACAGTGTGGGATAATGGCCACATGTCAAGACTCGGGTTCAATTCCCTTCACTGTCACCATAGTAATAAACCCTACCATCTGTAACATGAACCCCATGATAGACCTCACCTCACAGAGGTCCCAGGCAGTCCAAATTCCTTCTCCCAAGGCCCCTTGCTTTGTGTCTGTCTGCACATAGTAGCCGCTCAGTAAAAGCTACCTGTGATTTACAAATTAACAAGAAAATGATTTTCTTGAGCATCCACTGAGTATAAAAACTCTATATAATCATATTAGAAGCTTTTCTGTCACGGTAACAAAACACCGTGACCAGAAGCAACTTACAGAAAGAAGAGTTTATTTGTGCTTGCAGTTCCGGACAGTTAAGAGCCCATCATATGGGGTGTGTGTGGTGGTGTGGTAGTGGCACACATCTTTAATCCCAGAGAGGCAGAGGCAGATGGATCTCTATGAGTTCAAGGCCAGCCTGGTCTAAAGAGCTAGTTCCAGGATAGCCAGGATTATACAGAAAAATCCTGTCTCGAAAAACTAAAATAATAAATAAATAAATAAATAGATAGATAGATAAACAAAACCAAAAAGAGTCTGTTAAGATAGAGAGGAATAGCAGCAAGCAGCAGTTACAGTACCCAGGAGCAGGAAGCTGAGAGTGGGGTGAGGCTATACACCCCCAAATCCTGCCCCCAGTAATGTACTTCCTCCAGCAAGACTGCACTTCCTAAACCTCCCCCAACAGTAACAGTTCAGACATTTGAGCCTGTGGAGGACATTCTCATTAAAAACACCACAATCAGATCATCTCTACATTTATTAAGAATAGACAGAGGCAAGGAGGGAGGAATTACTCAGTCCAGTAAGTTCTGAAGAGTTAGAGAAGAGGAAAGCAGAATTGATGTCTGAGGAAATCAGCAGTATCAACTAACAGCTGAGGATGGTGTCTGCCCCTGATGAGAGGGGAGACCCCTGGGGCAGGAGGCTGGGGTGACTGAGATGGAAGCCCTGTTCTAGATACAAAAGGTGCTGAGAGATCCCAGGAGGCAGCCTATCCACACCCCTGAGCCATGGATGAATCTGCATGTGTGTACATGTAAGCATATTTGTGGGGTGACTGCTTTCTTTACATGCTGGGCAGGATCTCTGACCCCATCTAAGAACCACACAGGGTGCTCGGCCTATCTGGGAAGTCTCTCCCTACAACAGAACTGGATTTACTCTACTCTATGTGTTTTCTCAGATTAGAAGTCTGGAGGGGCTGGAGAGGTGGCTCAGAGGTTAAGAACACTGGCTGTTCTTCCAGAGGTCCTGAGTTCAGTTCCCAGCAATCACGTGGTGGCTCACAACCATCTGTAATGAGATCTGGTGCCCTCTTCTGGCCTGCAGGGATACATGCAGACAGAACACTGTATACATAATAAATAAATAAATCTTTAATTAAAAAAAAAAAAAGAAGAAGTGTGAAGGCCACCAACGCGTACCCTAGGCCTTCCCAGGCACAGTGCTTGCTTTTCACCTGGCCTCGTTAGAAAACGGAACTGTTAAAAAATGGAACTGCAGCCTTGTCAATCATTCCTCTTTGCTGAGGACCCACACGCCAGGCACCACTTCCCATGTCGGAGATCTAGGCAGGAATCGATCAGGTAGGCTGGCAACGAGCAATCAGACCGGCATGATGCCATCGCACACTGGTAAGGGCTCAGAAGAAATAAGGATTACAGTGTGGAGATTGGGGAGGGGGCGGCTAAGGTATAAATTAGAAGTGGGGAGGGGCTTTGTGGGTTGGAAGGGCGGGAAGGAAGCAGAGAGGCCCCTGTGTGGTGTGCGAGCGCAAGTGTTACACTAGCCCCTGAGATCTTGCTTAGGAGTTGCAATGGCTGCAATAGGAAACGACCGGGGAATTCTAATGTTACAGTGCCGCGGCACATTTGGAAAATGGCTGAAGCTGCTGGGAAAAGTTGTGAGGAGGAACAAGAGCTGGGAGGTCACATGTCAGGCACCAGGCCGGGCCCAGTAACCCACGATGAACAAGACGGCCTCCGACTCTCGATGCTTTGGGTCTTAAATCAGGAGCTTTAGGGTTAGATGCCCCAGGCCAAAGCTGATGGTCTCCCAACTCAAAAAGAGGGACCTGCAATGCTTCCTCTTGCTCTCCCAGTCACTGCAGAGGCCCGTCTTTACGCTATAGTTCTCCATACTGTCCCCTCTCGGTTCCTCTCCCCTAATTCTCCATGTTATCCAAAGTCCTCATCAAGGCCACCTTTCTCCAAAAAGCCTTCCATGCCCAGAGGCCACATTTCCTCTCCCCATGTCAGGCTTCAGCCTGATGGTAAGTAGCAAATGGCTGTCTTGTTTTCTTGTGTATTGGAAGATTGTCATTGTTGGGGTGGAGCTGCAGCTCAGTGGATAGGGCATTGGTTAAGCATGCATGAAGTTTTGGATTCAGTTCCTAACACTGCATAAACCAAACATGGTGGCACATGCCTATAATCCTAAAAAGGATAAGAATTCCAAAGACAGCTTGGTCTACATGACACCCTTTCTAAAAAGAAACAAGCCAGGTGGTAGTGGCACATACCTTTAATCTCAGCACTTAGGAGGCAGAGTCAGGCGGATCTCTGTGAGTTCAAGGCCAGCCTGGTTTACAAAGTGAGAGCCAGGACAGACACCAAAACTACACAGAGAAACCCTGTTTTGAAAAAAAAGAAAGGAAGGAAGGGAGGGAGGGAGGGAGGGAGAGAGAGAGAGAGAGAGAGAGAGAGAGAGAGAGAGAGAGAGAGAGAAAGAAAGAAAGAAAGAAAGAAAGAAAGAAAGAGAAACAATTTTCACCATGGGCATTACCTGTTTCCTTGCCAGTAACTTCGATTTGTACTGACCTGAACTTAGAATCTAAGCACCTTAAGTGTTCTTGGGTTTGTACTGGGGCTGGAGAGTGTGTTTGTTTCAGTGACCAGAACATAATGAGATTAAATTGAAGTGAATGGCTGCTGAGCACTGTCAGTACTGATGTGGGTGACACGTGACCTTCTGCCACGTCTCAGAGGAGAGGCAGGCTAGAAAAAAGCTACCGATTCCTCATAAACACCCTCAGCCCCAGCCACGTGCCGCTGCAGTAGCCACAAAGATTATAACACATCGAGGGCACAAATTTTTCCAATTAAGAATGCATGCTATTCAGTAACTGAATTTATTTACATTTTCTTCCTTCAGCTTCCCCTCTTTCCACTTGAGACTCCCTCCCCCAAAGCCATGGCTATAAATCATGACTGAAGCCCCTTCTGAAGGACTGACTCAGGGACCCAGAGGATGGAGTGCATTGATGGTAAACTTGCCACTATCGTGGCATCAGAAACTACTTCTACATGTGAACATGTGTACTCATGTGTGTACCTATCTGTGCTGGTATTGTGTTCCCCAAAATATTGTGCACGCTAGTAAACTTATCTGGGGTCAGAGAACAGAACAGCCACAATATTAAACATAGAGGATAGGCAATGGTAGCACACGCCTTTAATCCTAGCATTCCAAAGGCAGAGATCTGCCTGGATCTCTGTGTGTTCAAGGAAACAGCCAAGCATAGTGACCCACGGCTTTAATCCCAGGGAGTGATGGTAGAAAACAGAAAGGTATATAAGGCGTGAAGACCAGAAACTAGAAGAATTTGGCTGGTTAAAGCTTTTAGGCTTTGAGCAGCACAGTTCAGCTGAGATCCATTTGGATGAGGCCTCAGAAACTTCTAGTCTGAGGAATTGGCGAGGTGAGGTGGCTGTGGCTTGTTCTGCTTCTCTGATCTTCTGGCATTCACCCCAATACCTGGCTTCAGGTTTGATTTTATTAATAAAAACTTTTAAGATACATGCTACACCCATCATTCCTCTTAACTGTAAGCATGATGCGTTAATGTGTAGCCACATGCATACAGGTAGGGACACATAGTTGCCTGTACACTTGTTGCTTATGTGTGTGTGCACAGATGTTCCTGTTTAGTTCTGTGTACATGTGTGTGGGTCCATCCATATACCCTTCAATATCTTTCCAGGCTACCAAATGCATTGCTACGTCTTAATCCATTTTCTGGGGCTATAACAAAAATACTCAAAGCTGGGAAATTTGTGAAGAAAAGAGGTTTTGTTGAGGCTTGATGGTTCAGGAGATGAATGACTAAGCAAAGACGAAACCTAAAGGCCAACCTCCTTTGCAACAACCTACTTTTAAGATAACTAATCCAGTTCTGCAGCAGCCGAAGGCCCAAGAGAGAGGTGTGTACTGAGTTCTGCCCCAGCCCAGCTTCCAATGCTCTTTAGCTTCTGTTCATCTGCCCACACTTGACTGGTCAAAGCCAGTCACACAGGCAAACTCAAGGTCAAGGAAGCAAGGAATTGTGGATCACCTACAGCAGCATAAGTAGGTGATGAAGGACGTTTACCAGACGGAGTGGGAAAGGACATGAGCTGTAAACTGTGCAGGGTGGCAGTAGCCTTGAGTAGGAAGTGGACAGCATGGAAAGACTCTCTGGACACACATGCAAAGTCCAATGGAAAAGGGCCTCATAAGCCATGCTAGAGGCCGTGGGTCATCCCAAAGCTGCTGGGTACTGTTGGATGAAACATACTAAGTCTTATTTGTGCTAGATGACCCTGGACACTTTGTAATGGATGGACTGGGCCCTAGGGAGTAGAGAGGAAGAGAAAGGAATATTTAATTAATGCCTCTTGTACACCAGACAGTGCACACTGTCAACTGGAAGAGAACAGCACCCCTGCAATCTCTCCACTCTTGGCCTCACAGTCCCTGTGGACTAGGCAGTTGGTCAAATGGACCCTCCCACCCTCCTGTCCATTTGAGCATCATTGCAGTGGCAATCAATCACCTGACCCAAAATGAGCCCATAGGTGTTCTCTGCCTCTGCCTCTATCTGTCTCTGTCTCTCTGCCTCTCTCCGCCCCCCACCCCCACTCTCTCTCAAGAATCTGCAGAAGAAACAGAGGTTTTACAGTGCTCTAACCAAAAGAATGGTCAAAGGCAGTGGACCCTGGGAAAACGACGCTTCAGAGGACAGAGGTGCCCAAGGGACGCAGAGAAAGGAGGCCATTGCAATACCAGTGTCAGGGAAAGGCATTGCCTTGATTTCCAACAGTTCCCCAAGTCCTCCTAAAGACAATGCTCCCCTCCTAAAGATAATGGTACTCCCTCTACTTAAACCTAGGCTACTGCCTCCCCGCCCCCAGTTCTCATGTTTATTCTTTGGTTTCTTCTGTAATCGGAGTGGATTTCTGCAAACTGTGCAGAATATTCCAAAATATCTTGACGAAGACCTCATGTCCCAGACTCACCCCAGTATAGCAGATAAGAACACAACAGGGCCATGGGCAAAGCCAGGGTTCAGCAGATGTGTGGTGGCTGAGGGTACTGCCTCCAGCCTAGCAGGGGCAAATGGGACTGGAGGGCATGAAACTCAGGAAATCTCAGGGGCTGGGGACTGAGACTCAAGGAAGGCAAGGGATGACTTTTCCTAAATAATTCTCAAACACCAAGAAGCCTCTAGACCCTGGGAATACTGAAGAGCATGATGGGAAAACTTACCTGCGCAGTTCTCTGCAGCCCAACAGCTTGGGTTTTAGTGTGAGGGTCTGGTGTCGTTCTGTGATGGACACCCAGCTTCACAGTGGTGCCCGCCTCACAGAGGTATCTGAGATGATGCTTGGCACCTGGAAGGCTGTCAGCAGGCTCTCCTGTTCTTACTACTTTTGTTACAGAGAGGCCAAGGGTAGCAAAGCTACCCTTTTTTTACAGTTTGTTTACAGTGCAAGTTGTGGTATCCAAGATGACATTCTGTGTGCTATCCACATGACTCTTGGTCAAGTTGATGGACCTCTCTGGGCCTGTTGGTTCATCTGTAAATACTAACTATACCCACTTGACAGAATTATCATACCCACTGAGTGTCAGCATGTCATAATACACACACAAACGAGTCTATTAATGGGAGCTCTTTTTCTTCATTTTAATGGATATTTCTGGCTTTATCTGAAGGCACAGGGGCTGATGAGAAAAGAGAGAAGGAGGATGCACGTAAGTTATTTTTGGTCTCCATCATCGTCCACACATGACTATAGAACCTTTGGGGTAATCTGCTTTGTGCTCAGTCCCAAGAACCAGCTGGACAGAAGGAGCAACATTGTCTCAAGCCCATAGGAATATGCAATGTCACGCTTACATGCAGCTGTCTTTTGCTTTCTGAGAACTGTTCTAATGAGACCTAAATCCTGGAAACACCATCAGATAATGCAAAACATTTCGGCAGCTGAGTCTCCCATTTGTCTCAGAATCCAGCCGTTTTGAATACATTAGCTCACTTCCTCTTCCCAACCCCCCCCCCCACCCCAGGGAGTGAGGTGCTCTGTTAGCACTCTCCTCCCCCAAGCAGGGAGACTGACTCCTGAAGATTAAGTTGCTTGTTCTTGGTTACACTACTCCGGAGCAGCAGAGGAAGATCTAACCCAATCAGCTTGTGCCAAAGCCCATACTCTTTCCAAGGTTGCGGTCGATGGTGCACCTCAGAAACACAGGTAGTCTCCTAAGATACCCCTTCTTCTGCCAACCTCCCCTAAGAACCCCTAGTCAAGTATCTCGGTATTCCTAGATTCCTGGCTGTATCATACAGGTTTGGTGTTTGTTTGAAAATAAATCTTTTTGACACTCTATCAGGAAGTTTTCTGAAATATGATAGTCCCCACCATGTCTGCAAGGGGCATGTTCCAAGACACCTCGGGCATGTGTGCTGCCTGAAATCACACCTAGGACTGAACTCTCTCTACGTACTGTTTTCTTCTGTGCATATGCATTATGATAACTTTAATTTATTTATGCATAATAAGAGTTAACAATGACAACTTATAACAACATGAAACGAGAATAAGAATATGTTTGGATAAATGGCTGCTGCCATTACTCTTGTGCTTCAGAGCCCAAGTGAGGGTTGCGTGGGCAAAAACTCTGCCATATCACAGCAGAAGAGCTGGGTAAAAAGAGTTACTGGGTGGCTTGGGGCTGCATAGTAAGAGCTGCGGGTGTTTTGAACAAAGAGGTGATTCATCCCAGGTAGGTCATAACAGGACAGCTTCGGATTTCATCGCAATGTGCAGAAGGGTATACACCATAAAACTGGGGAGTTCTTTATTTCTAAAAATATCTATGTGGGGCTAGAAAGAAGGCTCTATAGTTAAAAACACTAGCTGCCTCCTGTTGAGGATGGGGGTCCAGTTCCCAGCACCCATAAGGTGATTTACAACCATTCATAACTCCAGTTTCAGAGGATCTGACTCCCTCTTCTGGTCTGCAGAGGGACTACAGCGTGCCATAGTGTCCTTCCGTATATGCAGGTAAAACACACACACCCATACATTTTTGAAAATTAATATTTAAAAAGATAAAAATCCCTTTGTAATGTTTTCAAAGTTTGGTTGTCATTGGCCACTGAAACCAAGGATATCCAGAGACTACGTAACACTAACTATAAGCAATTCTGAACACACTTTCACAATCACAGCCCTAGTGAGGAAAGCCTCAATTAGAAAGCACCTACTATGAGCCAGAGGTTTGCTGAGCTTAATCTATGATCTCCCACGTAATTGCATTCAATTGAACAAACAACCATTGAAAGCTTGATGTGGGGCTCTTAAACCCATCTTACAAATGAGCAAAGCAAAGCTCCAAGCTTAAGTAGTTTACGAAAGCGGTGCCTGTGAGTCAAGGGCCCATAGCCGCCTGATGCCAAAGCCCACGCCCCCTGCTCCACCCACACCCCTTGCATTCTCCATGCCTGAGCACATGCTGACAGTGCCACTCTACTGAAACGGTTGGAATGGTTAATGGCCAACGGGCCAGACACGCCTGTCACCACAAGCCAGAGTGCCACCATGCTAATGGAAGACATTTATTTAAGGCTGGTTTTGACCAGGTCCCCCTGCAGCAGCCTCGTCCACCAGGGTGTCCCTGCCCTATCCGTTCTTCCCATATCTTGTTTCGACTACTTCATTAAAGTGTTCTTACAGGGCTCCACATAAATCAATTAGTGCGCATCATTCTATAAAAATCGGCCTGGGGATTTTAGTCTTAATTCAAAATGACAACAAGGTATTGGGTTTCCAAGGTAAGAACAATGTTGGCTTTTGCCAGGTCCCCTTCAAAGTGCAGAGCTTCGTGGGAAGCCCTGAGTGGCTGCCTCTGATACCAGCTGGGAGGAGACGCTCATCCAGGTCCACCCCAAATTGAGATTACCAACAACAGTCACTGCCTTGGGGGAGGGGTTGTCACCGATGAGTGGGGCTGATGCGTTGTAATTACTGGTAATAAAAAATAGCTACCACATAAGAGAGAAGTACCAAGCAAGGAATCCCTACCCCCAGATAGAGTTTCTCACAGGTAATGGAAAGATGAAGAAAAATAATAAAAGGAAGAAAAAAAAAAACCTTACTTCTTCCAGGAAATTTGATCTACCCTTTGTCTATGGAGAATTTTTGTAAAGTAACTGAGGAAATGCAGCTCATAACAGCAGCCCCAGAAAAAATTAGAGTAACTCGGAAAACTTTGCCGTGAGCCACGGGAACTTGGTGATACTGTAGGCGATCCATGGCTGGATTTTTTCAAGCACTCCTCCGGGATCCAGTCTGTGGCTTCTTGGGCCATAGGAAGACTCCAACTCCCAATTCTTCAAGTTGAAGAAAGGCACCCAGCTCTGCAGGATTTCCCCTATAAACAAGAGGGGAATTTTAAAGAACGTGATGGGATTGAAGAGGAGGAAGGAAGTCGTTGATTGGCCTGATGACTTCCCAGTTGGGGCTGTCAGTCAAACTCCTGTGGTCATTCAGACATCGATTTAAACATGTCCTGGGCTCCCAGACCCTTCAGAGGAAACATGGCAGGGAAAAAAAAAAGCTCGTGTGATCTTGTGACCGTGTGTGTGTGTGTGTGTGTGTGTGTGTGTGTGTGTGTGTGTGTGTTACTCCTTACCGACGCGTACTATGTATCATTTCTCTTGCTTTCTCTGCCAGCAGTTCGGTACTGCTGTGCCGCCCTGTGGGCCTGGGAGGAGATCGCGATCTGTCAGGGCTCCTCCCTTTTAGAGGCCTCGGGGAAACTGAGTAAATCCACCCTTA
The DNA here is from genome assembly GCF_903995425.1 of Onychomys torridus. NCBI lineage: Eukaryota > Metazoa > Chordata > Mammalia > Rodentia > Cricetidae > Onychomys > Onychomys torridus. Next base: position 18,440,320 of record NC_050463.1, read on the forward strand.
GACCTGAACTTGGTGACATGACGCCGGGTGGTGCTAACGCCTAGGGATGCTCAGTCCGTCACTCCACTGTCCCGCGGAAAAACCACCCCGGGGCCGATCTCAGCAGCTTCCTGAAAATTCCGTGAACCGACCCCTCGCCGGATGCCGGGCCTCCTGCACCGGCGTCCCCCACCTCCACTCGGAGGGGCCCGGCACAAGGTGAGGCGCCGTCGAAAGGCGCACCAGGCCCAAGCGGTGGCCGCGGGCGGGGACCCGGCCAGGCGTCGCAGGAAGGCGGCCAGGCCTTGGAAGTCGCCTCAAACCCCGCCCGCTGCTGGCACCTCCCAGGCGGATCGGCTGCCTTGCCGGCCTCCAAACGCGCGGCGAGCCCTGGCGCCCTCTCTTTTCGTTTGCACACGATCCCGGATGGGGCTGCAGCCCCCAAACCGTTTTCAAAAGCCGGGCCTTCTCCAGACTGCCGCGTGGGTTGCAGGCTAGAGGTTCGCAGGTCAGTGAGGCAGAGTGAGCCCCTGGGATCCATGTTGTCTTACCCTTGAGGCCTGTTATAGTCAGAGCCACGTGCGGCGCAGGCGACAACACGGTTTATGCCCTTTCCAGAGTGCAGTCACCGGAGCCCAGGGTCCTGCAACCTTGCCTGGGCTTTGGGGTGTCTGAGAACCGTTCAGCTAATGGGGCGAGCAGTAACCCAGCATCTGACGCGGTCCTACACGTCCAGCAACACAGAAACCGCGGCGTGTCAGAGTTTGCAAATGTCAGCACCGCTTGCGCAGACACAGCAGACCTGGCAGCTGCCAGAGGCAGGTGAGGAGGCACAGAGGGCCGCAAAGCAAACCCGCTTGAGCTGCTGGCCCGCTTTCAACGAAACGCACAGCTCAGGCCCCAAGAAGGTTGGGAAAGTTGGTGGCGGAGAGAGAACAAGAGTGACTGTCCAGCGCCACACCCAGACCTGCAGAAGAGCGGACGTGCCCATCTCTGAGACTCACAGAGCATCGCTGATCCGGCGTTTGTATCAGCCAGCAGCAGCACCGGAGTCAGTCCGGGAGATTTCTGCGGCCTTGGTAAAGGCTAGGAAAAATAATGATGAAGCAGACACAAGCTCTGTTTCTCTGATTTCACATGGAGAACCCACTCCACCGGTCTCCTTTTTTGGGGGGGTCACAAGGGCTTGCCCAGAACGAAGGTCTTCTGGTCCCTTGGCCTGGGAAATAGTCAGCGAGTACTTTCTTCCCGCTGGATCATCTGATTCACTTCGAAAGTCCCCAACCAAAACCGAGAAAGCCCTCGGGACACCCATAGGGCCGCGCATGAGTGCAGTGTGCCAGATGTCCGCTGGTCAATGGGCGCCGGTCAGTGGTGGCCTTCGGGCTCCATTCTGCAAGTTTCCTGCCAATTTCCAGGCACAAAGGCCTTAGACCATTCCTGTCCAAAAGTCTGGAGCAAAGAAATCCTGTCGGGCGTGAGCTCATGGGGCGCACCCAATACCGCCTTCCAGACAGTCCGAAGCTCCCAGGGAATTTTCCAGCGCAGCTGGGAATGCAAGGAGACATTTCAATGAATCGCAAATTCCCAAACGTTTATAAAAGTTTCCTCCGTCCTGGCCATAACGTACCCTGCCTGTGCTAGCCGAAACAAACTTTTAATGCAAGCATTTTTTTTTGTGTGTGTGTGTGTGTGTGTGTGTGTGTGTGTGTGTGTGTACGACCGGGTAGAGGAAAACGCATAAGGCTGAAAGCTGAGGTCAAGTAGAGACCCAAGGCTTGGCACTACAGGCCTCTGGAGCAGCTGCTCTATGTGCTGGAACTGAGGACTGAGCTTGCCTAGCTTCTCTGGGGTCAGGCTGGTGTCTATCAAATCCCCACCCAGACAACCTCTGTTCTGTCTTGTAGCAAATTCTGTAAAGGAGGAGCCAGACAGAGACTGCTGAGTTCGAGGAGACCCTAGCTGAGATTCTAACCCTTTTAGGGCAGGCATCCTGCTGGGCCTCCAGCTGCCAAGATGTTCTCTGGCCCAGACCTGCTAGAACTGGTTTGTGAGGAAGGTGGAAGGAGGGGATAGCTAGTATCATGACACACTCATGCAATAGATAATGGGGTTACAGTTTTTTCTATGCTTGCTAGGTAATGACATTTCATCTGGCACCCTGGAGGGCAGGTCCCTCTGCCTACTCCTGAGTATTGCCTGGAGGCTCCAGGCAGGGTTGGTGGTTGAGCTGTGACATGGGGACCCCAAAGGAGGCAACACGGAAGACCCAGAATTATGGATCTCCAGAAGGACACCGAAAATCTGCCTACCCTGAGCCTTGGCTGGGCCCACTCCTGGGAGTAGTTCCATCAACTTAAAGCTTCAAAGGCCCCAGAAGGGGCAGGTTTGTGGTCAAGCCCTGCCTGGGGTTGCAGAGAGCATCCTCCTTGGTAACACAGTTAGGCTAGCACCAGAAGGACTCATTGAGGCCCCAGCAAATAATGGTGATACCGGCTCAAAGTCTTACACCAGGAAGTAACTGGTCCAGCACCCAACCAGGGTGCTTCTCTCCCTCTCTGGCCTTCTTTTACCAAACAACAACACAAACAAACAAACAAGCCCTATGTTGGCTGTGACCAGAGCTGGGATCAGCTGAATCCTTTTAACTATGTGGCTGGGGGGAGACCCTTGGAAAAGGTAGGTCATCCTAAGTAGCAAGGTATGCTCTGAGCCTCACTGTAGCCTGGGTAATATATTTTCCAGGTCTCCCAGGGTCCTTACAGCTCACCCAAGGGCAAGTCCCATGCCATGGATACACTAAGATCTGCCCGACCCATAGAGGAAGACTACAAAGACGACATCTGGATTTCTGCAGGAAACTTATTCTCCTTGTGCTTGCTGGTTTAACACCTACTTAGGCAGTCCTTCGTCCTCAGTTCAAGGGGACAGGCCTCCAGAAAGTAAAGTCGTAGGGAATCTCTGAGCGCTCCACTCTCCCATGCTTGCATCACCAGCAAAGGACTTTTGGCATTCTAGAGCAGAGATGAAGTTTAGGAAATCATGCTGGATCCTTAAACAAATATGTACCTTACACATAAACCACGGGCAAAAACCCAAATCAAAGCTGAGGCTATAGACTCCCCCATTTTCAGGACCCGTCTCTCCATCCCCTTAGAACGCCTACAGGGGTGGTAATCAAAATGAGGCCTAAAAGTTACTCTGAAAACAGACCTTGTCATCTGTGCTGCCTTGAGTTTTGAGAATATTACTAGGAGCTTGCAGTCCAAACCCTGGGTGGGAAAGGGGGGAGGGGGAACGGATATGCAAAGGACGAGTTGGGCAAGAAAATAAGCTCCGGGCTTTTCGAACCCTAGAAACTGCGGGGACACCCCCTCCCCCGCACATAGCCCCCAGGGCTCCCTTGTCCTTCTTGTGCTTTTTTTTTTTTTTTTTTTTTTTTTTTTGCCAAGCAGCAGCACCACGTGTTTTCTTGAGGTGTTCTGACAAAGAAGCGAAAGGCCGGGGCACCTTCTACCCGCCTTCTCTAAGGCCCCTCATGCCAGAACTCAGCGCTGGATTCTCAGGCTGAAGCGGCCAGGACCCCTAGCCCAGAAGTGGAGAGGCTAGAAGTTGGTAGATCCTGCCTCCTCTCTCTCCTGCGCACTAGCCACCCGGGAAGCGCTACACTCATCCTACTCTGGCTGCCCTGGGCTCCGGGAGGGCAGCCTGCGGGTCTCTGTAGCTCCTTGGTCCCTGCAAGAGTCAACTTCCGCAGAGGCCACACAGGACTGCCAGGAGTTTCTCGGGCCCCGGGCCCCTTGGGGTTAAAGTCTGAGTCCCCGCCTGGCGAGGAGTAAAACGCGCGGAGTGGGGGCGGTACGGGCCGCGGGGCAGCCAGCCGGCTCGAAAGGAAGGAAAGGCGGGATCCTCCGGGAAGTTGATTCTCAGGCGTCCAGCTGCGGCCACTGCCAAATCTCTGACTTCTCTCCCCACCTCCTCCCCCTTTCCCTGGAGGACAGCTCGGGTCCCGGGTTTCTAGCATGGGGGTGGGGCGTTGTCAGCTGGAAAAGCCAAGTCTTCCAGAGGCCCCCTAAGAGAATCCAAACTCTCCATCCCACTGACCTCCTCCTGGGTTACAGTATCTCTGCCTGACAGCTGCGACCTTCCGAGCGACGCGGTGACCCAGCCGGGGCTGGAGCACCTGGCAAGGCCTGGGCAAGGCCTGGGCAAGGCTGTTGCGTCGCCCTTGTTTTGGAAATAAGTAAATAAAGTGTTCCACACTTCTTCCCCTTGGAGGCTCCTCCTGTTCCCCGTCTTTCTCCCTCCTGCAAGGCACCCCCTCAAACGGTCCTCCGCTTTCCTTTCTACCCTCTTCCTTCCCTTCCCACCTCGGTCCTCCTCTTTTCTTCGGGGGCCCCCCACTCAGCCCCCCTCCTTCGGGGCCCTCCTCCTCCTCCTTTGCTCTTTGGGCGTCCGCCCCGTCAATCACCGCCGTCTCGGGCCCCAGCCCGGCCCCTCTCCGCCTCCTAGGCTCTGGGAGTGCCTGGGGCTCCTGTCTCGGCCGCCCTTCGCTATGTGCAGAGCCGGGGCGATCTGTCAGCGGAGCCGGCCAGGGGGGAGCAGCCCCGGCCGCCGGGGCTCGGGTTACCGGTGACTGACAGCGTCTCCATGGCGAATAATTTGACTCGACTATTGTCTGGCGCGGGCAGGCCCCGGGTCAGATAACCCGACCAATCAGGGCGCGGGCCGCCGCGCCTCATGCCCGCTTAGAATAATATTATTAAAAAAGCTGCGAGCGAGCTAGACGGGAGGGAGAGCGAGCGAGGAGCGAGCGAACAAGCGGCGGGCGGGCGCAGAGCATGCGGAGCGGCGCCCCGGGCGGCCCCCGGGCTTGGGCGCGGGCGAGGCGCGCGGGTGGCGGGGGCGCGGAGCTGCGCGGGGCCGACGGCGGGAGCGAGGACGGACCGCAGTGACTCAGGAGCCGCCCGGGAGCCAAGCGCCTGGCCAGGGGGCCCCGCCCGCCTGTCGGCCGGGCCAGGCCGGCGGGGAGGCGCCCATGCGGGGCCGCGAGGCTCGGTGAGGGCGCGCGCGGGCGGGCGGGCGGGCGCGCAGCCGGCACCATGTCCATGCTGCCCACCTTCGGCTTCACGCAGGAGCAAGTGGCGTGCGTGTGCGAGGTGCTGCAGCAGGGCGGCAACATCGAGCGGCTGGGTCGCTTCCTCTGGTCGCTGCCCGCCTGCGAGCACCTCCACAAGAATGAAAGCGTGCTCAAGGCCAAGGCCGTGGTGGCCTTCCATCGGGGCAACTTCCGCGAGCTCTACAAGATCCTGGAGAGCCACCAGTTCTCGCCGCACAACCACGCCAAGCTGCAGCAGCTGTGGCTCAAAGCGCACTACATCGAGGCGGAGAAACTCCGCGGCCGGCCCCTGGGCGCCGTGGGCAAGTACCGCGTGCGGCGCAAGTTCCCGCTGCCGCGCTCCATCTGGGACGGCGAGGAGACCAGCTACTGCTTCAAGGAGAAGAGCCGCAGCGTGCTGCGCGAGTGGTACGCGCACAACCCCTACCCGTCGCCGCGGGAGAAGCGCGAGCTGGCGGAGGCCACCGGCCTCACCACCACGCAGGTCAGCAACTGGTTCAAAAACCGGCGGCAGCGCGACCGGGCGGCCGAGGCTAAGGAAAGGTACGAGTAAGTAGAGCATCGGCGCCAGTTTCCCTGGTCCGGAGGGTCGGGGGAGATGATGTGCTCCTGGAGGTGATTAAACTGGACCCGGGTCCACGTTACGCTCCCGGCTGCAGCCCAGCCTGGCTCAAAACAGCGCTTAGGTTTTGCTGGAGACTGAGCGAGCGGCCAGGAATTTGTCTAAAGCGGGCAAAGTAATGCAAAAGTTCTCGATAATTCCCTAGTGGCTTGTGGACTAGATAGGGGGAAAGGAGTTTCAGAGAAGGCAGGGCGATGGGCCTGGATCCCCCTGCAAGGTGGGCATAGGCTCAAGGCCTGCTCTGCCTCGAACAACCAAGGGCATAGGGGATCAGAGACGGCTTCGGAAGTCACCTCTGGGTCAAAGTAAGTTTTTTTAGAGGTCAGAGCTGGGAGTGGAGCGTCCCAAGTATTATCCGGGCAATGAAGGCAATATCTGGGCAAGGATATTCCTTGTCTGGACGGAAGAGCTGAGGGCAAGGGAGTTGGGAATTATCCCGCGTGGAAAGGACAGAGAAATGAAGGGCCCCATTAGGAAGTGTCAGCTGTGGGAAAGAAGACAAACACATACCTCGTTTCAGGCCTGCTGAATCCAGCAAGCCTTCCAGGACTTGTTAGACCCTTGGCCTTTCTCTCCTTGGGTCCTACTCTCTTTGATGGGCAAGTCGGGTGTGTAAGGTAAACTGAGATCTGCCCAAGGGCTGGGAGTTGTATTTCCTCTGGGAACGCGGAACTGACCTAAGCGTTGAGTGAGGCCCTGGTGACCGCCTGCAACCCGCTCCGAACTTTAATCTCCACGAGGGAACTAGAGAGAAACGGAGTATGGGAACAGAATCTCTCCTTCGGGTAACGGCAGAACAAGCCACCTGGGTTAGGTGGTGTAAGGTGTGTTCAACACATTGGAGTGTGAATGATCCCAGTCCCAGGGAATATGGTGCCGAGCAGTGTGAAAGATGAGCAGGCTGCAGACTGGATCTGAGTATTCGAAATCTTGAAGTTGGACTATCCGTGGTGATGAGGTCTCACAACTGCAAGCCCTGTGGGTGCTCTCTCAAGAGAGCAGAACAGCTGTTAGGAATCCACGAGGAGATGCCACCCCGGATTTCAAATACACACATCCCGGTGGCAGCGACTGTCCACAAAAGCAGGGCAGGAGGTGGGTTCTCTCCGTGCTGGTTCACACTTAGGCTGGCACCAAGTTCAGGCCCCAGGTGAGAACTGCAGATTTTGTCCCTGGGTCTCTGGTTATGACAGAAAGATCCAGGCCAGCACTAACCACCCCGATCTAACTTCTAGCTTCCCCCAGGGGTGGCTCTCCAGTCCCTTGGCTAAATATTTAAGGAGATGGCTAGGGAGAAAGAAAGCCTCCTTTCTCTAAGCCTGATCCTTATGCCCAGTCAAAAAGAGCTCACAGAGCCTGCTCAATTTGGAATCAGGGAAGGAAGTCTCAGGAGCTCCCACCCACCCACCCAAGCCCATCTGCAACAGCAGTTTCCCTGGGGCCAAGAAACGCAAAAGGACAGGAGGCCTGTGCTTACCCAACTCTGAGTGGGCCCCTCGGCTGGGACCGTTGTACCTGGAGCTTCTGTCCCCACTGCGACGCAGCAAACCTAGTTTGTCCAGCCTAAGGGATTTGGAAATCCAGGCTCTGCCTCCTCATCTCCTCAACTCCAGGCACCCTGCTTTGGTGCCTCTGCTCCAGGGAAGAAAGGGAGTGGGAGATTAGGACCAGACTTACAGACAGAGCAGGAAAGGTAGTCATGAGATTTGTGGGCTGATCCAGGGAGAAGGACAGGAGAAAACCAGAGGAGTTGCGAACGCCACAAACGCGGGCGTCAAAACTGGTAGAAACCGAAAACGCTCTGTAGCAACCACAGAGGGTAGGAGTCCTGAGACCGGCCGCAGGCGCTGCCGTCCCGAGGGGTGGCTCTGAGTGGCCTCGGTTTCCCACTGACCCCACTGCTTTACTCCTGCGCTTGCAGGGAGAACAGCGAGAACTCCAATTCCGGCAGCCACAACCCGCTGGCTTCCTCGCTCAACGGCAGCGGCAAGTCGGTGCTAGGCAGCTCCGAGGACGAGAAGACGCCGTCGGGGACGCCAGACCACTCGTCGTCCAGTCCCGCACTGCTGCTCAGCCCGCCGCCGCCCCCCGGGCTGCCCTCCCTGCACAGCTTAGGCCACCCTCCCGGCCCGAGCGCAGTCCCCGTGCCAGTGCCGGGTGGAGGCGGCACGGACCCACTGCAGCACCACCACAGCCTGCAGGACTCCATACTCAACCCCATGTCTGCCAACCTTGTGGACCTAGGCTCCTAGAACTCTACCCCCGGCACTTGCTTTCCGAGCTGGGTGCGGGGACTTGAGAGGCGGTGCGGGTGGGCGATCGGTGCTGGAGTCCGTACGTACCCGCTACTAGAAGAGGGCCACGCCACGCCACGCAGGAGCAGCAGAACTGGCCGGCGGGACAAAGTGGAGTACTGTCTGCTCGGGGGTCCTTTGGGGGATTCCTTTTCATCAAGTTGCTTTTGAGGTCCTTCGGAGGCCAGAGACTTCGGTCTTGAACCAGGCAAGGGAATAAATTATAAACCACCACCATCACCACCCCGATTTTTCTCATTTCTTAACCTTCTTGTTTTTCTCCTCTTTCCATTGCTTTTCTCTTTCTCCTCTTGCTTTTTCTCTTTTCCCCTTTCCTTCTAAATTTTTAGAGCGATCTCTCTCTCTCTCTCTCTCTCTCTCTCTCTCTCTCTCTCTCTCTCTCTCTCTCCCTCCCTCCCTCCCTCCCTCCCTCCCACCACGCCGGTTCTCCTCTTCCTCCTGGGACTGTGGCCTCCTTGCTCCCAGCCCAGAGTGCCTCCCCAGCCGCAGACTTGCCTTTTCCCTTTTATGCCCTCATGTGAATGTTCGTCGGGAGATATTTCTGCTTTTATTTTATAATAAAATTAGAAATCATAAATATATGGATATATGTCCCAAGGCCCTGTGGCCTGGCGTGTAACAGCGTCTGATTTCCCTACAGAGACTGGTACCCCGGGGTGGCCAGGGACCTTCCAGCGGAGTCCCGGAAACCTGCACTGGCCTTCCCTCGCAGTGTGTCTCTGGCAAGGTGAAGGGATGAGACCGAAAACTCGGAAGCCTCGGGTTAAGACTTAAGTCCCTTTTCTCCACAGAGCGCTCTGCAGAAACAAGGACCAGACTTCCGGCTTCCATCACAGTCACCACAGCGGAGCCCCCGCCTGACACACACACACACACACACACACACACACACACACACACACACACCACCGCTGGGGTTGTAGAGGGAGTTGTGAGCCTGTGTGCAGAGGTAGTAAAAGAGTTGGAGTTGTGGGGTCCGGGAGGAAAATTGGACTGGGGTACTGGGAAGTTTTGAGTCGGAATTACTTCTCAGCATGGTCAAAGTCACTAGAACCGGAGACGGAGACGACAGTCTGGGCAGATTCGCCTGACCGGGAGCAATGGCTGAGACCTGTGTTTCCAGAGCACACCCTTGGCTCACCGTGGAGGAAATGTCTTTGAGTTCCTGGACCTGCACTGGGAACAGTGAAGGAGAAGGAGAGTGGACCGCCAGCGGAAGGCCAGTGTTCTGGGTGCTAGCTAGTGGGTGCACTGGCTCCCAAGGGCAGGCCTGAGTGTGGTGTACTGTGTTTGCCGCTCTAACTATAAAGAAACCTACAGTATTGTTTTCAGAGTTCTAGCCCCCTTTTATCCTACATGTCCAGGCTGGTCCAGACAGATCCAAATCAGGCAAGACTAAGTAAGGAGGAAGGTAAGGCTTTTCCGAAGGGTGGTGGTGCGTGCCCACCCTGGTCTGGAAGGGATGGAGGGGAAGAGGCATTTGCTTTGCCCTAGGACTTCTCTCTAAAAAAACCAACACTTCCCGTTTCGACCATAAACTCATCAGAACTCTTCTCTCGAAAATTTCATCAAGAGTTTTTTCACCCATGACTCAGGCAATTGAATGAACTAATGAGCACCGGAGGTCACACTGTTGCATGGGCCTGGAGTTCAAGGGGAATGAACACACAAACCTGGAAGACTCATGGAGGCTGGATTCCTCCACCTGGCTGAACACCCAGGGCCCCTGCACTTCTGCTTAGAAGAGAAAGCCCAGCCCCCAGAGCGTCCTTGGCTTCTTAGGAGTCCCTGCTTTCAGGAAGCGTCTCAAGTGCTTTCTGGAACTGGTTTGCTCTAGTACAGACTGAGCCACCCAACTTCCTGACTTGAGGCAAGCAGAGCTAGCAGCTACTGCCTGAAGGTCTGACTGGAGAGTTCCAAATAGAGCTGTGGCCTCTGTCAGTCCACTTGGCCAGACTGCTTGGTGATGTCATAGCCCACGCTTCTGCACAATTACTTCGCTGGATAAGGAAAATCCAGTAGCCTCTGTGTTCCAAGTCATCCCTAGTCCCACGCTCACAGGAAAACAGACTGTTGATTATCACATGGAAAAGAAGACACATATTTAACTCTGATTACACAATTATCTGGAACCTGCAATATTCCGTCCATTTTGAATAGTACCAAAGCCTATTGTGATAGAGCCTTCCAGGGAGACAGAATGCAGCAGCATCCATGCTCATTCTTACACTCAAACACAGCAGCAAGCCCATGGACTCTCAACACATTGTCACACAAGCACTCGCCCTTAATGGGTTTACGTGTAAGGCAGTATACAAGCGAACCTGTCCAGCGCGTGTGAACTCAAACACGCAGTCCATGTTTGTATACATCAGGCTCTCTCCACATCAGGCTTATCTCCAAGAAACAGTAAAGTCCACAACTGTCCTCTGCTGCCCTTGCCCACTACCAGTCCCGGCAGGATGCCCTTATGATGTCAGAGCAAAGCCTGGCCCAGGGGTTTTAGAGACAGAAAGGATCTCCGCCTAGAAGTGGGAGCTGATCAGGGTGTGATCTCTGCTCTAAGCTCAGGAGCGCCAGTAGGGGGCAGGGGGTCAGTTCCAAGGCTGTTTTCCTTAAAGTGATTTCAGAGAAGTTCAACCTGCTGGAGCTTCCGTCTTTCACTCTTCCCCCAATATTTAAACACTGGGAGGGAAGGGGGGTGCAGGAGTCCACTGCATCTAGCAGTATAAGCTACTCCCAGCTGTGGTTCCCATTAGAACATGAGAACTGGACATACTATACAGATATTGACTGGTTAAAAACAAACCAACAACAACAAAAAAAAAAATAGACAAACACACACCGGTCTTGTCAGACTGTGGAACGAGACTCTTAAGGACCTTCTTCCATCCACCTCTTAGAGGCCTCCACCCCCAACCTCATCCCCCCATCCCCCACTCCCACCCTGCCACCCGCCATCCCTACCCCACACCAGCAGCCAAAGAGTTTTGCCCTGCGTCATGGGACTATCCAGTCTTCCTTCCTGCTCTCTTGAGAATCTGTCAAGGATGTCCTTCAATTTGTTCCTAAGCAGGTACCCACACATAGACCCACACAGCCCTGAAGTGAGAACAGAAATGGAGAAAGCAGGATCCAGTCATCACAGAGAACCGACGAGACCTGAAAAAAGAAACTCTGTTTGGGGCTTTAAAACTCTGAACCACGGGGGTGGGGGTGGGGGAGTGGGTCCAGAGAGGCAAGCCCTCTCCACCTGCAGTGGTCTTCTGGGGTACTTGGGTCTTGGGTCGGAATCTTTAAGGGAGTGGCATCTGTCCCTGTCTGCAGAGCAGTTGGTGATTCTGGCATTTACAGCCAGGAAGGAGTAACCAGGAAGACGGGGTGGGGGTGAGGGGGCCGGGGGGGGGGGGACACTGGGCTTCCAGGAGGACAGCAGAGCCTGGGTGCCCGTGGCAGAGCAAAGAATCAGGAATCGCCACGGCAGCTCTTTGGCTCTCAGAATGTGCAGAAACTCTGGGAGAAAGACCAAGAATTTTGTGTTGAGGGACCCGCCAGGAAGGACCAAATTGGAGTTGTTCCCACTCTGTCCCTGTGACTTCAGCCTTCTGAGCTGGGGGTGACTGAGACCTCAAGAGTGTAGTGAAGATGTGAGAAGAACAACTGTGTGCAAGAGGATGGTGAGACTAGACATGCCCGCTGTGAGTTGAGAGGGTGACTGAATACCAATCGGAGAGCTGGTAAGTGCCCAGAGATCTCAGGGGTAGAGCGCTTAATCCAAAATGGGCGAGCCTTCACCAAAGAGCAATGTGCCTGGGCTGGCCCAGATTAGCCTCTTCTTTTCTCACTGCTTGATCCCAACCCGTTGCAACTTAGCCCTCACTGCAAGACCTGCACCTCCTGGCCACCTCTGAGTGATGCAGAGTAAAGGAAGAATTCCTGTCCCTGAGTTTAGGGGTGGGAGTTGCGAGCCAAGCAGTGACCCCAGCCTAGAGCATCCTGGTACCAAGGCTAAGGCCGCTCCAGAGGAGTCTCTTGTGGAAAGTCTGCTGGTGTCTGTGAGACTGAGGTTGGGAAATAATTTCTCCAAGGTGGAGGGTGAAATCCGAGTGTAAAAGAGCAGACTGGGCGCCCTCCAATGAAGTCAAGCAAGACCGGGTCCCTGCCTACAAAGGCCACCACACACAAAGAAAGACATTTAGGCAGAGACCTTCTCCAGATACTCCTAACCCTTGACCCTGTCAGGGCTAAGATGAAATCTAGCACAGGCCCGCTGTACCCCTAAGATGAAATCTAGCACAGGCCCGCTGTACCGGGAGCCTCTGAGGACTGCCTCTCAGGCAGAGATACTCTGACAAGTGGCCCAAGCCAGGTCTTGGTCCACTTCTGTCCCGGAATCGGCTTCCTAGGGACCACCTGCCTGCCCCAAATAAAGCGAATCTTTAGGGCCAGGCCAGTCGGGTACCACCGATTGCGAAGAAGCGAAGAAGCTCCTGGCACTCCACCGTCTGAGCCCGTGTGGCCTCTGGGGAGGACAGAGGCCTTGACGTTTTGGATCCGCAGTAGAAAGCCATCTACAAGCTGGGATCAAGGAAGCCCGCTGAGCTGGGAGGGCTTTGCCTCCGCTTTCCCAAGGTACTAGGTTCCGACAGGCCGCCAGTGCCTGGGATTCGGATGCTTTCTCCGGGATCGGGATCTTCCCCTCCGGTGCCTCTGCAAGCAGTCGGGCTTGACTGGCTAAGCGCCTGTCAGACGAGAGCGATGGTTCCTTCTGCGGAACAGTGAGCAGCCTCGCGCGCGGGGGACTTTGCGGTACCAAGGCTCTTGATTTCGTTTCCCCGGGGCTTTAAGCCAGGGCTGATGAGACTATTCAAGCAGAGGCTGGCTCGCCCAGAAGTTCGTTGTTGGCAGAATTAGCGAGTCACTTGCGGAGCTGTTGCTCCATGTTGACTTATAATATCTGCTTCATTCTCGCTGCAGCGGTGCAAACACGCTGACATTATGGGTAAGGCCAGGTTAGAGAACTTGCCTGAGTGCGACAGGTTCCCCAGGGCCAGCCAATAGGACATTGGAAATAGACCTTTGAGACTGTAGCTCATGGTCTTCTCGAGTTATGAGCTGCCTCCGAGAGAGCGCGGGTCCTGCGGCTCTGAGTGACAAGGATGGCCCTGGTTCTGTCGCTGGAGGACTTGGGGCCAGCTGCAGGCGAGGTGCATTAGCGAGGTGCAATCGCGGCGTTTGCACGCCGGCCGCCGCCGTGGCAGGTTACAGTTTAGGGAAAAACTTAGCTCTGCGACGCTTTGGTAATTGCCAGTTTCTCCTGGAGCCCTCTAGCAGGCTAAGCTGCACGGGATATTCATCCACTGCTGGTTAGGTGAGCCTGTTGGTCTCTCTGCCCACCCGCTGTGTCTCCCACCTCGCCCGGGGCCCTTATGCTGGGAAGGGAAGGGTGAGGCTTACTGAGCACCCGAGGACCGCAATTTGAGTTGTTTGGTGGCTTCTCCTCTGTGCTACTCGGGCCCTGGTCAGAGATGTGGCTTTCTTCCAGCGGGCAGTACATTAGAGCTGTCATCTCATTCCCACTGTTTTCCACTGGGATGCGAGGAAGGCCAGGATACAGCTGGCCCGTCCCGGAGAATTCCTTCTCACGGATCTCTCTGAGAGCAGTCACTCACCCGCTTCTCAGCCAGCGGGAGCTTTAGTGATTCACGCTCTCGGAAGAGATTCCGTGAGTTTCAAAACAAGGTGTGTAGGATCTTATTTTCTCTGTAGAACACCCAGCAGAGTCTCCGGAAAGCCATCAGGGGCCACTTGAACGGATGAAGGGCGTCAGTAGTCCATAAGGAAAAGAGTCAAAGTGAAGAAGATGGCATGGTTAAGGAACGGAGCCAGGAAGTATGAGCGACTCCTTCCTTGTCCTGCACACGTGTCTCCCTAGGGGAGGGAGGCAGGAGAGCTCTCTACAGCTGGGGGGCTTTAATGGGGTAGAGGAGGTGGCCAGAGGACTTAGAAAAACAAGATGCTGAGCAGTTTCTAAAAGCAACACAGTATACACAGCTTCCAGAATTTCTATGGAGACTTACAGTCTGTCAATCACCCCCTGAGCATCCTATTATTTGACATTTGAAATACACTGGTGTCTTAATTAGGGTTATGACTGCTGTTATGAAACACTAAGGACCAAAGAAACTTGAGGAGGAAAGGGTCCACAGGCCTGTCCATCCCTGGAGGACATCAGGACAGGCACTGGCACAGGGCAGGCACCTGGAGGCAGGCGCTGAGGCAGAGGCCGTGGAGGAGTGCTGCTGACTGGCTTGGTTCCCCTGACTTGTTCAGCTTGCTTTCTTATAGAACTCAGGACCACCAGCCCAGGGATGGTACCACCCACCATGGGCGGGGTCCTCCCCCATCAATCATTGATTAAGAATATGCCTCGGGGTTGGGGATTTAGCTCAGTGGTAGAGTGCTTGCCTAGGCCCTGGGTTCAGTCCTCAGCTCTGGCAAAAAAAGAAGAGAAAAAAAAGAAAGAAAGAAAGAAAGAAAGAAAGAAAGAAAGAAAGAAAGAAAGTGCCTCATAGTTGGATCCTAATGGAGGCATTTTCTCAACTGAGGTTGCCTCCCCTTGTATGACTCTAGTCTGTGTCAAGTTGACATACAACTAGTCGGGACAAATGAATAGGCAGGTAATTCCAACCTTTATTTGATAAAGGCTCAGGGAATTAATTGTGTGTGATTCTCCTGAGGCAACAAGGACTAATGAAGGGTCTTTGTATTCTATTTTTGGGGTGAGTTTTGAGGAACTACCAGATCCCAAAACAGCCTAAAGGATAAAGCTTGTCCCCTTTGGGGTTAGGGCAAGGGTTCAGAGAGATAGCCGCCATCTTGGAGGTCTATCTAGATAATGCTCTAAAGACAGTACATTAGTGCCCCTCAAATAAGAACAATGGACCCATAAGACAACTAAAAGGGCACTAAAGGGAAGCTTGGGGAAGTGGCTGGAACTGAGAACATGGGCCTTGCTTGGAGGCCTGTCATTTAAGGTTCTCAGCAATAAGTTGGGAACCAAGGATTTGCTTAGACAGATAATTTCCAAACAAAGCAAAACAAAAGCCCCGTGAGTGATGTCCAAAGGGCTATGGTCTTGTTGTAATTGTTTTTTTAATAGGTGTGTGTGTGTGTGTGCGCGCGCGCGCGCGCGCGCGTGTGCATACTCATGTAGAGAGAGATTGGAGAGAGCTTGCAGGAGTTGGTTCTCTCCTACTATGTGGGTTCCAGGGATTGAACTCAGGTTGCCAGGCTTGGAGGTGGGCAACTTTGTTCCCTGAGACATCCTGCAAGCTCAAAGCTGCTTTTTTGTTGTTTTTTGTTTTGTCTTTTCAGCTAGAGACAATGTGCAAAGACTTTTGTTTACACTAACTTGACCCTAATGTCGCTATGGAGGCTTATGTGTAGAAATCAAGCCTCACTTTATCATTTATCCATTGGTCTTTACAAAGGAGGTTCTTAACCTATGGGTTGTGATCTCCTTTCACAGAGGTCACCTAAGACCATCAGAAAACACTGATATTTATGTTACAGTTCTTAACAGTAGCAGAATTATAGTTCTGAAGTAGCAATGGAAATAATGTTATGGTTGGGAGGGTCACCCTGTCATGAGGAACTGTATTAAAGTGTCGCAGCATTAGGAAGGTTGAGAACCGCTGCTTTAAAGGAATAGACAAAGCAGTCACCCTGAAGGCAATATGATATAATAGGAAGAGTTCTGGAGGAGGGTCAAGGACTAAGTGGAAACAAGGCTCTCGGGAAAGGGAGTGATGACATCTCTTATAGATGGAGCCAAGACACATCTACAGAGTTAGGCAAGGCTCAGTGAGGCAGCTGCTGTCCCCCTACCCCAAGGAACAAGGAGTTGGGGCCACAAATAGTGCCACACTGCCCACAGGCAGTTGTGATGTTTTAGGCACCAAACCAGACACCAAGAGACTGAAAGTCTGCCGAATCCATTAGCTGTGCCATCCAGAACCTGCTCTGAGCCTAGTATGCTCAACACAGGCCAGCTTCCAGTGCTGAGGCCAAGAGCAGGAAAAGACACCGTGAGCATGGTGGCTGGTCCAAGGTGGTGCAAAGACAATCTGCACTCAGCAGAGCTTGAGTGTTGGGTTTTGATCTTTGCCAAGGATGGCTACATGCAGCATAATTCTCTCTTGTATGGATGATGCTCTCAGCTAGCCCCAAGGAGAGTCAACACTCTGCACTACGCTGTGTTGTCATTAATCTAGGGTAACTGGTGGGTTGCCTGTAGTAAAAACCTCCACCTTGTGATATTGTCATGTTGCAATGGGCTTATTGGGATGTGAGACCACTGTAAACCCAGTGGCATCTGTACCACTTCTACCTAGCATGGCTTGAACGGCAATGGCCAGGGTCACCTAGTAAGTCATTTGCTGGAGATGGAAGTGCATTAGCCTGGGCTCCTACCTGACTGTATGGACTAGAGCACCACTCCTCACCCCAAAAGAACACCCTAGAATAGCTGCTCCAGAGTAAGGAAGACACAAACTTCACTTGTGTTTTATCCAATGCGTTTTTTAGAATCTATTTGTTGCAACAACTCAGACAATCCAGTTCTCAGTGTCCCTGGCCTGGCAGACACCATTCACACTGGGGCATAGCAGCGTGAGGAAGGCCATGCCAGGTAGACAAACTCCAGTGTGGGCAGGTGGTGGGCTCTGGGTCATGTCTGCGATGTGAACATTCACTCCTCTTCAGCTCTTGTGTGTAGCTGAAGTTTTCCTGTGTTCTGCCTGGTCTGCAGCTGCTCAGACCCAAGTAAACACACAGAGACTTACATTAACTAAAACTGCTCAGCCATTAGCTCGGGCTTCCTACCACTAGCTCTTACACTTAAACTCAACCCATTTCTATTAATCTATATGTTGTCATGTGCTCTGTGGCTTTACCTGTGTGCCATTACATGCTGCTCCCTGGATGGTGGCTTAGTGTCTCCTGACTGAGCCTTCTTCTTCCCAGATGTCTATAACTCCAATTCTGAGGGATCTGACACCCTCACACAGACATACATGCAGGCAAAACACCAATGTGCATAAAATAAGGGAATAAATCATTTTCTTCAAAAAGGAAGAGAATGAGAGCATGATGGAGGCTTTATTGCTCCAGAAAGTGAATAGATAGAGCCATGCTCTGTTATACTCAAGTCTGGCTTGGAAGACACTTATTTGAACCTACTATCTTTGAGCTGCTGAGACCTTAACATGTGTTTGGAAAACAAAACGAAACAAACAACCAATACTCCCCCCTCCAGGCCAGCTTGCTGTGCAACCTGACAACCCGAGTTCAATCCTTAGAACCGCCTCCCCAAATTGACCTCTGACCTCCACACATGCGCTATGGGTTGTGTGAGCCCCACAGACATCATACATATGTACAATAGCACCAATTAATAAATAATTTGTCGCCAGGCGGTGGTGGCGCATGCCTTTAATCCCAGCACTCGGGAGGCAGAGCCAGGCAGATCTCTGTGAGTTCGAGGCCAGCCTGGGCTACCAAGTGAGTTCCAGGAAAGGCACAAAGCTACACAGAGAAACCCTGTCTCAAAAAACCAAAATAATAATAATAATAATAATAATAATAATAATAATAATTTGCCAAAACTCTAGTAAAAAGGGCATAATTGATAACTCCAAAACACAGTCTCTGGAAACACAGTGAAAAATTAGAAAATTATCATAACCATTTTTTTTAACTTTTTAAATGCTAAAAGCACACAGCAACTGCAGGAATGGGTATTCTTAGTAACAACAGCAAGCTTTCCTGTAAATTAACTTATTCTAGTCACATCTCCCACTTACCCAGTGAGCAGAAGTCCTGAAAAAAAACAACCGACCTTTGAAGCCACAGTGCAGGAGGGAGCAGAATGTGCCTCTATTGCAAAGCGTTTTAGTTTGATCTGTCAGCCTCTTCCTGGAAACTCTGCTCTGAAGACTTGTCTTTTGGGTGCCTGCTTGACTGGTCAAAGCCACTGTCAAGGAGGTTTATCAAAAACTTCCACAGGCAAATTGTTTTAGTTTCTGCTACCTGAGGACCTTGGATAACAATTTGGCAAGCAATAGAAGAATAAAAAAAAAATGTGGGAGGAAAGGCTGGAGTGCTATGCTGTGGGGAATAAGAGTTTTGTAAAGTTACAACATGTTCTTAGTAGCCTAGAAGACCTTGTACATGCCTAAGGCTCTATGTACACCCAGAAAGCACCAGGAGGCTTTGGACTCTCAGCTTTGGTTGACTTAAGGTTCTGCAAAAGAACAATTCGAAGGCTGAAGCAGAATTATCAGATTTCTAGCTGAGTGTTGAAAAGACACCTCACAGGCACCCAGAATTCCTCTTCAAAGACACAACATCCCAGTTCCAAGTATTAAAGGAAATACCTGTCTCATCATTAGCTGGCTTGTAAACTTAATGGAGCAGATTTTAATGGCAAGAATATAGACTGTACTCAATTTGCTTTAGCTCAGAAAGCTCACAAACCAAACAAACTGCAGTTGTAATAGACAGAAAACCCAGGGGACAACATCTGATGTCCAGGTTTGCTGCAGTGTGATACTGCTCCATTTTCAACAACAACAACAACAACAAAAAATTGTGAGGCATACAAAGAAACAATGTATATTCCTGTTCTGGCTAGTTTTTGTGTCAACTTGATACAAGCTAGAGTCATCTGAGAGGAGGGAGCCCCAGCTGAGAAAATGCCTCCATAAAACTGAGCTATAGGCAAGCCTGTAGGGCATTTTCTTAACTTGTGATTGATGGGAGAGGTCAGCCCATTGTGGGTGATGCCACCCCTGGGCTGATGGTCCTGGGTTCTATAAGATGCCAGTAAGCTGCACTCCTCCATGGCCTCTGCATCAGCTTCTGCCTCCAGGATCCTGCCCTGTTTGAGTTCCTGTCCTGACTTCCTCCAGTGATGAACAGCAATATGGAAGTGTAAGCCAAATAAACTCTTTCCTCTCCGACTTGCTTTTGGGTCATGGTTTTTTGCTGTGAAACAATCCTTTTCTATACTATGAAGATGTATTACTCTCATTTGCTAATCAAAAGCTAATTGGCCAATAGCTCACAGAAATAGATTGAGGGCAAGAGACAGACTAGGAGAATTCTCGGAAGAGGAACGGCAGAGTCAGAGAGTCACCAGCAAATGCAGAGAAACAAGATGAGAATGCTATACTGAGAAAAGGTACCAAGCAACATGGCTAAACATAGATAAGAATTATGGGTTAATTTAAGTGTAAGAGCTAGTTAGTAACAAGCCTGAGCTACCAGCCAATCATTTATAAGTAATATTAAGCCTCCAAGTTAGTTACTTGGGAAGCAGCTACCATGTATTTGGGAACAGGTGGGCAGGAGAGAAAAGTCCAATTATAGTGTTTCCCCATAGCAATAGAAACCCTAAAACAGTCTCATAAACAAGAAAATAGGGTCCACAGAAACTGTCCCTGAAGAGGCCCAGACACTGAATCTAGCTGAGAAGGACTTTGATATCACTTCAAATAACTAAATAAAATTATGGAAAGCATTACAACAATGTATCACTGAAAAGAAACCACCAGGAAAGAAACAGAAACTCTGAAAAAGACCTAGGCAGAAACTCTAAAGTTAAAAAGTACAGTGACTGAAATGCAAAATTCCCTACAGGGGTGCTACAGAAGATCTGGGCTGGCATCTAAAATCATGAACAAGATTGAGGATCAAGCCAATTGCTCATATCCAGGCTGCAAAACAAAACAAAACAGAGGGGACTGAGCAGAACTTAGGAGAGCTGTGGGAAACCCTCAAGTACACAATCAAGTTCCCAATAAATCTACATGTCCTGAGGCTATGTGCACGCCACATAGAAAAAACTGGAGAGATGTGTGCTGAGATACATCATAACCAAAGGCACAAGAGACAGAGAGAGACATCAAGAGAGGGGGAGCATGGCATGTCTAGACCAAAGGACCACAAGAAGGATTAGTAAGTAGGAAGGTGTCCCTTGAGCTGAAGGAAAGGGATGCATGTAACCCCCTGAGATTCTGTATCGAACAACATTATCATTCAAGAATGCAGAGGACACCAGGATGTTCCCAGATGCAGTGAATTACAATAGCAAAGAAGAGCTTCTGTTTGAAAGTGAAGTGTTCTACAAAGCCACGACTCTCTTCTCAATATTTGCCAGGGTCAATGGTCTTATCCGCAGCAACCAGTTAGCACTTACTTCTCCTCTTTTCTAAACAATTCACTTCTAAACAAAATAAAAACTAAAAACAGGCTAAAATTGAGAGACTGACTTCCAGGCTCTTTCCCAGAGTCTTGAAGGGCCCTGCAAGGAGCCTGAAAAAAAAAAAATCCATATTATTCCTCTCTTTATTTTCCAGTTGAGAATACTGTTTCAGATAAGTGAGGTTCTTCTGAGCTCACTTTGGGGGATAATTGTCCTGGACAACCTGTATTTGCCAACCCTTTTTTTTTTTTGGTTCACACTTGATAATCATTAATTTTGTCAGATCAAATTTGTAGGGAAAGGAAAATCCAAGTAAATTTTGTTTAGTAATTAAATATTATCAGTCAGTTTTTAATTTTGTCCATAAAGACACATGTGAAGTACCAGAGGAAATGAAAATGATGATGAAAAAAAGGAATATGGAGACAGATGGGGGTGGGGAGAACATAAGGACTTGAAGGGACTAGAACAAAAGATAAAAGAAAATCAAGAGCCAATGGGAAGAGGAAGCTAGAAGACCAGCCAATGGAACAAGCCAATGGAACCAGCCAATGGAGTGAAAGGAAAGAAAAAGTGTGAGAAAGGAGGATGCATTAGAGGTTTGAAAGCCACACACATCTCCAAGCAACTCTTTCCCCAAATTGAGAGGCGCACATTCCCCACACCTTGGAGAAGTTGTGAGGAAATGGTATTTTCTTTTGCACTGTCAAGTGTAGAGTTTGGGGTGCGGTCCTGGCCCTCAGAGAGCCAACTTGACTCCTCTGTGCTCTTCATTGCTGATAACACCACCCTGAGAGCTTTAGAGACAAACTCAGTGGCCCCATAATACATGCTACCCTTGTTCTCATAACATAGCTAAACCTTCATTAGAACATCTAAAAGATTTTTGTTCAAATTTGCTCCTTCTGATAGTCTCTGCTCTGTCTCTGGTTCTGAGCCCATCTAGTTCCATCACTTAATCTGGATCCCTGCAACTGACCAGGCCGATGTCTTGGTTTAATTTGTCATCTTGGCTCCTACTCATCCCTATTGAAGTCCCTTGATTTGGAAAGAAGCCAGGTTCACATCCTGCCAGGAGTGTTTACACCAAACACTGTCTTTGTCCCGTCTCTCTCTCTCTCTCTCTCTCTCTCTCTCTCTCTCTCTCTCTCTCTCTCTCTGTTTTTGTTTTTGTTTTGTTTTTTGAGATAGGGTTTCTCTGTGTAGCTTTACGCCTTTCCTGGAACTAGCTTTGGAGACCAGGCTAGCCTTGAACTCACAGAGATCCACCTGCCTCTGCCTCCCAAGTGCTGGGATTAAAGGCGTGTGCCGCTGCCACCTCCTCCGCCGCCGCCACCACCACCCTGTCTCTTCTTGAGAGAGCCTAGAGTTTCTTTTGAGAGCAGTGATGTTACCAGCTTCACAGACAGCCCTGATGGCTGCCATCTGTGTAGTCACACCTCTTTGCTCTTTGGTCACAGTTATGGTTAAAATAATGGTTGTGTAACATCCCCTTTACATCGATAGGTTTTATAGGGTTGTGGTTTAGGATCCTTGACTCACAGAGAAAGTATGGGACTAATATACCTAAGTCAAGTAATGAGTGGCAAGATGGCTGTCTCCCTCTGCTCTGACTGAGCTATGAGGCTATGATCTGGAAGTGCTGTGGCCACTTGCCACTTTGCCATCATACAGGAGGATGTCCCAGGGAGCAGGGACAGTACTCAGGAAGAAAGACGCTGGGGAATCCCGGAGAAACTGAGCTGGAGCCTTGATTGCTGTGCTGGAAGGTCACCCTGCTTCTGGACATAGTTACTTCTGTGACAAGGAATTGCTTCCTTGTTGGAAACTGTGTTGCTTGGCATCGAAAGCATCCTATGAACACTTGGTTCCACAGGCTTTCAGTCTGGTGGGATTCTGTCAGGGTTTGAACCTGATCCCTAACTGTTGTCACTGTTTGGGAAGGTCGTGAACCTTTGTCTATCACACCCCACTTAGCAGGGATGAGTTTCTGGGCTTTTGAAGGATTTAGCTGTTTCTGGTCTGTCTGGGGCCTCTGTTTCCTGGTCCAGGCCATGTAAAGTCATTGGTACAAGCTAAAGCCTCCTCTTAACACAACACTAACGTCACCAGCTCTCCTGCCCTGTACTCAAACTGTGAACCCAAATCAAACTTCCCTTCCTGAAGTCATCACTGTCAGTGTCATGGTACAGTAATGAGAAAATCACTACCACAGACCCTACAGGCCTTTAACGAATACACCCTTCCATGAAAGAGATGAGCTCACTGGACCCAGGCTGCCCATCTGCAGAGCTCCAGGCATGATGCTCCATACAAATCCCAGTGGCAAGCACGGGGAATTGTCCTAGAAAAAATGCATTTCCAGCTCTGATCCCTGTCAGTTTCCCAAGACTGAAATTTTCGTACGGAGTGTTCCTGCAGCCACAGCCACTATTTATAAAATGCCCCCCACTTCTGGAATGTGCTGTCACCAGACACCGCATGACAAGTAATCCTACCGGGGGACGTGGGCAGTGCTTCTCAGGGAAGATGATGACAGCCTCAACACGTATGTGTTTTGTGTCTAAAGTAGAAAGGCGATTTTCTGAACTAGGAACGTGTGACTAGGTGTTTTGGTGAGATAGATGTGATAAAGGCAGGAAGTGCTCCACAATGTAACTGGCATGAGCGGCAGTCAGACGTATGCACTTCAAGGCCGAACTGGGAAAGATGGCCTTCATCCTCAATACAGGATGGTAACTGACAGCTGGGGTTAAAGGCCGAGAGGAAGAAGAATTGATGCTTAGAAAGTGAAAAGATGAAGAGGTCCATAGTAACTGGGAAAGAAGAGAATAAAAGAATAAACCTACTGGGCATGGTGGCACACATCTCCAATCCCAGCACTGGAGGCAGAGTTCAAGGCTAGCCTGGTCTACAGAGTGAGTTCCAGGACAGTCAGGGCTACACAGAGAAGGCCCATCTAAAAAACAAAACGAAACAACTACATGTCCACATGCAAAGAGCATAGTCTTTCCTCCTGGACCCCTGCAGCCCTCTAACATGTGCGATTGACATTGCTTTTCTCAACGTTTGCCTGGCCTTCATCATTAAGTCTGAATACTCCCATGTCACAGAAGTACTAGAACATTAGATTTCGAAGTTCAAAGTGCTGCTTAAGGCAATAGAGTGACTTAGCTGAAAATGGTGTCTCTCCTGGATCCCTGTACTGGCTGGTCTTGTGTCAACTTGATACAAGCTAGAGTCATCAGAGAGGAAGGAGCCTCACTCTGTTGAGGAAATGCCTCCTTGAGATCCCACTGCAAGGCATTTTCTCAATTAGTGATCAATAGGGGAGGGCCCAACCCATGGTGGGTGGGGCTATCCCTAGGCTGCTAGTTCTGGGTTCTATAACAAAGCAGGTTGAGCCAGCCAGAGGAAGCAAGCCAGTCAGCAGCACTCCTCCACAGTCTCTGCATCAGTTCCTGCCTCCAGATTCCTGCCCTGCTTGAGTTCCTGTCTTGACTTCCTTCAATAATGAACAGCAATGTGGAAGTGTAAGCCAAATAAACCCTTTCCTCCCTAATTTGCTTTTAGGTAATGATGTTTCATTGCAGCAATAGAAACCCTGACTAAATCACTCCCCATGAGACTTTATCAGGAAAAAGGAAATCACAGCGTAAGTAGTCTGTACATCGGGAAGAGGACCGCTTCCAAACACATAAACACCTGCGTGGATTTGTCTGGATGCAGGCTTCCAGATCTGTTCCCACTTTTAGCTCAGGCTTTTCTGTGGCTGAACTACTGGGAACAGACTGACTCCTTCTCCTTTCCAGCTGGTAGACACTTTTCAAATCTATTGTGACCTGGAAGGTGGAGGTCAGATCACTAGCTTTGTGAATGACATTATGCTCTTCTAGGGAGTGGGGGATCAAGAGAATTACCCAAGCCAGGCATGGTAACACATGGCAGAAATTCTAGCACCCAGCAGGTTGAGGCTGAAGGATTGAGGGTTCAAGATCAGCTTGGTCTGCACAGCAAGTACCAGGTTAACTTGGGCTACATGTCAAGACTCCCTCCATTACTTCACAGAAGAAGATGGGGACAAATTCAAGAAGTTCTTCCCACATCCCATGACCACAAATTCAGACAAATGACTAGCCACCTAAGGGTAGATGGTAACCTAGGTTACTGGGCTAGGAGTGAATTGTGAAAGCTTATAGCCAGCTGTTTTTGAAGACACTGACTAGTCAAGACGCTCAGTTATCAAGACACTCAGTCTGATTCGACTGCACGAAATTAATAGAGTCTATAGAATGGATGCACCAGCTATCAAGCCCAATGCCACTTTGCAAGTGTGTGTGTGTGTGTGTGTGTGTGTGTGTGTGTGTGTGTGTGATGTGTGTAATGTGGGTCTGGCCTGAGTAATAGGAAGGGCTTTGGAAAGAGTCTCCTTCCCTGCTCTGTAGGACACTGTAAGCAAAAGGGAGCACTCTGCTTGGAGAACAGGCCATCACAGCACCAGAGAAAGGCCAAGCGATAGGGAACAAGAGGGAAGTACCTCCTGCCTCCATGCACAGGTCTCATGCTGACACTGGTTCAAATGTCAGGACCAAGCCTTGATTGACTCCAGGGAAAACTGGAGCATTCTCCCTTGAGCATTCCATGGTACTTGATAAATAATTCTACATTTTTTTTTTTCAAGGTGAGGTCTCACTATGTAGCTCAGGCTGTTCTGGAACTCACTATGTAGACCAGGCTGGCCTCAAACTTACCTGCCTCTGCCTTCCAAGTGCTGGGATTAAAGTCATGTACCACTATGCCCTGCTCAATTCTATTTTTTAAACGTGTCTATCTTTCCTACAATACATGAAGTTAAAAAACCTTATTTACTGTTTATATCTTTAGTGTTAAGCATAACATGTGCATATAAATAGCACCTGCTCAATAAATATTAGAAAGACAGACATAGATGTCATTGGTCTCCAAAGGTTTTTGTTCATATGCTGCATTAGGGGAAATTTTGACTATGTTCCATATGCCTGTTGGTGTCATACAAATCTCTGTGTGTGAGCACTCAGACAAATTCACATGCTTGTGTGCTCGCATGCACATGCCATGGTGCCTGTGTGGAGGTCAGAGGACAACCTCTAGGGTCGGTCTAAACTTCTGCTTTATTTGCAATAACATCTTTGCAGCTAATGCATGTGTACACCATACTAGCTGGCCCACAAGCTTCTGGAGACCCTCATGTCCCTGCCTCCCACCCAACCATGGGCTGCTTGGGTTACAGGTGAGTACCACCACGGAAGACTTTATGTGGGTTCCCACCATGGGTTCTGGGCTCCAAATCCGGGATCTCTAACTTGCATCTGGGTTCTATAACAAAGCAGGTTGAGCCAGCCAGGGGAAGCAAGCCAGTAAGCAGCACCCCTCCACGGTCTCTGCATCAGTTCCTGCCTCCAGATTCCTGCCCTGCTTGAGTTCCTGTCTTGGCCCTATATTTTCTTCTATGGAGATAAGAGCTCACCATGTAGCTAGGGTGGTGGTGGCATGTGCCTTTAATGCCAGCACTGGGGAGGTAGAGGCAGGAGGATCTTCTGAGTTTCGAGGCCAGCCTGATCTACAGAGCTAGTTCCAGGATAGACAGAACTACACAAGGAAACCCTGTCTTGAAAAACAAACCAACAAAAAGGATTTATCAGAGCTGGAGTGATGGCCTAGTGGTTAAGAGTATTTGATGATTTCCTAAAGCACCTATATCATGTGGCTGTCACCAGCTCCAGGGGATCTGACACCCTCTGGCCTCTGAGAGTACCTGCATATAAACTCACCCAGGCATACACTCCATGCATCAATAAAAATAAATAATAGACTTTTTAATGTTTAAAGGAAACTGTAAACATACATGGAAGATGCTTTATTTTTGTTGTTGCTCTTGTGGTTTGATGAAGCAAGGCTCGCCCTGTAGCCCAGGCTGCAGCTTGACTATGTTGCTCTTGTGACTCAAAGTTTGTTTTGTAGCTTGGGTCTTGGCTCTTAGGTATTTAGTGAGGCTGTCAATGAGCTTGACAAAGAGTGTAGTTTCATTTTGTCTTGTGGCCACATTGGTGATGGAGCCCTGGGCCTCACACGACCTATCCCTCCAGACTAACCAAGAGAGTTGAACAGATAAGAGAGACTGGAGTTAGTAAGTGTACAGCTTCAAGCAGATACAGAAACTATAATTTCAATTAAATGGCATGGCTTCAAAACACAGTGGCGGTTGTCTACCTTGTCCCATCAGGAGATGGAATTTATCTTCCTCCCCCTACAGGCTAGGCAGGGCTTTGAGTAATTGGACCAATAAGTTACAGTGATAATGGCGCTACAAAACTTCTAAGGGCAGATCATGATGGGCCATGCGACTTTCACTTATTTGCTGGTATGCTCACTGAAGGAGCTGAGTCATCACACAAGCCTCCAGGCTACCCTGAAGTCTCAATGCTGGGAAGCCCGAGTGGAGCTGATCTCGGGTCCCATCCAGCTTTCCAGCCCTCCACCAAGGTGACAGACAAGCAAGTGTAGGCAGACTTTTCTGTCCCACTAGCCGCTCTCCCAAATAACCTCACAGAGACTTGGTGTTAATTATAAATGCTTGGCCAATAGCTTAGGCTCATTTTTAGCTAGCTCTTATAACTTAAATTAGCCCATTTCTATTCATCTATGTGCTGCCCTGAGGCTTGTTTACCTCATGTATGTACTTTCCATGTTGCTTCTTCCGAGTCTGTCTCTGAGACCCCTCCTCCTTCTTCTTCCCAGCATGCTCTTTGTCTGGTTCTCCCACCTGACCTTATCCTGCCTAGTGGTAGGCCCGCTTCTTTATTCACTATTGAGTGTCTTATGTTCACACAGCATAAAGGAATGTTCCACAAGCAAGAAACGTCGTCTTGAACCCTCGGTCAGCCCACTAGCCAACTAAATGCTACCACATGACCTCTGTGGGTGCTACATGGAGCAGAAGACTCAACCAGGCAAGAGTCCCCTGAGAGGCTGGAGAGATGGTTCAGTGGTTAGGAGCACTGACTGCTCTTCCTAGGGGACCCGGGTTCAATTCCCAGCACCCACAGGGCAGCTCACAACTGTCTGTAACTCCAAGATCTGACACCCTCACACAGACATACATGCAAGCAAAACACCAATGTACATAAAATAAGAATAAATAAATTTTTTTTAAAGAAAGGAGTCCCTTGAATTCCTATTGCACAACACATGAGCTGGAAGTCTGCAGGTGTTTAAAACCACTGAACTAAAGGTAGCTTGTCCTACTCAGCTGTGAATAGACAGACAAAAGCACCATATTCCTTAAAATCAGAGGTTGCAGAAGGTGGAACAGGCATGAGCCAGGAACCTCAGCTCTTGGACTGCTAAAGCAATCGGATTTCTTGGAGTTCAAGGACAATTTGGCTGCACAGCGAGTTCCACATTAGCCTGAGCCACAGTGTGAGACCCTGTTTCAAACAACAACCAGGAAGGATTGCATCCACCAAGTCATAGTTTTTTGGCTCATTGTGGTTTGGGTAGGTTTTGGGGGTGCTGAAGATCAAACCGGGGACCCTGGGCTAGTTTGTGGTGTAACCACTGAGCTATATAGCCCCGATACTTCATTGTGCCAATATTCAATCAAAACTGAGTATGTGCCTACCAAGGGTTGTTGGGAGGCAGGCACAGTGTGAGCTTATAGGAGTGCTGACGGACTGAGTGAAGCTCAGGGGCAGAGTGAGTGCCCAGCACAGACCAGTTCCTTCCTCAGCACCAGAAAGAAGAAGGAAGGAAAGGAGGGAGGAGGGGGGAGGGAGAGAGAGAGGGAGCGAAGGGAGCCAGAGTCTGAGCTTGGGGTCAGCCACCCTGAGACCCTCCTTCAGAGAGTTGAGTCACCTGTGCAAGTCACAGAGTTCTTGTGTCCATTAAGTGGATCTGAATGTCTGCACACTGGAAGGGTCTCTACAGAGTCCTGTCTTGGATGGGCAGTTGACTTGGGTGCATTATTTCTGCGAGTCTAGAGAAAGGGGGGTCTGCCCTATTCCACGCAGTAAGGCATGAGAAATTAATGTATATAATAATGTTTGCTCCTGATGTTATTAACGGTTCGTCTTCCCAAAGACTGCTCAGCGGTGCGGTGGGGTGTCTGCCGCAGCTGCAGACCTCTCACGTTGAGAGTCAGCCAGACAAGCCAATCTCATGAGATTTTAGAAGCAGATCATTGTAAAGAGGCGGAAGGATCAAGGATCGGGCATCACTGACAGTGAGGGGAGGCAGCAGCCATTGAGACCACAATTATTTATGACTTGCCCGAATTCTTCCTGGCTGTTTGAATCTAGAAAAGCAAATCAGTTTTTCTGGACAAGCTTGTAGGGGTTCTTTGTGAAGCTCGCATAAAGATATAGAAATAATGAAGGTCTGGGGAGAGTAGTGTAGGGAAAGTTACTTTACATAGGAGTCTCAGACAGCAGCCTCACATCCTGGGTTTGCTAAACAGCATCTCCCATCTCCCGCGAGGCGGCACGGAAGGTAAAGTGATGGCGCCACCTGCTGGAGAAACAGAGGCTTGGCCTCGCTCCTTCTGGAAGTCCTGTTCCTGGAACAGCCGCAAACTCAACCCTCCAAAAATCTGCGGGTGAGCCAAAATCTGCGTGAGGGCGCGAGCAGACCCAGCGGGAAACCACTGTTCTGCTTACCCATATTCCTCAACTCTTGCAAGCCTATGTTGTTGTTGCTTTGCTTTTTGGGGGGTGGGGTGGAGTGGGGGGTCTAACGATCTTTCCCAGCCGACTGGGATCCCATGTGTACCGACCCTCCAAGTCTCTAACACTTCCCCACTTCCCCTCCCCGAAGGAAGAGGCACGCTGACAGAGATGGGCCGACCTTTCTGTCCCATGCCGACACTGACGAAGCCCTTACGGCCCCACTCTGTGTGGACCGCCTCTGAAAGCCTCCGTAATAACCCAAAAATGGAGCAGACACTGTAAAATGGCTCCCTCCTCTAGGGATCGTTAGAGAGCTATTAAGGTGTCTAATTATTTCCTAGTGCTAATAAAGGTGCCAATAAGCAGACCAAGTTTTCTCGTTTCTATGGAGGTAATTAGAAGACCAATTATTTTTTATGTACACAAAGGAGAGAAACCTTAGCGCTGCCTTCTGCAGCTGTATCCGACCCAACCCTGCACTTTTGACAGGAGCAACAGCCTAACGCACCCCGCCGCCGTTATATAAGGAGGATTGGGATTGAATCACAGTCTACCTCAGGTCTAGGGAGCAGAAGGGAACTGTAGACCTTCCTGGTTAAGTGGCCATGAACCCTACTGCAGAAATTGTATCTCATTTGCCTCTAAGGTGAACTACACAGCAGAATCCCAGGAGGCTGAGTCACAGCCAGAGTTTCCTGGATTGAATATTTGGGAGATGACTTTCATTTCTGATAGATGATGCTGACCCACCTGGTTCTGGGACCTCACTTTGAGAAGCACTGTTCTGAAACAGGTACACACTCAACTTGAAGCTGCCAGGGGCCATCTCCCCCCCCCCCCCCCCCCCCCCAGAATCCCCAGTAGAATTCCAAAGGTGCTTTCCTTGGGGGCAAAGGAAACTTACATCTTTATATTCACTGGCTCCCAACTGAAATGTAGCTTTTCTTACATTGTGAATGCCAGCGACGGATCATAATAATATTTAGCAGGGATAACGGGTACTTTAAAATCCTGCACAGCTGTGGCAGGTATCTGCAATATTATCTATGCCCATCCTTGTTTCAAAACCCTGACGGGCTATTAGTCCCGCCAGGGGATTTTATTCTTTAGTCCATTAATGGAGGAGCACACATTACTATATCGCACGTTAAAAAAAAAATATTGTGATCACTGTATTTCGAAATGATTGGTTCCCTTTGAGGACGTGTGTCTATTCTTTTGTGCATCTGAAAACGTTACCCAGACGGCTCAGGGAGAAGGGAAGGGAGATTAGGCCCATGGAATAAAAGGGAGGGGGAGAGTAAACACTTTGCTTTTGTGTTTTAGGGCTGGGATGATGGTTCACTCCATAAAGCTCTTGCCCCACAAGCACGAGGACCTGAGTTTGACCCTCCTGGCATCTATTAGAAACCAGGCTGATGAAGTAGGTGGTATGCACCCATAATCCTACCACATGAGGTGGAGACAGGACCACCCCTGGGGCTTGCTGACCAGTCAGTCTAGACAAAGTAGTGAACTCAAGGTCCCAAAAGAAATCACACGCAGGGCAGTGGTGGTGCGCGCCTGTAATCCCAGCACTTGGGAGGCAGAGGCAGGTGGATCTCTGTGAGTTCGAGGCCAGGCTCCAAAGCTATAGAGAAACCTAGTCTCGAAAAAACCAATAAATAAATAAATAAATCACACTAAACACTGATAAAATCCACCCCAAGATGTCTGTGGTGGGTGGTGCACACCTTTAACCCCAGTATTGGGGAGGAAGAGGTAAACAGATTTCTGTAGGTTCAAGACCAGTCTGTTAGCAAGTTGCAGATCAATGAGGCTACATAGTGTGACCTTGTCTCCAAATGAATAAATAAGGAGGCTAGAGAGATGGCTCAGCAATTAAGAGCACTGGCTGCTCTTCCAGAGGTCCTGAGTTCAATTCCCAGCAACCACATGGTGGCTCACAACCACCTATAGTGGGATCTGCTGCCCTCTTCTGGCCTGCAGGCATTCATGCACATACAGCGCTTGTTTACATAAAAATAAATAAATAAATCTGAAAATAAATAAATAAGTAGGATGGAGGATGATTTCCAAGGACACTTAACATGTACCTCTGGTCTCTACCCTGGCATGTGCGGGTGTGCACACCCACACACACTTGCTTTAAAGGTGTGAAGTTAATCAAGAGGAATTTTAAAGTTCCTTTGAAGGGTGAGTTGGTAAGAAGTGATAATACCTGGGTGGGTGAGGAGAGGATGGACCCGAAGGAACCTAGAGGTAAGACTGGACATAATGGGCTGTCATTGGCACCCAAGATGTGAAAGGAGACCTGAAAAGTCAAGGGGCTGCCATCTGTGGTATTCACACTGCCTTGAGAAGCACCACACAGTACAGTGCCCTCTTCAAGAGGGGATGGAGAGAGTCAGCAACAGAATACAAGGAGCCACGGGTTTGCCAAGGACCACACAGTGCACGGGGAGCTCTCCGTGGGAGAGCTAAAGAGAATGGGAGATTTTCAAATATGGAGCCATCCATTCAATAAGAGGGAAGATGAACCCAGTCTTTGCATCCCAAAACCTATACTTTTCAGTCTACTGGAGGGCCGTGTGTGTGTGTGTGTGTGTGTGTGTGTGTGTGTGTGTGTGTGTGTGTGAGAGAGAGAGAGAGAGAGAGAGAGAGAGAGAGAGAGAGAGAGAGAGAGGAAACTGGGAGGTAGCATCTCTTTGTATCTTCTCTTAGTACATAAGTCCTGTCACTGTGGTCCCCTGGCCCCAAGCCCAGAGTTCCTCTCTGTGTGACATAGAGAAGAGCATGGGATCTGGGGGCCAAGACCTTGGATTCGATGCTGCTGCTGCCACTGTGTCCACCATAAGCACAGTGCCTTCCTATCGTGGCAGGTGGAGCACATTGGCTAAGTAATTGTGGGGGCCCACAGAGCCCCCAGCTGGTGGCTTGTTTTCATCTTGACTCAAGGGCAGAGAGTCCGAGCTTGTTTCCCTCTGCAAGGCTGCATAATAGGATGCTTTGGCCAAAAGCGTGGTTACCAGGTGTCTTATACTTCAAGGCCTATTTACAGGATGCTTTGCCATGAGTCGTGGTCACCAAGTGTCTTGAGTACTAAGGAGGTGTTTTCATTTGATTGTACTTTGTACCTTGAAATGGGGGGGGGGGTTTCTTTTTGCCCCCTTTGCTTTTGGGTATATAAAGGCTGTGATAATAATACTCAGGTGTCTGTGGTATTGACCCAGAGCCCTCCCAAAGCTATCCTGTGTCTCTGTCTTTTCCTTCACCTACATCTATATTTCATAGTTATCATTTCCCAATTCCACACTGCCCACTTCAGAACCATTCAACAGGTGGGACAAGGAGTAAATAAGTTGCAGAGCACTGATTCCCCTTGCTCCTGTGCCCCTGCCCAGCTCTTTTTTCTGCTCCCCTGCCAGTCCTTGTACCTGCATGGCCAGTCTTCTTCAATTATACCCCAACTTTGCCAACTCCTCCAGAATCCCTCAGACCTGGGGCAACTCATCTCAGGCTTTCTGCATAGGTCCCTCTTAAAGGTTGCAGAAGGTCCCTGCCTGGCCAGGGGGACAGAGGGTTCCACATACTGCATAGTTCTTCTTAGAACCCACCTGGGACCTGCTAAGACCCCGGCTCTTCTTCTTCTTCTTCTTCTTCTTCTTCTTCTTCTTCTTCTTCTTCTTCTTCTTCTTCTTCTTCTTCTTCTTCTTCTTCTTCTTCTTTTTCTTCTTCTCTCTTGTGTGACCCGAGACAAGTCTCCCAAACCTGTGACTTGGAGTGCAACCCCTAGAGCTCTGCACCTCCTCCCCACCCCCACTTCTCTGTCTCCACTTCCTTTTTGGATGGTGCAGGGAAGTGCATGGAAGTCTGTGCAAGGACTGAGGGGAACTGGCTGGGCCAGTGGCGGCACCCCATCCCCCCACCTCCCAAGAGCTTGTATTCAGAGATACTAATCCTTTTGTTTGCTCCTTGTCCTTGTTTGGCTTTAGAATAATATCCTGGTGTATGGGGTGGGGTGGGGGTGCAGCTGGTTTCCTGGGTGCCTAGAAGAGGTGAAGGGAGATTTGGTTGCATCCAGGGTTGGCTATGGCCTTGTTGCCAGGACAGACTATCTGACAGAAGTGGTTTAAGGGAGGATGGTTCATTTCCATGGACAGTTCGAGGCCACTGAGCTACCTGTGGAGAGGAGCTTGTGGCAGCTGGTTACAGGGCATCCACAGTCGTGAAGCCACTTCATAAGGGCTCGTGCCCAGCCAGCCCTCTCTTTCTCTTTTCAGATGCCAGTCCAGCGGATCTCCCCATCTCAGTTCATTTGATGTTGTGTGATGTTTTGTTTGTGTTCTGACAAATAAAGTTTGCTTGGAGTCAGAGGGCAGAGCTAGCCACTAGTTAACCATAGAGGTTTGGAGGTCCGTACAGAGAGGAGACAGGAAGTGATAAGGTGTTGGTGGAGACAGGATCTCGCTCCTTTTGGTCAGAGGAATGGAAGAAGCAGGAAGTCACTTGTGTGGCTGCTCTCCTGCTTCTTTGATCTTTCGGGTTTTTATCCCAATATCTGACTCCTGGTTTTTATTGACAAGATTAATTAGAATTACACGTCAGTTTGATTTGGATAGTCTCTCACAGATAGGCCCAGAGGCTTGCCTTTTTTTGGCTACTCTAGATCCCTTCACATTGACAATATCAACCATTGAATACCCTAGGAAGGAATGGTTAAAATTTAAAGAGGACGCTAGCCACATTGATAGACCCAAGAGTGTCGCAAGGCTTTCCTGTTGGGAACCTCCAGCTCAGGGCTCATTCCAAGCTCCGCTCAGATTTTTGGCTGGGGACTCAGTACCACTCCTCCCATTGCTGACCCCACCCAAAGAAAGCCTGTCAAGCAGCGGATCCTTTCCTGGAGCTGCTCAAAGACCACACCTACAGGGTATTTAAGGCCCCCTCCTTGGGAGCAACCTTATGATTTCTTCTCTTCCCCTGAGAACACCTGGGGATGTGTGGCTCATTAAATCTGGGCTTTTTATTTGGTTGGATTTGGCTTATGGCACGGGCAGAGTTACCCACTGCCAGGGGATTTTTAGAAATACTCATCATTTTCACATCCCCTTTTCCATCTGTCCATCCTTTAAAGAAAGAGATGATATAAGGCCAGTCCTCTCAGCATGGAAGAAACTACTAATGTAATTATGGCTGGCTCTGTCCTGGACTTACGTGAACACTGTACATGCAGGGGAGGGAGTGGCCAGTTCCTCCCACAACAGAGAAGTGGGCTCAGATCCAGATTGTACCTGGCATGAGGGAGCAGAAAGGTACCACAGAGGCAAGAGCACATATCCAGGGTACAACCTGGATATTATTAGTCTGTGTAGTAATGATAACCAGTGACACACTGAGCAGTGAGGCATGCAAGAGGAGATGTAGCTTTGCCTCAAAAGGTAAGGATAACAGTAATCGATGGCTGGGCGGTAGTGATGCACGCCTTTATTCCTAGCACTTGGGATGCAGAGGTAAGTGAATCTCTGAGTTTAAGGACAGCCTGGTCTACAGAGTGAGTTTTGGGATGGACAGAGCTGCACAGAGAAACCCTGTCTCAATTAGCAAACAAACAAATAATGAATAATAAATAAATAAATAAATAAATAAATAAATAAATAAAAATATGTCTGGATGTAGAAAGGTCATATGTTATAAACTGGAATCTAGTGCTTAAGAATGTCTGAATCCCAGGGCCTCCCAAGGCATTCCTAAGGGAAAACATGTGTGCCCAGAACAGAAGGATATAGCTATATTCTTATAATATAACTATATATATCATAACAATAACAGCAATGGCAAGCTACACCTATTGAACTTGTACTATGTGCCAGGAGCCCGCTAAGGAGCTTTACTATTATTTGGTTCTCATGGCAAACCCACAAGGTTGGTACCATGCCCCAGTTTTATGGCTAGAAAAACTGAATCTTCCAGTGCATGTATCACAAACTTGTAAGTGCATCCAGTGTGTGCCAGCACTCTGCTGTGGTACCCCAGTGAACCAGATGGGGCCTCACAGGAGGTTCATCTAAGTTCCGCTAATGGTCACAAGGACAGGAGCCACCATGGATGAAAAGGCCCTTGAGTCCGTCCCCTTTCACATGGGCTCTGAGCCTTAGTGGCTGCACTGGTGGAAAATAGTCCATCTTATTAGAAATAGGGTCCACAGCTGAGCCAGCCTGACTGTAGGCCCAGGCCCACCTTCCCTGGCCATGGGTATGTAAGCCTCACATGAGCAGGAGGCAAAGGAGGAGGCCAGCAAGAAGGAAGAGCTCTTCTCCAGAACTGACCTGGCTTCTAATCTTACCGGGAGAGTCCTTGTCCTCATCCAGGGTCCCGATCGCTTACTGAGGGGATGGGATGCCAGGATATGGGGCAGGGGGAGCCTCCAGCATCCCCTCTCTTCTCTCTTCTATAACTTACTGGACTTGATAGCCGAGCCTCACAGGCTGACACACCCCCCTCATGGCCACTCCGTGTAGGAGGAGTTCTGCAGTGTGCGTGTTGGGGGGCATGTGTTGGTCTCCACTATACTTACCTCTGACCTTCCCCAAATGCCCCTGGCCCCAGACCAGGTCAGACGAGCAAGTCACAGGGAAGTTGGAAAGTCACAGCTGCAAGTCAAACAATAACCTGGAGAGCCAGACCAGAGCTGGACAGGGAGGCATTGTGCTTTCCAGCACCTGGGAACCCCAGGGAGACCAGGGATGGTGGATACTGGTGTACATCTTTGCTCTGGCACTGGGAGAATCACCTCTCTCCACCGGTACCTCCCAATTTGGAGGAATAAGGAAGCTATGAGAAACTTCCTTCTGGTGCAGCTAGTAGAAGACTGGATTTTACCGGGTGTGGCAGCGCAAGCCTTTAATCCCAGCACTCAGGAGGTAGAGGCAGGTGGGTCTCTGTGAGGAGTTTGAGGCCAGCCTGGCCTACAGAGTGAGTTCCAGGGCCAGCTAGGGAACTCAGAGAAACCTTGTCTGGAAAAACAAAACAAAAAGACTGGATTTTAGTGACTTTTACCCTAAATTTTTATTAGGGGCCAATATGAGCATGACTGTGTCCTCATCAGTAAAGCAGGATTAGTTACATGTGATAGCATATGTTAAAAACTCCCAGTCTGTTTGAGCTACTATAACAAAATACCCCAAATCAGGAAATGTTTCAAAGCAAGGTGTCCTGCCCTGCACAGGAATGCCCAGGAGTTAGCTGACCACCACCTTCCAAGAATTAAAGAGATGCTGCATCTGGGGAAGCAGTAGCTAGCTGGTTCTTAAGAATGCCAAGGAGAGATAATGGATCCACAGAAGGCACTTCAGTGCGATGGTGAAACAATCAGCCAGGAGGAACTCCCTAATGCCAGACCAGAAACGGTGGTGTAAGTGGTCATGAGCTCTCTGATACTGTGGGAGCTCAGGCAGAGACTGAGCACGTTCGAAGGGACTGGGGACTGGAGAAAGGACCCAAATCTGAGGTTCCCAAGTCTGTTAAAACAAGTGACTGCTAAGAGGCATGTTTTGAGGGCTCTTCACCCCAAATCTCTCTCCCATTTTTACACATTGGCTGTTTTGAGTCAAGGTACTGTCTCCTACAATGTTAGTACCCCTGAGTGATGTCACACTGGCTCTCGGAGCCCCAGTGACACTTCTGATTGGGATGAGGGAGAGTGAAGATGTGGCTACCCTGGCAGGAAGGGCACCAGAGGAGAAAGTGGGAAAAGGCAGCTCGTGTGTGTTGCTGAAGCAGTGAAGCCAGCTCCTAGTCTTAGTGCCCAGATCCCAGGTACTCAGGGACCCAAGTTGAATTAAACATCGGTCCAAGAGTAGCCCAGGTTTGAGGACACTTCCCAAGGCTCTTGGGGAGATTTGGGTTGTAGCAGGCCTCCTACTGACATGCACCTGCATTCTTGTAGACCAATCTAAAAAAGCTGAGCCTCTGCTC
Organism: Onychomys torridus; assembly: GCF_903995425.1. NCBI lineage: Eukaryota > Metazoa > Chordata > Mammalia > Rodentia > Cricetidae > Onychomys > Onychomys torridus. The sequence continues at coordinate 18,477,302 of NC_050463.1, forward strand.
CTCAAGAAGCAGAGGGGAGGGTAAGGAACCACAGAAAACTCCCACACCAATAATCCCCATGTGTGTGTGCTAGGCCACAATCACGAGAAAGATGGCTGGCAGCAACTATAGTCTTCAAGACTTTTCTTCAGTCATCAGAACCACTTGGAAAGGTGGGCATTGTCTTCCTTTTGCAAATGGCAGCCAGTGCACTGAGTAAGACAGGTGATGCAGGGTGAGGGTCACGTTCTGTGTGTTGTCCTAACAGTCGTCTTGAGCAGCAATTCTTACATTGCCCAGCCCTGGGACCCAGAGTACTAGGATGCACAGCCTGGATCACTGAAACATGGCATCCCTTTGTTTCCCGGGTCCTAAACAGGTACCACAAGTACTCATTATTGTGCCAGGCTATGTTAAACTTGGGGACAGATACAAAGAGACCCAAAACCAAGGTTTCTACTATATCCTAGGGCAGATGTTCTCCACCGGTGGGTCGCAACCCCTTTTGAGGGGGGGGTGTCAAACAACCCTTCCACAGGAGTTGCACATCAGATATCCTGCACATCAGATATTTACATTACAATTGATAATAGTAGCAAAATTACAGTTAGGAAGTGATGGTGATATTTTATTTGTGCTGAAGTGTGATATTTTATTTGTATGTTAATAAATAAAGTTTGCCTGGAGATAAGAGGTCACAGCCAGCCATAAACAGAATTCAGGCGGTGGCAGCACACGCCCTTAATCCAATCACATGGCAGGCAGAGTCTCTGTGAGCCTTTAATCCCAGTACCAACCATAGAGACCTGGAGGTCTGTATAGACAGGCAGTGACAAGGAAGTGATGTGGCTGGGCTTAGAGCCGATGAAAAGACAGAACAGGAAGGCAAAAAAGGCACAGGTTAGACAGGAAGAGGCTCTCTTGAGAAGCTACAGCCACATGGTGAGCTAAGGTTAGTTGGTGGCTATTGCTCTGATCTCTACGGCTTACATCCCTGTAACCAAACACATTTGGCTCTGTGTTTCTTATTTTATAAGACTGTTTAGAAGTTTGTCTACAGGAAGTAGTAAAGAAAATAATGTTATGGTTGGGTCGGGGGTGTCACCACAACATAAGGAACTGTATTAAAGGGTCACAGCATGAGGAAGGTTGAGAACCGCCATCCTAGGGGAAGTTTCTGGCAGAGAGCTATGATATGTTATGGAAGAAGAATGAGAAACTATTTGAACAACTTGTGAAATACACACTGATTGAGCAGACACTTGTTTGCCCATGGTCACAGCGGCCTCACACTCAATACTCAACAGCCAAAAGGTAGAAACTACCCATGGGTGGTCATCTGAATGCGTGGACTCCACAAATTCATGAGTTGAGATCTGGTCACAAACAATATGGCATCAAGAGGAGAGTCTTTTGGGAGGTGACTGGATCGGAAAGGTTGAGCCCTCATAAATGGGATTAGTCCCCTCACGAAAGAAGCTTGAAGACATTGTTAGCCCTGTTTACCCTTCCTCAAAGAAAGTATCACCTATGAGATGCAGGCCCTTGCCACAACAAATCCCCTGATGCCCTGATCTTGGATGTATTTTCTAGGCTCCAGAGCTGTGAGTTAGAAATTTCTAGTGTTTATAATTGACCTAGCTCAAGAAATTTTTATAAAACTTAAATAGACCTGGACAACAAATGTCCATCAGTGTATGAAGAGATAGCAAAACATGGCATTGGTCAGCCCCACAAGGGAATGGAATTTCCACGTGACTAGGGATACAACACTAAGTGAAATAAGCCAAATGCAAATATCCAGGTATGCTTTTATCAAACACCTGTGCATGAGGAACCTGAACTGGTTAAATTCATGTAGACAGAAAGGGGCTGGGAGGGAAGGGACATGGGATCCTAGAGTTGGATGGGTACAGAGTTTCAGTTATGAAGATGGTTCTGGAGATTATGGAGGCGATTAATGCATAATAGTGTAAATGTTCTTAGTGCCACTGAAGTGGATAGTACTAAAAACTTTATGCCTTATGTATTTCATCACAAGGAACAAATGTGCACTGGAGTTTTGGGGTTCCATGAGTCTTGATGACGGAGGCTTTGGCATCCATTTCCAAATATGAAGCCTATTAGCATTTTGCAATGGGTACCTTCCTATGCACGGACCCCTAGGACTTTAAATGTAGTGGCTGAGGCCATGCCTTGAATTCATGAGGAAAGATGTACTAGGAATGTGTGTTAGCTGATTTTCCTATTAGTGTGATCAAACACCCCAACAAAAGCAATTTAAGGAAAGAGGGGTTTATTTGGGCTCACAGTTCAAGGGTACAAGTCAGTTCACGGTAAGAATTCACAGTAAGAATGTCACAGTGTCAAGAGCTTCAGGCAGCTGGTCACTTTGCATCCAAGATCTGAATGCAGAGAGTAATGAATGCTGGTTGTCAGCTAGCTAGCTCTTTTTTTATGTAGAACAGGTCTCAGCCAAGGGAATAGTACTGCCCCATTGAGGTAGCTTTTCCCACCTCAATTAACTTCATCAACATAATCCCTCATGGACCTTCCCAGAGGCTAATCTAGTCTATATAATCCCTCACAAGCATGCCCAAAGGCTCTGTTCATAGGGGATTCTAGGTCCTGTCAAGTTGAAAACCAATAGAAACCATCACAGAAAATGTAAGAGAAGGGGCTTTGGGCCAGGCACCTGCTGTGTGTGAGGTTTCAGAGACAGCATCCAGCCTCTGGATTAGTGAAGAGTGGGGACCAGAGCCACGCGTTACTGATGTTAGCTAGGCTAGAGTGAGGGCTTGGATTGTGGAGCTGACGGGTCCTGAGGTCATGGGAGGGACTACAGAAACAGGAGAGGACACTAGGCAGGCACAGTTTCCGAAGTGCCTTCCCATTAGGTAGGCCATCTTCATCACCCCAGGAGGTCTCCCAGACAGTGGCAGTACTAGCTCCAGGATCCCTGTGGAGGAAGAACTTGGAGTGTGCACCCTCTTGCTATTTCAACAGTAGGGTTTCTGTGACCCCAGTGTCTCAGGAAGCAGCATCAGGTGACAGGTGAAATAGTCTGGTTCTTAGAGCTTTTGCCCCAAGTGGAAGGGTAGGCAAGCAACAGATGGAAGATGAGGGTGGAGAGGGGAGGGGAGAGAGAGATGTCAGTCTTACCCAATCAAAATACTCCTATAAAACCTTAAAGCAGGTGGTCTGGGCTAGAAAGTAAGACTCTTAGGATCCCAGACTATGGTAGACACCGGGATGCTGTCCACGGCACAGTCGGGATCAGTTATGGGTCCTGAGTTGAGGTTTCCCCCTTCGAAGCCTCTAGAAGGGGACTCTCCAGAGCAGTGGCATTTCAAGAGTCTCTGAAGGGGACGGCACATGATCCAGAGGTGTGATTGGCACTCCATGGTGTGACTGAAGCTAGGCAAAGGTGGTTCAAGATGGACTTTTTCACTCCAACCTTCCGCTCAGCCCACCTTAGGCCTATTTGGCCCACAAATCAATGACTGGGCCTACAAGTCAGTGCTTCACTGTGTGTACTTGAGAGCCCCAGATCTGCTAGGCATCAGAATTGTCTGCAAAGCATGCTACAACATAGACTCTTACCTGTCAGGATCTTGCCTTGATCTCAGGGATGAAAAAAGACAGGGCTTTGTAGCAGATGGATGGACCCAGGAATGAGAGCGGAAATGGGAAATCTCCATGGCTGGAGTCTTCACCTTGTGTGGTTAAGGATGAGGTAGCTATAGAAGGTTTGTGTTCACGGGTTCACGAGTGTCCTTCACGGTGCATTTATTGAGCATATGTTAGCTACTGAGGACATGTGGATGGGAGGCAGAGGTCAGCCCCAGGAGACAGCCAGCAAGGCTGATTTACCCAAGGGGCTGGGTTCTAGCACTCCAGGGCCCAGCAGACAACCACACCCTAGCCAGTATGGAGCAGCAGCTTCAGTTTGGAACCAGCATCTCTCTAGGAGTTCTTTCCTAGGCTTGGCTGGAGGGGTGACCATGTCACCAGGCCTCATTTCAACTCTTCTTCTGGGTCAGGCTGGGTCACCCCAAGCTCATGAGTGTTTAGGGAACCCAGCAGGGGCTGTTTCTCCTGGAGCTAAAGGGGGTGATCACATCAAAGGATATGCAAGCCTGCTTCTGTCTGTGGCGAGCTTGCCAGAGCATCTGATTCCTGGATCAAGGGTGGAGGTCAAAAGTGGTCCAAAGAGTCTTTGGAGAACCCACACTAGGAGCCCAGGGGTTGGGGGGAGGGGCACCACAAGCCCAACATTATCAGAACTGTGTCCTGGCTACAGTCCCCTTGTGGAGAGTGTCCAAAGGCTGGAGATCTATTATAGAATGAACCCTGTACCTAGACCTAAGGCTGATATGAGAGGCAAAGTTGCTTTATTCTGGTGGTGGATAAGTGATAATTGCCCTCCATTAGATTGTGATTAATTGTAGATTCATAGGCATGATAATCCACTAGCCAGGACCTTCCTTCTTTCCCACAGAGCTCACACACCACCATCCCGATAAGTGTCTTTATTGTTATTGTGATGATGTACTCTGACTAAAGGGACGGAAAGGAAAGTGTTCGGGTTACAGTTCCAGATGCGTAGGCAGAACAGGGAAGGCAAGGCACTGTGAGAAGGTGGCCAGCCTGCCGTGCTCCAGAAGCAGACAACAGGAAGTCAGGCCAGGATATACAACCTCGAAGTTTGCCCCCAATGATTCACTTCGGCGGGGTCCAGCCTCGGCTCAGGTTTGGGTCATGAGGCAAGTGGGTAGCTCACAAGTGGCCCCGAACAGCTCGGGCCATCTTTATCTATACTTAAACCGAGTTTTTCTTACCAGGGTTACGCGAAGAGTTTCATTATTGGCTCCTAGTTTTGAATTTAAGAAATACATCACAACTTAAGGAATACATACATCGTGATCATTATGAAAGCCCCCGTTGTTCCCCTTCATGCTTCCCCAAATACATCTCCCCACCCCCTGCATAACCTTATTGTAAACACAGAGTTCAGCACTTTTGCAGCTTAACTAGATATCGAGCCAGACCCATCCTGCTCTCGCAGCACTTAGGTCAGCTGGCAGCTATTGTGATTACAGAGTTAAAAAGTTATAGTCCCATGGACTACTGGTCCTTGCCAAGTGAGAGTCTGTTCCCACAGGTACCTTGCCCCGAGGAAGCCCATCGGACAGGTGACGTCATATGCTGATACGAGACTAGGCTGCATGGCTCCCAACACACTTCCTCCAGCGAAGCTCCACCTTCTAAAGGTTCCATACCTTTGGAAACATTGTCACCAGAGGGGGACCAAGTGATCCAACACATGAACCTATGGGGGACATTTCTCATTCAAACTACAATGAACAGTACTTCAAAGGTCTGCCATTTGCTGGGTTCTCACTTGGTGTCCTGGTTCATTATACTCTGCACCACTATGGTGTAGCAGGAATCTTAAAATGTCTTATTAATAAAATCAAACCCAAGGCCAGGTATTGGGGTGAATGCTGGAAGATCAGAGACACAGAACAAGCCACAGTTTCCTCACCTCGCCAGTTCCTCAGCTGGTCTTGCTTCCTCAGAATGTAAGCTTCTGTGTTCTCATCCACATGAATCTCAGCTGAACTGTGCTGCTCCAAAGCCTGAATGCTTAACCAGCCAAATGCTTAACTAGCCAAATTCTTCTAGTTTCTGGTCTTCACGCCTTATATATCTTTCCACTTTCTGCCATCACTCCCTGGGATTAAAGGCTGGATTTCTGGAATTAAAGGCGTGTGTCACCATGCCTGGCTGTTTCTAATGTGGCCTTGAACTCAGAGATCCAGAGGTATTTCTGTCTCTGAAATGCTAGGATTAAAGGCGTGTGCTACCACTGCCTATCCTCATGTTTAATACTGTGGCTGTCCTATTCTCTGACCCCAGATAAGTTTATTTCAGGGAACACACAATATTTCGGGGAACACAATACCATATTTCTCCTTTTTTGTCTAAATTAAAAAAAGGTTATAACTAATACAAGAAAGATCATATCCAATAAGTATATACAATATACACAGTCAAGATTACATTAATCATGTCTAGTCCATTAACATTTGACAGATTCAGGCGAAAAACTCCATTATATATAACAATGTCCAGTCCAGTAACATTTGATATACTCAGACCAAATTGTTCATTACTTATCCCATGTAAAACAAATAGTTCCTTTTTAAAAGTAGATTCAAAAATTGATCTTCTTTTCTTATCATATTCATATTCTCTCTTTTTTCTTTTCATAAAAGTTCCAATAATCTACCTTTTGTCATTTTTATATCTTTCCCTTCTTCTTTTTAGAGTAGATTCAATGATCTACCCATTTATCCTACTATTTATCTTTTTTCTCAGGGTAGATTCAGTGATCTACCTCATCTATACTCTCCTTTTTCTTTTGTAAACAAAAACTCTATTTTTGGGTTAATTGTCAAGTCCTGTATCATTTGTCCAGCCGCTGCATAATGAGAAAGTGCAGGGCTTGTTTCAAGTCCTTGTTCAAGTAGTCTGTCAGGCTGGATCATCTCAGCCAGTCATCTCGAAATTGTCCTAAGCAGTTTGTAGTTCAAAGTCAGTCTTTTGGTAGTGTTAATCAGCTTAATGGCTTTATCATAGTCCATGTGGAATCATCATTGTGGGATCATGTCATCCTTTTGAAGATTCCAAAGTCACTGTTAGGTTTGGTCATGATTCCCTGCAGACATTTTTTTATTTTTATTTTTATTTTTATTTTTATTTTTTGTGCCTCCTCTGTGGTTTGGAGTAATCACAGTCTGATAAATGTCTCTCTCTCGGAACCATGAATGTTCTTCCCTGGAAGAGAAAATCTTCACAGCAATTTCTCCCCAGCATTTGTCTTGCCAACTTTTCCAAACTGACCTTTGCCGATGCCTTCTTGTAACACGATGTCCTGGCAATTCTTCTCTGAACAAGCAGCGGTAAACCCTTTGTCCCAGGTAGCAGCATCACCGCAGTCACCAACAGGATGAGAAGAAGCCTGCAACTCGGAGCAGCAGTCACTGCCTCCATGGTCCCACGTTTCTTGCTGGGCTCTGGCCAATGCTTCTCTTTAGCAAGCCTCCCAGGCTGGCCTCAAACTCGGGATCCTCCTGCCTCTGCCCCTTTACTAAATCCTACCGGTGTGTGCCACCACACCGGTCGGGTGTAGCTCGGATCTGACTTGGGGCTCATAAGACCACAGGCAAGAGGCTTTTTCATGAATTTGTACCATGCACGTTGGGCGCCAGATGTAGCATGTATCTTAAAATGTCTTATTAATAAAATCAAACCCAAGGGCAGGTATTGGGGTATTGGAAGATCAGAGACACAGAACAAGCCACAGTTTCCTCACCTTGCCAGTTCCTCAGCTGATCTTGTTTCCTCAGATTGCAAGCTTCTGTGTTCTCCTCCACATGAATCTCAGCTGAGCTGTGCTGCTCCAAAGCCTGAATGCTAAACCAGCCAAATGCTTAACTATACCACACTATGGACCTTGTTATAATTTGGATGTGAAATGTTCCCTGTGGGCTCCCGTGTTCAAACACTTGGTCCCTAGCTGATGGATGGCACTATTTTGGGAAGATGTAGTCTAGTTAGCAGGCGTCAATTGCTGCAGCAGGCCTTGAAGGAGACATCTACTTCCCGTTGCAGCCTGAGCTCTCTGCTTCCTGAGCTGTCAGGATATAAATAAACCTTGCTACATGCTCCCATCGCCATGGATTGGAGGCACCATGGCCCCTATGCCTGCCCCCAGCCCCATGATGCACTGATCTTCCCTGAGCTGTAAGTCAGGATAAATCTTCCCTCTCTTATATTAGTCATGTATTCTTGTACACCATGAGGGAAGTTAACTGCTACAGACCTCTGCCTCAAGACACATCTCTGACATCAGGGTATCCTTCTTAGCTGCTCTCCTGTGTTCCTGGTCACTCCTCAGCCTCTTACCTAGTCTGCCTATTCTCGCTGGAGTTGGATTTCTCTTTCCTCTTCTCCATCTACCCCCTCCCCAGTGATGCCATAGCAGTGATAGCAGGCCAACAACTCTCATGCTCCTCCCTCCCTACCCCCAGATCTTCCCCAGGCTCCTACTTACATATCCAGCTACCCATTCAACTTCCTGCCTGGTGTTTTACAGACATTCAAACTCAACATGTCCAAACTGAACTCCCACTAATTCCTGTTTTCACTCCACCACCACCCCAAAGCATCCTTCCCAGCCCTAAGCATGGAGGCTTCAACCTTGTAGTCTCTCAGAAGGACCAAGGGTTCCTATTTTCTTCCAGGGCAAGACAGCTCTTCACAAGCATGAATACTCCCATCATTTTGGAAAACCGGTACTCAGGCCCTACATCACAATGATAATGCCTTGCCCCTGAGTCTCTCAAACACAACAAGCAGGTCTCCAGGCCTAGATGGAACTCTTTCTGGAACATAGGCTTCCTTTGAGACTTTGTCACCGAGGCACAAGCTGACCCCTCCGCGTGCGTGTGTGCACGCGCACACACGCGCGTGCATTAAATAGATGTGTATTCTTACCACAATTTGCCCAACCATCCTGTCCCCTTCCTCATGCCATTTCCACTGTTATTATTTTTTTAATTATGTATTTTATGTCCTGAGTGTTGTGCTCGGGAGATTGCAGAAGTCAGAAGAGGCAATCAGATCCCCTGGAACAGGCAGTTGTGAGCCACCCTGGGGGTGCTGGGAACCGAACCCAGGTCCTCTGTAAAAGCAGTAATTCCTCTCAACCACTTAGCCCTCTCCCCAGTTCTTTTTTATTATTCTCTATATATAATCTTCAAGTTCACAATATGTTTTGCGTATTTATTACATTTCTCTCTTCATTGTCCACTTCCCTGGACTCGAAGACACAGATCCTTCACTGTTTGTGACCACTAATGTTATACAAGTTCTTGGAACAATGTCTAGTCATAGTAGATTCTCAGCACACAGCGTTGAATCGCCTGGCTGACTCTCTTTCAGGCCAATCTTAAGTACTTCAAAGGCTGAATATGAAACAAACAAGTGTCAGCACATTAAATTTCCTGCTTAGAATTCCCCGTCTATGTGATCTTGACACACTCCATTTAGGTGGTTTTGATGTCTTGATTACTGGACATATTTCAGAAATCTTGAGAAACCTAAGTCTTTACCTCGGAATCTGATTTCAAATCATTTATGAATATTGAATCTATGAACTTTAGATATATTAAGAAAATATGTGTTTATTAAAAATCTTTGCAGTTGTCCTTTCAGAGTTTGGAACCAAAATGTATTTGCAAGATCTTAAACATCTGTTGCAGGTCCTAGGTCTGGTAACCCTGGCCACTAAAAACAAAATTATTCTGGAATGTTAGTGATGGAATGGAAGCAGGGACCAGTCACATCTATTAGGGAACAGCCACGTGACTGGCTGTTCCCTAATAGATGTCTTGAAGCATGAATGAACAACTTCTTGATTTCTAAGCAGTGTGTCTGGTCTCTGTGAACCCGCCCAAACAGCCTCCCACAGTCAGTCCTCAGAAGTCAGCCTTAGGACTGAGATTTACTTGTTTTCTTGTCCACATACCTTGAAGTTGGCTTTCTGAGGACATGATACAACTCTCTCTTCCAAGAAGTTAAAAGAATCTGCCATTTTCTTCATATTTCAGGTCCCGCATCCTGTTCATTTCACAGATGAGATTGCTGGATGGATCTTGATCCTCCTCATTATTTTATGATCTGGGGTCCTTGCTACCATGAGCTATGCATACACTGTCAGAACACACACACACACACACACACACACACACACACACACATGATCATATTGCTTGTACAAGGCTTCTCAAAGTTTATTTGAGGAGTTTGTGTGTGTTCTGTCTCCCAGTTGTGTATAGGTTGGCAGCCTAACAGTGTTATCAGGTTTCAGGAGTAGGAGAACTATATCTCCCCAACCCTTGCCATGCTCCATCCTTTGTCTACAATGCATGTGTCTGCTGAACCCTTGGAATGCTGGCTACCAATCAGTCCCACCTGTATGACGGTCTTTGGGCTTTGGCCCTGACCATGCTCCTTCAATATCAGGAAAGCCTTCTTCCATCCTTCAAATGTCCTTGTCCTCTTGGGCAGCTGTACCTGATGCTTATGCTTTAAAGAGGTTATTTCTCCTGCACTTCCAGATTTGTCTAGCTGTGGACCAGCCGTATGTTAGTGCCCCTTCCAAGAACAACACTGCTACATGATGTCCCCTGACTCTGGCCTTCAGAAAGTCCCACCCTACCTCTGCCTGGTCTTTTTCCCCACCCTGACCCTTGACATCGAGGCTACATGTTGCATATGAGTGAAAAAAAAAAAAAAAAAAAAGAACACAAACCTTGAAAATACATAAATTTAGGTTCTGGTTATGAATATGCTACTCAATGACATTGGGTGTGTTATTTGGCATATCACTTAGTCTGCCAGAGTCTCAGCTCTCTCTTAAGTTTAGCTGATTTAAAAATATTTGTACATCAGGCTCTGGATGAAATACTTTGGGTGGGGCACCTTGGACAGCTCTGGGTTCGGCTTAGGTACTGGCTTGGTTGCCATCCTCATGTTTATCCCCTGTTCTGACTACAAGGGCTCACTGAAGAGGAGGCATTCATCTCTGAAGACTGTGGTAATGCTTCCCCTCCAGCTGGCTTGGGATGTGGATGGCCCTGTGTGTAAGTGAGGGATGGATGAAATCAGTGTCTTCCACTTTCCACAGCCCAGTCTCCTTCATCCTACCTCATGTGCTCACTACGTGATGCCACTCCAACTGCCCCAATGGAAATGCCTTCATCAGAGGGCCAGGCTCCACCAGCCTGGCTGCCAGCATCAGGACCAACATCAGGAGTGTCCTCAGTTATTCTCCTCTTGGTGCCAGAAATAACCTCAAGGCTTGAGAGTCACCCACAGTGTTGCTCATCAGCAGCATGAATCTTGGCCCTTGAAGGCTCTGGATTCCCCTCTTCACATCCTGACCCTGGACAGGAATCAAATTTAACCAAACAGCTTCAAAGAGTGCAGTCACTCTTTGAGGAGTCTGAAGGAAAAATTAGAAGCAGTCCCCATTCTGAGTTAGGGACAAGGACAAAAGGCAAGAAGACATCTACAGTCCTACAACTCTCCAGCCTTTGGGGGCCCACCTCGTGGAGATATTCAGGGTTCCCTAGATCTCTGAGATAACCTGTTTCAGGATTCATGACGGGCATTCTTCTTTCCACAGTATAGAAACTTCTCAGACCCTTAGAGACCCTGCCAATATTCCTGTCAATCAACCTTGTTTTATTCTGAGAGAAACAGATGTTCAACACAAATGGTTTTTGTTGTTGTGTTGTTGTTGTTGTTGTTGTAACAATCGTTACCTCGAGGTTTTATTCCTGGATATGATCTGTTTTCTTCTAAAGTTTGGGACTTGAATACAGGGCCTCACACAAGCTAGGCAACGTCTTACGCTAGTCTGCTGCCCTAGTTCTTTGCTAATTTTATGACAGTGTCTTGCCTTGAACTCTGTAGCTCAGGCAGGCTGTTTATTCCTCACTCCCCTTCAGCCTTGGGAAGAACTGGAATCAGACACCCGAGCCACACACCTCACTTCCTCCCAAGTCTTCTGGCAGAAGAGGCAGTCTGTAGGCACTGAGCCAGGCTGGTGCAGAGGGTACAGATGGAGTTCGCCAGCACCGAAGAGGCAGATCTCACTGGATCCTACTTTTCTCTGTCAATCTACGGCAAAGGCACAAGATAACAAGAGGCTCCTTTCTCACCCTTCGAGGTGCTACCACTCTGTGTTCTACAGACGAAGCCACCATCACCTAGGCAGCATGCAACTCCTTGGATTTTGCCCGCAGGGTATGAGTGCTGGGACCAAGTGGGGAAGCAAGATGGAGGGGAAACGGAGGAGGGGCTCAGGCCAGGCCAGTGGATATCGCTGCCTCCAAGGCAGCTGGGGAGGAGGTATTTCATTTCCTGAGCTGCGCTTGTCCCATTTCAGTTTGAACAGATGGAAATATAGTTCAATGTTTCAACATCATTTGCCTTTCTCGTGCTAAAATATTGATAAGTGCTGCCCGCGCCGATGCCCCCGCGGTTGCGAGCAGTAACTGGAGCATGATGTGTACTGAAGTGAGACACGGCAAAGCCTTTAACGAGTGTTTAAAATTCCTGGAATAATGCGCAACACTGGCTCCTGAAAACCTCCCTCCTGGGCGGCCTCCTAATCGGCGGGAGGAGGGTGAGCTGCGGCGCGGCCCCCCTGCTGGTGGCAATTAACGCGGCAGCTGCTCGTCTTCAGGACTGAACAAAGCGGGAGGTGCTGCGTCCGCCGGGCCGGGAGGCGGCCACACTCAAGGGGGGCAGGACACCCAGTATTGCCTCCTGCGCCCGCCAGGACCTGTCACTCCGTACCCAGCCCCTTGAAAGAGGGAAGGCTGCGCCCTGGGACTCTTTAGAAAAGCAATCAGCAGACACAGAAAGGAAAGGGAGAAAAAAGGAAATTAAGAGGGTGGGGTGCAGAAGAAGAAAGGGGGAAAAGGAAAGAGATAAGAAGTCCGGGACGGCAGATTCTTTCTAGGAAGAGTTTACTGGGCCCCGAAGGTTGGGTCGTTTCACTCCCAAGCTGGAGCGCCCTGGACTGTCGCTGGTGGCATCCCAGTCCTAAACCGCTGTCTCTCAAATCGCAGCTGGGACAAAGGTTCCCAGGTCTCAGCTGAAAGTAAGCCTACAGTGTGGACCTGAAATATCACTGCCAAGATTTACAGCAGCCCAGTTTGTCCAGACAAGGATCTGCCTGGATCACAGCATCCCCACATGGTTATCAGGTGGAGAGTCCCCACCGTGGTTCATTTTCCCCATACTTCAGGGTTTGGATTCGTGACTTGGAAAAATTTTTTATAGATCTTTGTGGATCATCCTGAGGACTATTCCCCAAGAGGCCTGTTCACATCATATTATAGAAGATAAAGCCTGCATTTTCTAGGGGTGACCTGGAAAAGCACTCACGTAGGAAGAAGCAGGGCCGCACCCCAGAAAGCTGTGGGGTACCAACCTAGAAGAAATCCCGGACTATGATTTTTTGACACACCTGGTTTAAGAATCAGGAGCCTGGGACTAGAGAGATGATAGTTCATGCTTAGGAAGACTGTTGACTACCAGTCTTGCAGAGGGCCTGGGCTCAGTTCTCAGCACCCACGAGGCAGCTCATAACCTCTGTAACTCCAGTTCTAGGAAGTCCCATGCCCTCTTCTGGCCTTAGAGGGCACTGCACACACATGGTACACATATATACAGGCTACACAGACACACAGACAGGTAGACACACACACTAAAAGCAAATAAAATTTTATGCCAGTCTTGATAGCACATACTTTTAGCACTCAGGAGTCAGTCAAGCAGATCTCTATGAGTTCAAGGTCAGCCTGATCTACATAGAGTTTTAAGCAAGTGTGGTGGTTGGAATAGGAATGCCCCCCACAGATGCATGTGTTTGAATCATTGGCCACAGGGAGTAACACTACTGGGAGGCGTGGCCTTGTTGGAGTAGGTGTGGCCTTTTTGGAGGAAGTGTGTCACTGTGGAGGTAGGCTTTGAGGTCTTACAAGCTTAAGCTACATCCAGTATGACATACAGTCTCCTCTCCTTCTGCTGACTGTGAGTCAAGATATAGAACTCTCAGCTACCTCTTCAGCACCATAGAGCAAAGTTTCCCACCATGATAGTAATGGGCTGAACCTTTAAACTGTAAACCAGCCCCAATTCAATGTTTTCCTTTATAAGAGTTGCTGTGGTCATGACGTCTCTTCACAGCAATAGAAACCCAAAGTAAGATAGCAATCAAGGGATACACAGCAAGATTCTACTATTTTCTCAGTCCCTTGGGGGCAGGGGCGGGGGCCCCCCGGGGGGGGGGAAATCAGGAGGCTGGAGGTGTAGCTCAGTTGGTAGAGTGTTTGCCTACCATGGAAAGGGCCTTGGGTTTGATTCCTATGCCATAGCATAAACCATGTGTGGTAGCCTACATCTGTAATTCTAGCACTTGAGAGGTGGAGGCAGGAAGATCAGATGTTCAAGGTTATCCTTGGCTACTATCATGGTCAAGGTCAGTTTGGACTACAAGATACTCTGTCTCAAAAAGAAAGAACAATCAGTGTAACTCAGAAGCCTTGGTGGAAAACATGGATGCTGCCGTGCTGTAGAACAGGTGACATTTGGTAAGTCAGAAGTGGAAACCTACCAGCCTGGAAGAAAGATCAGGCCATTTGTGCTTCTGGCTTCCACAAAATAAAACTCAACTGCCTCACAAATAAAATTGTTAGTGAGATAAAGGATGGAGGTGATGAGTGGTTATATACAGCACAGGAGGGTAATTTGGGGGAACAAATAGTGTATAATATAAAATAGATGGGACAGGCCAGGAAAGTCTAGAACATGTAGCTGTGATGAATCAATGACAGGTGAAGACCAAAGGGCTCCTAAGACCCACCTGCGGCAGTTCCTCTGGAGAAATCTTTGTTTGTTTGTTTGTTTGTTTGTTTGAGACAGAGCTTCCCTGTGTAGCCCTGGCTATCTGCAACTCACTGTAGACCAAGCTGGCCTCTAACTCAGAGATCTGCCTGACTCTGCCTCCTGAGTGCTGGCATTAAAGACGTGTACCACCACAGAGCGGCCTCAAGAAATCTTAATAGCGGAGGAAGTGCATAAAGCCAAAGCATCCTGTGGCTTCTAGAAGGTTGCCAGGAACACCATATTATTCTTCATCCACATTCAGGCAATCCATGCTCAGGGAATAACTTGTCTGGTGGTTCAACAATGCTTCCATTCACACATATCTGCTCCAGGCACCATTCCTCACCCTGGGGTGCTCCAGGTGTGGCTCCAGTCACATCTTGTGCACAGCCTCGGCAGTAGGTCTGTCCCCTGTCTGGGGTTGCTCTTCACGTTTTCCTGTAGCATCTGTCCACTAAGGGATGCCCTGTCTGGTTTCCCTGACCAGAGATGGAGTTGGGAAGGAAGAACTGTGCGCATGACCAAGGCGAAGTCCTTCCCGATGCCAACCGCCTCCACCTCCTCTGGAGTTTATCTGGAGAACCTGAGGAGCCCTGACTTGGGCAGCTAACCTGGGCACCGAGGTAGAGAGGCAAGAGCAGGACCAGAGAGAAGACAAACAGGATGAGGCATCCTCAAGGGCCAGAGAGAAAGCCCAACAGCCAAGGAAGGATAAAAAACAAGCTTTTGAGCAGGCTTTCCCCCTCCAAACCTAGGAGACACCGGGAGCCTCTGGAGGTTCTGACCCACTAAGAACTCCATAGTGTGACTCAAAAGCTTCTCATGGGTCTGGCATGGTCAAATGAATCTGGGAGATGATACCCATGTTACAGATAAAAGAAGCAGATTTGGAGCACTGAAAATTGCAGAGCTCTTATGCAGAACTGGAACCAAACCCCAATGTCTCCTGCTCTAAACTGCCTGGCCTCTGCGGGTCCACCACTCATTGGGTATTTACACATGCAGTACAAACAGAAATGAACCAAAGTACAGATGTGCTCTCCTCCTAAAATCAAATTGAAAGTATACTAGGGTTGAGTGTGACATTCCCACCTATAATTCAAGCCTTGAGAGGCTGAGGCAGAAGGATGGCTGAGAGTTCAACACCAGCCTGGGCTACTGTAGTTAAATTGCAGGCCAACCTGAGCTGTATATTGAGACTCTGTCTCAAAAAATAAAATAAAAAAGTCTATGAGAGTGATCATTGTGGCAGAGTGGTGGAGACATTGATAAAGAGACATATTGACTCACAACGAAGTGATTTGTTTGTGTGCCGGCAAATGGCAGTTTAGGTAAAGGCACTTGTCACCATGCCTGATGACCTGAATTCAGTCCCTGGGATCTACACGGTAGAAGGAGAAAACAGACTCCCCTGAGAATTGTCCTCTGACCTCCACAAAAACACTGTGGCCTGTCACATGCATGTGTACATGCACACAAACAAAATGCTAAAGTTTTTAAAAAGAAATTAGCTGGGTATGATGATACACACCTTTAATCCCGGCACTTTGGAGGCAGAAACAGGTGGGTCTCTGTGAGCTCTAGACCAGCCAGGGTCTCAAAATAAATAAGTAAATAAAACAATAAGAATAAAAGTTAAATAAATCATTAGTGCCGGTTCTGTTTATTTTCTGGAAATGGAGCTGCCATCTACTGAAGTGGATGAGCCAAGATTAGTTCTGTCTTAATGAAAACCAAGGCATGGTGAGTTCTGTTTCCCTTTTCTCTTCATGAAACACACCACCTGCTACTCTAGGGCACAATCATTAGTCAGAAATGACCCTCAAAGCCAGCTCAGCCCATGTGTCTACATGAGAAAGTAGGAATGTCAATTTGATCACGTATGTTTTACTGCTTTTACAAAAGACAAGTGGACCTGAAGACTTGCGCTCAAGTGATTGACTGTTTACAGTCTTTCACTTTTGGGGGTTCTGGGATTGAACCCAAGGCCTCCCACCTGCTAAGCAAATGCCCTACCATTAAGCCACACACCTGGTCCATGTCGTGTATTCAAATGTTTGTATTGTTTCAAATGGCTGGATTTGTTTTCAGATTTATTTCTTTTTATTTTGTGCCTGAGGTTTTTTTTTTGTTGTTGTTTTGTTTTTTTGTTGTTTGTTTGTTTGTTTGTTTTGCCTACGTGTATGTCTGGGCACCACAGGTATGCAGTGCCCATGGAGGTCAGAAGAGGACTTCGGGACCCCTGGAACGGGAATTGTGGGCTGCCATGTGGGTGCTGGGAAGGGCAAAAGCCTCATCTGCTCTTAATCACCAAGCCACCTCCCCAGCCCAAATGACCAGGGAGACCCACGAGAGTTATGCTGAAGTTTGTCAAAATACATAGGATGGAGCTGCTATCTGAACTTCCATACTCGTGTTCAAATGGACTCCAAAGAAGAAAGCTCCAGCCTTGGATTCCAGGCACTTCTGCCACCTCCCCAAGATCACCGCCCTCTCTGGCTCCCCCATCGCACTCAGCCAGAACTTCTGTAACTGTGCTTTCAAGGGTGCCCACCCACACAGTTTTCATCCTGTGCTCCCCAAAGGTCCAAGTGGTAAAGGCTTAGTCTCCAGAGAGGCACTCCAAGAAGGCAGCAGAGCCCTAAGAGAGCCAGGAGGAGCCTGGTCTCCAGG
This sequence comes from Onychomys torridus, assembly GCF_903995425.1. Taxonomy (NCBI): domain Eukaryota; kingdom Metazoa; phylum Chordata; class Mammalia; order Rodentia; family Cricetidae; genus Onychomys; species Onychomys torridus. Next base: position 18,494,489 of record NC_050463.1, read on the forward strand.
CATCTGAGGGTGTGCTCTGGAAGGGGACTGTGAGACCCCACTCTTGTCTTTCCGCTGTTTCAATTCCTTGGCTATGAGGTGGGTGGCTTTGCTATACCATAAGATTCAGTCCTAGTGGGTGGACTCACCTGAATTTGGAAAGGTCACCCATCATGGGCTGAGACCTTTAGCACTGTGATCCCAATACATTATTTTTCTCTGTACAAATTGACTGTATTTTTTTTTTTTTTTTTTTTTTTTTTTTGCAATGGTAGAAAATTGATGAATGTGCCACTTTTCCTCCCCTGGCCTTGCCTAGGTAGTGCTCACTCCTGGAAAGTTCATCTTATTCCTCACATCTGATGCCAGAGAGTCCTGTCAGCCCCAGAGGGTCCCAATCATTCAGGCAACCCTCACCCTCTCATTTGGTGGCCCTCACGGTTCCAATTCTGCCTGTTCCTTCTGGGTTCCAAGCTCACTTCTCTAGGCATATGCTGCAGCAGGCTAGTAATGCCTGGCTCCCTCACCTATGACTCTGGGTAGATACTTACTGGTTTACTCATTCATTAATCCAATAATACGCGCCTGGATTTGTAATAGGTGCCAGAGGCAGTATGGAAGTGCAGCCAATGCAGCCCCACCTCCAACTCAGCAGGAGAAACGAGCATCTGTATCACTAACAGGCCAGAAAGAAAGTGGTCCTAGGCGCCATGGGAGCCAGGATATCTGGATGAGGAGACAAGGTTAGTTTGGTACCTTCTGCCCTGCCGTAACCTCCGTATGGTCAACAGTTACTTCTGTTGTTTGGAAATCCCAGCTCCTTTGTGTCCAGTCGCGGGTTTTTCTGGATAGCCAGAATGACTCAGAGAGTTTCTCATCACCCTCCCCCACCCTGTCTCTAAGTAATTTCAAAGTGACTCAGGGGCCCCGATGTTCCAGGGCAGTGCACTTCCAGACTCCCGGCACACAATGCATTAAATAAACAGCAAAGACAATACATCTAAAGTTCTCACAGAGGAATGAGGGAGGAGTCTGACCAGAATGAAGGACTGAAGAGTTGTAGGTGGGCACTGATGGGGAGGAGGTAGCCTTACTGGAAGGACCAGGGGATGTGCTATAATCATTCTGGTCTGAGACAGAGCCTCTTAAGGAGATGCACAGGGTTATCCTCAAGCCAAGCCTTCCTGCATCATCCCAGACCCCAGTCTCCAGCTACTGGAGACATCTCTCTCTCTCTCTCTCTCTCTCTCTCTCTCTCTCTCTCTCTCTCTCTCACACACACACACACACACACACACACACACACACACACACACACACGCATGCACACACAAACGCACACGCGCACACACACATGCACATGCACACAACCAGAGTTCTAGCTTACCACCTTCCTAAAAGAAGGCAAAGAAGACAGTCTGTGCTGGAACCCTTCTCTCTACTGCAGAGTAAAGACAATAGAAATGACTATCGAGCATCTTGCAACTTCCCATGCTCTCAATTTCCTCAATTGAAAAATGAAACAAAAGTGCTCTCTTCCCAGGACAGCATGTGGATAAGAAGATGGGTAGTGTACCCTGACATCCACAAGTGCCATATATGTCCAGGTTCCTCTTCCTTTGCGGACTGTCTCTTGCATGTAAAGGTTTCACACCTTGCACACTTACCTGAGGCTTTGCTAGAGGATTTTCCTCTAAGGCATCCGGTGAGGGGAAGGACCTCTTGACTATGTTCTCCTGGCACACCTAGAGTGTGGGTGGTGTCCAGTGTTTCCCTGGATCTAGAGAAGGGCTAAGTTTTTGTCAGCTGGGAAGAAGCCTCAGTCTGGGAAAGAACAGCTGTGACCAATGAGAGCCGCCTCATGTTGTGTGATGTTTTAATTTTGTTTGTGTTCTGACAAATAAAGCTTGCCTGGAGACTAAAGGGCGGAGCTAGCCACCAGTTAACCATAGAGGTCTGGAGGTTTATACAGAGAGGGGACAGGAAGTGACAAGGCAGGGTGGAGACAGGATCTCGGGGCTGCCCCTTTGGTCAGATGATCCGGAGAGGTAGGAAGTCACTGGCAGCTGCTCCTCTGCTTCTCTGATCTTTCAGGTTTTACCCCAGGATCTGACTCCTGGTTTTTATTGATGAGATTAACTAGATTTACGCTTCACCCTCCAGCTGAGATGCTGTGGTAGGAACTGAGAAGTGGAAGTTGAACCACTGGCTTTCTTGAGAGGAACCCATTTTGTTTTCTCAACTTTGAAGCTGTTTTGCACAATCTCTCATCTTTTTTTCCATTGATAGTTAAGGCTGCATTCTTTCCTGGGCTCTGCAGAAAATGGCATCAACCTAGCCGGGGAGGGGGGGGGGGCAGGCTGGGATGTCCAAAGAGAAAAGAGGACATTCGCACCTGAGTTTTCTGAAGTTGTTTTCCCAGGCTGTCCCAGGAATCTTCGCACATCTCCAGATAAGTCTCTGTTGCCAACTTCACTCCTGGCTTCAAATGTCCTTGGGCCATGCTGACATTCCCATCTCTTCTTTTCCACCCGGGGCCAAGGGAGAAATATTCTATATGAATATGTGTTAGGAACAGTGGGGGTATGTAAGCAAAGCTGTCAGAAACTCCAACTGCCAATGGTCCTACCATGTGTGTGGTCCAGTATGTTCTCCTCTGCCTCCGGCCAACTCTGAGAAGGAGAAAAAAAAGCCCTTTTCATGGAGAGGTTGATAGGGGCTAGAGAGATGGCTCAGCCAATGAGAGAGAGCACTTGCTGTTCTTGCAGAGGATCGGGGTTTGGTTTCTAACACGTGACAACTCAAATAGTCTATAACATCAGTTCCAAAGGATCCAGTGCTCTGCTCTGGCCTCTGTAGCCACTGCATGCACATGGTGCACAGATATCCTTGCAAGAAAACTCACTTTGCACATAGCATAAAGATAAATAATTTTTTTAAAAGAAGTGATAAACAATAGGGTCTCAAAGTACACATCCATAAGTTTGTGCATTAAGGGATCGAGTCCCAGGTAGGTGCTATTGGGAAACGCCGTGGCTCTTTTGGAGGCAGGGACTAGGGAAAGGTTCTTAGGGTTAGGCACATCCTTGAAGAGGATTATGGGACCCTCCCTGTTTGCCCCCTCCATATAGTTCTCTGTCTTAACTTGCTCTGTCACAATCTCTCGACATGATTCTGATCCTAGCCAAGCAATGGGGACACCCAAATCTTGGATTGGAACCTCCAGACCCATGGGCCAAAGTAAGCTTTTCTTGACTCTATAAACAGCTTGTGTGGGATATCTCATCGTAGTGAGAGGCTCACTGAACACGTCCATATAATGGAGTGACATTTAGCCATCAAATGGAATGACATGGGACCTTGTGAAAAAGCCAGATACTAAAGGCCAAATATAGCATGATCCAATTAGAGAAAACGTCTACTGTGTTGACAGAGGTAAAATGATGGTTGTCGGGGTCTGGGCAGGAGAAGGGGTGCACAGGAAGTGACTATTGAAATTATTCGGGTTTCCGTTGGGAATGGCGAGGCTAACTAGGTAGCGCTGACAGACAGACAACCCCACTGATTGGACAGCGAGCAATGGCTAAAATGGCGACTTTGTTATGAGTGCTTTGCCACAACTCTGAAACATAAAAAACAAAATGAGCTTTGCGTATTTTTTTCCTCTGCTTTCACCCTCCCAATCCCTGTCCTGTGAGAAGTGTTCTAGAGCATTCCCTTCATTAAAAGGGACGTTTCTATTTCTTTTGTTGAGGAGATAGTGTCCAATGGGCAAAGCTCACCCAAGATGGCTCCCAAGGGGCTTGGCTGTGACTGTGTCTGTGGCCAAATAATGAAACACACCAAACTCCTTCCCAGCCTTTGTTCCTAGCCTCTCAGCCACCCTGGCATGGAACTTCCACGTTGGCCACCAGCAGAGGATGGTGGCCTTGAGAGACTGGAGGTCCCAGTTCCAGAAAGGCGAGCAGGATGGAGCCCATGCTCACAGCGTCTAAGGACCATTTGAAGGGAGACCCGGTGACCAGACCACACCCACAGGGCCTGGCACTTTGTTTGGTCAGAGCAGTAGTGAAGCAGAGGTAGGCACAGCTGACCACAGGGAGCCTGGGCCATCTCCCCCTGCATCCTGGCATTAAAGCAGGGAGAAGGAGCCATTATTCTCTGGGAAGATTTATTACCTTCCTTGGAGACAATCTGGGACCTGAGACAATACTTAGGCACCTCAACTCACTGTGAAATATCCTGTAGAAAGTGACTCTGGGGGCTGGCCATGGTGGTGCACACCTTTTATCCCAGCACTTGGGAGGCAGAGGCAAGTGGGTCTCTGTGAGTTCAAGACCAGCCTGGGCTATATAGAGAGTTCCAGGACAGCCAAACAAGGTGAGACTTGGTCTCAAAATAAAACAAATGAACAAACAAAACTGGCCCTGAGCTTGGATGTGTTAGTGAGGAGAAAGGGTCCTTAGAGACAAGAGTAAGCCTGGACAAATCCTCCAACAACTGGGTAGCAGAATACACTCAGAAATACCGATTTATTGCTGGCAGCCAGGATTTATCTGTTTTCCTTAGCTTGTATAGAAATCAAGCTCCCAACTCCTGGAGTCTCCCACAATGCCACCAGTTTTCTCACAGGCTCTGTGGCCCTGACCCACAGCCAATCTGACCTCCCTTTCCTGTGGACTCTGCCTTTCATGGTTTATGACCATGATCTAAATTCTAGGCCTTCCAATTCTCTGTCCCACCCAGCCTCTCTCTATCCACGGACAACATAAGCTCCACTCAGTGGAACACCATCCCTTGGCTCAAAGCTCCAGAAGTTTGGAGATGTCTGGAAGGCACCAGCGGGGTTGAGATATCGCTTGGTGCTATAGTGTCTAGCTTGTGTGACACCCTGAGTTCGATCTCAAGAGGGGCCATGAAGGAAAGGAGGAAGGAGGGGAAGGGTGCATATATTGAGTATTGCCTGATACTACGCTGGCAGGTCTGGAGCAGTACCTGTAGTCAGCGCGCCAATCCTTCTGCAGGGAAGCATCTAATACCCATGCCAAGTGGATAAATAGACTCTAAGTAGCTTCATACAGTCAGGTCAGGTTTTGCTTGCCAAGTCATTTTGGCAGCAACCATACCCGACACACAATAAAAAACCAAAGCCTTTTGAATTTTAGACGTGTAGGGAAGAGAGTTAGGATCTGTGTGTGTGTGGCATAAGAGAAAGCCCAGCAAAGTGGGGGAGGGAGGGGGAAGGAGGAAGAGAAGGAAGGAGGAAAGGGAGGAAGAGGAAAAAAGGAAGACAGCCTTGTCCCCCACAATCCTCTCACCTCAGACCACCTGGCTGTGGAGGCCAGCCTTCCTTGGGCATTGTTTTGTACTCTGTAGAGTTAAGGGCCGCCTTACTCACTGTGTGCTTAAGGACAGAAACTTCACCACCGGCACCAGCAGTTTCCTTATGTATTTAGACAGAGACCAGAGGGCTTCCGAAGTTTCCTTTGTAACATTTAATGAACCCATTCAGTTCATTAGCCAAAAGGTGACTCTATTATCAGAGTGGGATGTTGGCTTCACCATCAGATCGTGGGGTACCCCTAAGAAACAATGATTCCACACAATACACAATGCACTTTACTTCTGTGTATTCAAACTCACTGTTCCCAGCCCTGGTGTTATCTGTTCCTCTTCACTAGCCTGGAAAATTCATATCCCAACCAAGGTCTACTTCCAATGCCTCCCTCTGTATCCACAGTAGTTTAAGTGATGCTTTTCTCTACTTCCATTAAACTATGACCACACAGAGCTAGGGGGCTGGGTTGTCAATAGCTGTCCCCTCCTGTGTACCACTGAGCTCAACACTCTCACGCAGAGATGACTTCCTGCCAGTCAATCACTGAGGACGAGAGCCACGTGATGCATCTATAGGGTTCCCTGGAGGCATGGGCAGAAGTTAATAGTTTTGGAGAAGGAAGCCTCAGCCCAAGACTTGCAGGTTCAGGTAAGTGATACAAAGGGGAACCTAAGTTACATACACCAGGGCAGAAAGTCTTTATAAGGCAGAGCCCAGTGTCACAGAGTTCTTTTGCCCTCGTTAAAAAAATATAGGAAAGTATAACAGTTTGCAGGAAGCTGGGTGAAGGGAGATGCTTCCAAACTCCAAGACGAAAAGACATCAACTGCAGAGGAAGCCCTACATCCCCTCACCCCAGCAACCAGCTCGGATACTGCGCGCCACTGCCGCGAGGTGGCAGCAAAAAACCGTCAATGTTCCCTGCGCGCTCTGCTGTCTGCCTGGGGCCTCTGTGTGTGTTTGTCCCTAGAAAGCCAAATACCAGAACAGAGGGACATCCAGCCCCGGAGACGGACTGAGTGCCCTAGAGACCTCTGTAGTTGCTCCTTAAGACTCAAGAAAGACTAATTTCTTCTGGCATCTAGCTAATAAAGATTCAAATGTTATTTGGAAACTTCTCGAGGGTGTCATGGAGTATATCCAACCTGTGCCCCTGTGGGTTCTCCCTGGGAGAGCCCACACCTCTGGGAAGCCGATCTAGTAGTCTCCTGCCTCCTCTGTTCCCTTTAAGCGTCAGGTCTTGGACTCTGGCGGCAATGGGACCTGCTTCTGCCCTTCCTGGTCGCCGCTTTCTGTTCCTATTACTGCCGAGCCCTAGAATGACCCTGATCTCTCTCTCTCTCTCTCTCTCTCTCTCTCTCTCTCTCTCTCTCTCTCTCTCTCTCACACACACACACACACACACACACACACACACACACACACACACACAGGCTCTGGAGAATGCCAAGGAGTTAGCTCCGGAAGACACCAACTGAGTGGGGGTCCAGGAGACCCTGAAGTGTGATTGAAATCACAAGATAAAACTGACTTCTCTAGGGGCTGGAGAGATGGCTCAGCAGTTAAGAGCACTGGCTGCTCTTCCAGGGGTCCTGAGTTCAATTCCCAGCACCCACATGGTGGCTCACAACCATCTGTAATGAGATCTGGTGCCCTCTCTGGCCTGCAGGGATGCGTGTAGGCAGAACACTGTATACATAATAAATAAACAAATCTTAAAAAAAAAAAAAATGACTTTTCTCTCTTAATCTCAGAACCTGCCCTTATTTGATAACATGTTCTCCAAGCTGTGTGGCAGCTCTGAAACCCTCTCCTCCTGGGAAGGGCCATCACCTTCTAAAAGGCCTTTCTGAAATTCTAGTGGCAACAAACCAGGAGACTGTGTACTGGGCTGTCTCTGTCCCTGCAGCCAGCCAGCCAGGAGGCGAGAAACAGTTTGCAGGAGTCTGGATGCACAGAAGTTGTTGGGCAGAGATCAGATCTAGATTTCCTTAGGGCCATGAGGGTCCAGTAAGGCCTGGGTTTCCTGCCTTACCTCTGACCTTCCAGCCCTTGGCAGGAGCCATGCTCCCGACTGCCTAGTGTACTGGCCTACTTACAGCCACCTCAGCTACTCCCCACATCCCCCTCGGGGAGCCTGGTAGTCAGGATTTCACTGTCCTCAGACTAGCATCCTCCCCAGGATGTTTCTGGAACTAGTGGAATTAAGGCAGAAGGGTGGGCATGGGAAGAAAACTAATGAGGATTCTCACTTTGGGTAGGGGGATTGGCTAACTAGACTCCTCTAAGGCCAACTTGGGAGTAGAAAGCTGAAGGGCTCTGTGTTTCTTGAAGTCACAGAGAGTGGGAATCCAGGACCATTCAGTCATAAGTCCACAAAAGAGCGGCAAGTTCTGAGGCTGCCCCCTTGAGCTTTTCCTAGGGATGTGTCGGCTGCCCACTGGGTATGGTACCTCACCTCATGTCTCGTCCCTCTGACTCAACTGGCAGCTTCTCCACACCCCATGGGCAACACCTAGAGTCAGGAACCGGTCCTGCCACGCTGCTGCTCCTGAAGCAGGTTCTACCTCCACACCCTGGCCCTACTCTGCCTGTCTGGAATCCCCTCCACTGAAGCCAATCCATTTGTCTGGGTCAATGTTACCCTTTCCTGTCGCCACTCCCAGACATCCTGTGTGTATTTGTCTTCAACTGATCGTCTCAACTGTCCCTTCTAGTCGACTGTAAGCAACCTGAAGGCAAGCCTGAGTTGCACTTGACCCTCAGTTCTTACAAAACTTCTGTGGTATTTTTGGACTAAGTGAGCTGCCCAGCCTACATTCGGATGAATCAAAACCCTAGGCTCATCTGTATATGGGTGTGTCTGTCTCCTGAGTAAAACGTATATTTACCATATACACCCAACAAAGGTCACGATCACACATATCCATGTCACACACTACTGAGTCCAGCCCACCGTGACACTCGGGCAGCGGAGCTATCTTCATTGATCCCAGGGCCTTAGTAGGAATTCCTGCTTTTAGCCCCTGGCTAGGGTCCCAAGCAGGCTCTTAATAGCCTAGTCTCTTGCAGTGTCACATGTCCAGTGCCTGAGGCAGGCCACTCCCTGACCTACCCAGCTCCCTGCCTGGTCTTGAGCACCAGTGAAGGATCTTAGAAATCTGTTTTCTCAGGTACCAGGAGCTCATGGTGAGGAAGACTGGGGGTGGGATATTGAGTGTGCAAGGGTAGCCGAGTGACAGTGTCCAAGTCATTGTCCTTTCTGAGCTTTACTTCTTAGTTTCTAATCACAGCCTGTTAGGTTTGTGGCTGCGATTCTTCGATCAAGGTTTTCCATATCCTTGATCATTCTCAGCGGGACCTGGCCAGGGTGCGGAGGAGATGAGGGCAGACAGGGTGGCCACTGGACTCCAAGGATACAGAGGCATGCACGCTGCCGGTAATTAGCCACACTTGCTCATTAGAGGGCCTTGCTAAGAATCTTTGTTGAATAATAGTCGGAAATTAATTATGATGGTAAACATTCATCTCAAAATCCAACAAACCAAAGCCTGCATGGGCCTGGAAGGGCTCCAGGAAGCCCTCGGGCGCAGGCTGGACCATCACCAGACCTGGCCCAGGCTGCAGTGGGGGAGGGGTAAGAGGAAAGGCCCTATGACGCTGTGAGGGCAGCTTTCCCAGAAGAGAGTCCCGGAGCAGCCAGAGCTGGACCACAGCGCCCCCAGCAGACTAAAAGAAGAACGGCAGTCTGAGTCAGAGAATGGGGAGGCGCATGGAGGCGGTGGAGAGGCACAAAGGCCCGGCTAGCAAGAGAAGGCCAGGAGGTGGGCCACCGACTGATAACACATCCGGGTCCCAGGGGACTCACTGGCTCCCACATACCTCCCGCCTTTCTTGTAGATTCCTGGACCCAAAACAGTCACTTCATATCCAGGGATCTGAAAGGTCTCAGGGCACTCGCCCCTGATCCCAAGCCCCACTTGATCCTTTAGACACCAGTGCTTTATATAGAGTGTGCTGGCAAGAAAGGGATAACCTAGGTAAATCCTCAGGCAAGTACTCAGCTAGTGGCCTGGTATGCAGCTCCTCCTGTGCTCGGATAAGTCCATCTACCCACAGGAGGGGCTCTCTCCTCCCTGACCAGCCAGGGTTTGCCTGGCTGCTGCTGCCAAGTGGACACAGCCAGAGGATATATAAACACATGTGGACAGGTCTGGTCTGTAATTCCTTTTTGCCAACACCTTCGGTAAGATCCCCGAGGGTCTGAATTAGCCTTCTTTGGGTTTAAACTCCTCCCTCTTTTTCTTAAAGACAGTGTTTATATCAATGGGTGGGAGAAATGGGCTTATTTGCAAAATGTGGAGAGCTCAAACGTGGTTCTGTGTGGTGCCAGTGGGCCACTTATCCCTGTGCTGAGAGAGCAGAATGTAACTGCCCATTGTAGGAGCCATCTGTACACACACACACACACACACACACACACACACACACACACACACACAATGTTCACTTGCAGGACAGAGTCGGTAGGGGGAGCTCAGTGGAGAGGCTACCGCCTAGGGCAGGAAGAGATGGGAAGTACTTTCTTGAGAGGAGCCTTCCGGATAGCAGTGAGGGTGTCTACATTCCAGCCATCCTCCAAAGGGATGGGCACGTTAGGACTCCAGGCTGCCTGGCACACAGGCAGCAAGTACTCAGTTCACGTACTAAGTCATGCTGGCCATGAGGCAGATGTTCCCTCAGGTGCTCTCGGGGACACTACCCCGTTCCCTACCACAGCAGCACATTTTCTCTAACCCAGCTCAGCCCTGCCTGAGCCCAACTGGCTTTTCTAGAGTTTTCTGAATTACTCTGTTCCTTTTCTCCCCTGCCTGATCTCCTTACTCCTCTTTCTCTTCTCCTTACTTCTTTCTTTCCCTCTTCCTTCTGTCCTTCTTTCCTTTCCTTCTTTTTTCCTTCTCTCATTATTTTCTTTTCTTCCTCCCTCCCTCCCTCCCTCCCTCCCTTCTTTCCTTCCTTCCTTCCTTTCTTTCTTTCTTTCTTTCTTTCTTTCTTTCTTTCTTTCTTTCTTCCTTTTGAGATAGTGTCACTCTATAGTCAAGCTGACCTTGAACTTGGGGTAATCCTCCTGCCTCTACCTGCATTATAGATATGTGTCCAGCTCCCCTCTTTTTGTTTCTGTTCACCTCTCTTCTCTCTTTCTTTTCACCCTGTGGCATCCATCCTTTCCGCTGCCCTTGTTCTGCAGAAAAGCATACCTAGGCACTTGGGGGAGGGGAGTTTCAAAACAGAGACTTCTGTTCCACTCTCAATAGTAAGCATGTTCAGCTGATGGTGTTTATAGCACACTAGCTGTCTTCTCTAATCTCTAGCCACCTAGTGTGGGTTTTTTTTGGGGGGGGGCATCTCTGGACATGGATGAGGTTGAGAGAAATGGTCTCCAAGGTGCCCAATCAGGCTGTGTAGTGGAGGGCAAGTGACCTGAGCGACAAGGTAATATCTCTGGGTCAGTCTCCTCTGTCGGCAGGTGTCTGAAGGTTCCTCGAACATCCTGTCTTCATGACTATGCCATGGCTGTCTTCTTCAAATGAGTTCATCACTCTTCTGAAGCCACTCCTGTGTATGAACTTCTGGTGAGTCCCAGCCCTCTATGTACAACAGACTGTGTATTACCGGTCTGTGGGTGCTGATGGTGCTTTACACAAGTGTGCAGTTTTATTGTGGTGTGAGCCTGGATAGCTCTGTGGGAGGAAGATTGTAAGACCGGGCATGTTTGTGTGTGCATCCATGCAGGTTTGGAGCATGTGCATCCTAGAGAGAGTACCTGCAGGGAGGAGAGATGTCGAGGATGCTTGCATTTGTGTTTTGAGTACTGATGTGGATTCTATAAGGGGTAAAGCAGAAAGACCAGCTGTGTGTTGTGTAGGGTAGACCTATGGTAGCAGGTGTGTGTATGTGTGTGCACGTGTGTGTGTAAGCTGTATTTATGCAGAAATGGCTGGAAGCAAGGTGTGCATACACGTGGCTAGGGTATATTTGTATAAGTGTGTGTGTGTGTGTGTGTGTGTGTATGTGTGTATGGTGTAGCCTCTATCAGCCTGGCTGTGCCTGCCCCCTCCCGCCGAGTCCTTCCTGACACTGTAGAGCTCAATCAGCAACCGCATGAATACACTCGAATGGAAAGTTGTGCTCAGCTGACCGGAGAAATTGGAGCTGGGCATGTACTACTACCCTCCTCCCAGACTCCCTCACCCCCCCCTCCCCCTTAGGCCAGACAGCCATCCCAGCCGGCTGGCTGGGACCAGGAAGGCTCAGTTTAGCTCAGCTGCCCCCCACCCCCCCGGGAAAGAGACCCGGCAGTGGGAGGCGAGGGGGCCCATGTTGGAGGACTTGCAGCTCAATGGTCTTCTAGGCTGGAGGACTCCGCCTCAGTGCCCAGCGAGGACGTTGAAAGCCTCAGAGGTGGCAGCCAGTACTCCAGGTGACAGCCACACAAGGCAGTACAGGAAGGGCAGACGGATGGGTGGTGAAGGAACACAAGGAGGGGGAAGCCCTGCTCTGGAGGAACTGGAGCATGGCCAGTGCTCCACAGGCCTGGCAATAGACTGTAGGTTTAGTGATCCTTGCAAGGTTCAAACTCTACCAGGTAGTTCCATTCCATTTTTGAAGCACATGGGTGTCCGTGAGCAACTGGTAGTGGGCTCGTGGAAGTCAGGTCTTCAGCCACTCTGACTGAGCCTCTCTGAACCCCAAACTCCGGTGTGCTGAATGAAGTACAAGATGGGGCCACTACTCTGCCTCCACACTCCCTCCCACTTGGCCTGCCTAGGCCTTGTACCGGCCTTCCCAGCACTGCACTGGAACCAGCTCTGGGGCCAAAGTTGGACCACTGGTCCTAACCATCCCCAAGCCCAGCCCTCCCACCAGGCTCCCATGCCTCCATCCAGCTCCACTATTGATCAGCATCCCTGCCTAGCACTGGGGCAGCTTCCGGGTCATTTCTTTTAAATCAGTTGTGCATCTCACCAGGGATAATCAACTTCACTGGCACTGGGCAGTTAATTTGGCAGGATTCAGAGGGCAAGAAGAGGGCCTGAATCGGAGTTCTGGGATGGGGCTAGGAAAGGAAGTAGGTTAAGATGTGAGCAAGCCAAAAGGAGAACATAGGGGGATTCTAAGGGTGGGGTCTTTGATATAGATTTTTCCAGCTTCACGGTCGAATCTGCTGTTTGGGTTTCTGACGCAAATCCTAGATAACTGTGGTTTTTGTTTGGAGGGAGAAAATTGGATGTTACTCCTCAAGCTGTAGACACCAGAGCAGTGGTCCTCAACCTTCCTAATGCTGCGACCCTTCAATACAGTTCCTCATGTTGTGGTGACCCCCCAAGCATAAAATTATTTTCGTTGCTACTTCCTGTGATTTTGCTACTGCTATGAATTGTAATATAAACATCTGATACTCGACCCAACGGGGAGCGACCCACAGGTTGAGAAACAACGTCCTAGGACAAAACACCTAGATCTAGGGAGGTCTTGCGTTGGGAAAGTTCTCAGCCAAATGCACTCAAGGAAAGGTAAGAAGTGCACAGTACACAGAGAAGGGGTCTCAACCCTCTGATGCTAAGGGGAGCCAGTAAGCCCCTGTTAGCTGCTGTGTGGCCCAGATAGAGGGACTCTGAGGTTAAGAGGTCCACAGAGGCCCTCACTCCCCTGGCTTAGGCACAGTTTGCTTTGCTTCCAGGAGGTTAGGAGGTGAGCTCGCGTTTGTACAAAGAGTGCCTCAGTACTGCTCTTGCAATCAGCTCTGCCCCAGCAGTCCCATGGGACCTTGACTGCTTTGGCATAGTTCTGGGGCCTAGAAAGAGAATGGGTAGGCACTGGGTAAAAGAGAGATCTGGCCAGAAATGGGCCCCCACTTCCCTCTGCCCTCTGTTTGAAAGGTCAAGGGTCAAATCTTCTGTAATAACTGATGTATCAAGGGCAAAGGTGAATGGAGGAAGCAACCAACCCACACTAGCCAATGAACATCTGTTGTGGGTTCTCACGCCTGCACACACACACACACACACACACACACACACACACACACACACCATTTCTTAGAGGGGTAAGAAGATTCTTAAGGATGGGGACTGAGGTTCACGGTTCAGGTTCATGGACTGACTAGATAGAATACGTGAACATAGATGTCCACCAAAAAGTCCCTGAAATGCATGAGACACATGTTCTCTGGACAGAAAGCCCCTTCTCACAGTGTCCTGGAGATACTGTGTCTCAGATCCACTGTGATATTCATGGCAAGACTAGGAATTTGCAAGCCGCTCATTCTGTACGCAAGTCCTACACCTAAGCTAGGCAGCATATATGAAAATCCAGGCTAGGCACATGCCAAGGAAGTATGCATGCATTTGTATCTAGCACAGGCATACATCCTTTTTGTATGCGGAAGTTGATGAAATGGCAGAGAGCCCAGCTTTAGAACGGCTCACACATAGGCACTCACAACCAAGCACACAGGAGACCTGCAGGTAAAGTCAGAAAAATGCACGGAACACAGCATTGGTATTTGTGGCAGACCTATGTAGAAATATAGGAGTGATTGACAGGGGCCACAGGCCGGTGACACCCAACGGGGCACAGGCCCTCCAAAGTGAAGGTTGCTTGCTGGTGGAGTCCAGTGGCAGTTTTCTTCGTCAGAGGAAGAGGCAAGGAGTTGGCCCAAACTTGCTTTTTCTGCTGGCCATGATGAGAGAAAGAAGTGTAACTCTCAAGTTTCCCCTTTGTCCTCACACAAAAAGCCCCCTGCTCCTGATGTCACTGGGTCTAGTCTGCACTCAGAAGCGGCGACAACCCTTTCCTTCCACAAACCCCAGTTTGGGTTCCTTGGCTGCTCTGGGTCCATCCACATTGTCTATACTGAGGCAGCCATTTCTTTTGGGTTGAAAGGACCAAGTTCTGGATCAAGTATGTGAGGAGCAGGCTACAGAACGGAGGTCCAAGCCTGGTGGGTTTTATTTAGATCACCTCTTTCCAATCCCCTGGCGGTGTCAGAAATATGGCTGCACTGGACTATTTCTACGGGCAGTGGGCACACACGGAGACTCTGACATTGTGCCAGGCCGGCCGGATGCCCTGATTCTAAGAAGGGACCCCCTAAGGAACCCTCCGCCCTGTGTAAGCGCATGCGCTCTCAGGCACCTAGGGCGCCTCCAGGCCAGTCAGACCCTCTGCCCAAGCCGGCCCACGTAAACCCCCCTGGTGCTGTAGGGAATAAAGACAAAAGGAAATCGGAAGTCAAAATTAGTTTGGAAGCGGAAGCGAAATTCCAGGCCCTTTTCTCCCTAATCCTCCTAGCTTGGAAATTGAACTTTCAAGTGAAGGCAAGTTTTCTGAAATTACCTCTTTGGCCCCTCCTCGAGCGTAGGCCGCCCTGGCCCAGAGCCGCAGAACCGCTTCCTGCCAGCCAGCCAGCCAGCTTTGGGAAGTGGGTAGCCCCAGCCGGCCAGAGAAGCTTGGGGCCAGCAGAGGAAAGCGGTTAGTAAGGGATGATGTTTTTGTTTTGTTTCAGGTTTTCATTTAACCATATAACCCAACCAAAATCCCATAGAAGCTGAAGGGAGCCCGAGTGACTCCAAAAGACAAGGGGGCAAAAAATCAACAGATAGGTCCAGACTCTCAAGGCAAGTGACCCAGTCAGACAAGGGTGGTGAGGAAGGCGGGAGGCAGGAGCATCCTGATTTTAGGCCCTGAAGTCAGAAAACTACCTACTTCTTCTTCCCTGTCCCTATCCCCCCACCCCCACCCGGGCCATAGTTAACTAATTTACACCTCCTCCACAAAGAGGGGGGGGGGGGCAACGAAGACAAAGTTTCAGCTATGTCCAGGATGGATGCTTGGGTTAGGGGACCGTGTGTGTTTCTCCTTTAAAATATATATAGCAAAGCAGCAGCAACCAGAGACTACCCAAACATCCCAAGGACCCACCAGGGGCGTAGACGCTGCAATCTCAGGGCAAAGCGCTTCGGGGAAGAGTTCAGGCCGCACACCTTGTCATGGAAGAAACTAGTTGTAATACCCATCCCTCCGGCCCTCCCCGCAATTCTCTCAGGATGCTGCTGGGGCTCTCTTTCCAGAACTGTTTGTTCTCAGTTTTCGACTCAACTTCCAGAAAAAAATCTCGTACCCAGCTTTGACATCCTTCCTCGGGCTCTGGCGGCCAGCAGAGCTAGAGAGAGCAAGCCCGAGGCTGGGCCGCTGCACCCGGGAACTGTCGGCCTGAGCGCACACAGACACCAGTCTCTGGGAGTGATAAGAAAATGGAGAATACTGTATTTGCTTTAGAAAGTTTTTTACATATAGATAAACACGCAGTTAAGATAACAGTAAACGCGCCCTACGGGAGTGAATGAGGCCTCAGAAGCGGCTAGGAAAAACTTGAATAGCTTTTGCATAAGAATACTACGGCCTCACTCAGCTTTCGCTAGCGAGAGGGTCCCTCTCTCGCCCTAACCCTGGCCACCTCGCCAAGCCTCGACTACCAAGTCGACGCCTGGGACCCCCAGTGGGAGGAGGAACCCCCAAAAGGAAAGAGGTGAGTGAGCAGGGAAGGAAGGAGGAGAGAGGAGGAAGAGGAAGAAAAAGCAGGTATCATATACAAGCAATTTCTACACATATATTACAAACTGGGAAAATGACCGATCATTAAGATATACATAATTCATATAAAATTTTGAAATAAAAATAAAAATCTGTTACAGTCATAACTATTCTTTTTCCACATTTATAACCAGTACCCACACAGGCAGTGACAGGGTGGAGAGAAAAAGGTGCTTACGAAGAAAATGATTGTCTGTTGAACAAAAAAACAAAAGATTCTATCTTGTTTGACCAATACTTGGACTTAAAAACAGAGAGAGAGAGAGAGAGAGAGAGAGAGAGAGAGAGAGGAGAAAAGAGAACAGAAGGAAGAAACATTTGCTATTTCTCTCGAGGAGTTCTTTCTTTCCTTTTTAAAAAAAACAAATTCAGAACGGAGATGTCAGATTGTTTTTTCCTTTTTTGTCTGTTTGCTTTTTTGTCTTGTTGCGGCGGCGGCGGGTTTTGTATGGTCGACTCCTTAAATCATTTTAAACTAGAGAGAATATTTTCCCAGATACAAATAAATCGTCATGCAGGTGGGGTGCCGGGTCCGTGGGAACCAAAAGGAGAAACCGTGCTTGTCCTGGAAAGTATACAATTGTCACCCGCAACATCGGCGTTTGTGACTGTCTGTTGGCGTCGCGGTCCTTTGGGGTGGCCGTGGTGGTAGGTAGTGGTGGGGGGATTGTTGATGGTTTGAGGTTAATTTATTTTTCTTGTTTTATATATATATATATATATATAATTTTTGGCTGGGGTGGGAGTGTGTGTGTGTGTGTGTGTGTGTGTGTGTGTGTGTGTATCCTGATTTCGGTTTGTTCTAGGGATGGAGCAGAAGGATGAGGAGCTAGGAGGAGGAGGAGGGGGGGGGGGAGGGGAAGGAGGAGGGCGGCCTTGGCTATCATACATCACATTCCGAGTCGCTGGAGGTTACCGAGAGGATGGAAGTGCCGGTGTCCGCGCGCTCCGTCAGGCTGGACACACTGGTGGTCGGGCTGGCCGCCGTGGACGGCGACTCGGCTGAGCCGTGCGTGGGGCAGCCGGGCTCGGCCAGAGAGCGCATGCCGCTCGGTCCGATGGCCTGGTGCTGGAGCCTGCGGGAAAGAGAGAGCGGTGCCTGCCCTCACTCAAAGGCCCGCCACCCGGCTCCCCTTCACTTGCACCGCGGGGAGCCTGGTCCGGCTGGGCTCGCACTCCCCTGCCTTGGCGGCCTCCCCCGTCGCTAGCCCGGAGCGACCTGCCCCCGACTGCGCTTTGTGTTCTTCGGGGCACCAACTGCTTGCTCCCTGAGTAGCGCAGAGCCTTCCTAACCCAAGTCCTGGCTCCCTGGCTCCTTGGCTTTAGGGAAACGTTCCAGATAGGGACGGCCTTAGAGAAGGGGTTGAACCCCAGGCCAGTCGCCTGCGGAGAATTGAGCAGGCGGCTAGGAACGCTGAGCCCTGGACCAGCAGACAGTGGGGAAGAGCTCCGTTCTTCTGCAACCTCGGCGGCTCTTGTAACTGGGCCCGCTGCCTGGAGACCCAGAAATTCCACAGAGCCTCCAGCCACGGCTTTGCCAAACACACATCCAGAGCTGCGGGGGTTCTCCTAAGAGCATCCACCGATTTACTTTCTGAGTCCCTACGCGGAGGGCGCAGGATCCGGGGAAGAGAAAATAGGGAAGGTGGGAGCTAAAAGATGCGGGAAGAGAAAGAAGCTAGAAAAAGGAAGGAAGAGAAGAAGGCAGGAAGGAAGGACAGACTGTCTCTTCTGAGCAAAGAAGCAGTTGCCTGAACCCAGTGTCTCCCCACAAGGAAGCCTTGCCCTGGTCCTGGGGGTTCCCCCCATCTGGCGAAAAGTGGCCTCCACAGGCAGAGAGGAGAGAGAAGTGGCCTCAGGCCTGGACCACCTAAACCCACACATACTCCAGGTACTCTTGCTAAGCCTCCAGCCGCCAGCAGCTGTCAGCCGCTGGAGCTTCTGCTCCCTGCAGCGTCCCCCGGCCTAGTGCCTATCAAGCTGAGCGAGGCTCTGCATCCGAGCTTCTGCTCAGCCACCCCCCTCCCCACACCCCTTCTTTCTCCCTTTCCTTTGGACTCATTTGCTCTGGCCCCTCTCCTTTTCCTACTCACTTCTCCAGGCCAGCTTTAAAGATGGACATGAACCCAAACAACTTCGTGACTTTGTAACCAACTTACTGGCAACAGAGCTGCACCTGCTGGTGTTTGCTCCCTAGCTAAGTGGACCAAAGGGATGGATGCTCCTTAACTGAGGACACCGGGAGACTTAATGCTTGAGGGACACCAGGAGTGGACACACTTGTGTGAACACATTAATTAAAACACACTAGGCCTCTTCACACCCAGCCTGTCTCTCCTGTTCAGGGTCTGAGAAAGAAGCTCGCTGGGATGGTGGTGGCCACAGCCCTTCTCTTTGTGGCAGGAACCCTGGTCCACTTTCTCCTCTTGAACCTCTCTAAGGCTCCCCACGATGCATGGATGATAATCAGATAGCAAAGAGAGTTTGCCTGACCTCCCAGCCTTCCAGCTGGGGCCAGGGCTGAGGAAACCTGCCTGGGGACCAAGACTTCCCAAGGACCGGCACCATGGGTTGAGGACACTAGAGGCTCACTTACACAGTTCCGGCCCTGATAAAAGCCCCTCTTGGGGAAAGTAGTCTATAAACCCACAGCCTGTCGTCCCCTGTTCCAGGGCAACCAAAAACTTTCCCTAACTACCTAGAGAGTCCCGGCTTCTCCAGCTCTGGGTCAGCTGCCCCTACCATCCCGGGATCGCCTGCATCTCTCCCCCTTCCCCAGCCCCGGAGGCTGTGGCCCGGCCGCGGTCCCCGCCACTGACCTGTTCTTGGCCGCCGCGGCGCGGTCGCGCTGTCGCCGGTTCTTAAACCAGTTGCCTACTTGTGTGGGAGTGAGGCCGGTGGCCTGCGCCAGTTCGCGTTTCTTGCTGGGGTTGGGGTAGGGATCCTGCAGGTACCACTCCCGCAGCAGGCTCCGAGTCCGCTCCTTGAAGCAATGAGTTTTCTGTTCGCCGTCCCAGATGGTGCGCGGCAGCGGGAACTTCTTGCGCACGCGGTACTTGTCCACCGGGCCGAGGGGGCGGCCGCGCAGCTTCTCGGCCTCCTGGTAGTGCGCCTCGAGCCACATGGCCTGCAGCTTGCCGTGAGACTCCTTGGTGAACTTGTGGTTCTCCAGGATGTGGTACAGGTCGCGGAAGTTGCCCGTGTGGAAGGCAACGACGGCGCGCGCGCGCAGGATCGACTCGTGTTTGTTGATGGCCTCGCACGCCCCGGGGGCCACGGGCAGCGACCAGAGGAAGCGGCCCAGCCGCTCGATGTCGCCCGTCTCCTCCAGCGTCTCGCAGACGCTGGCCACCTGCTCCGGCGAGAAGTTGAGGGTGGGCAGCTGGAACATGGACAACTCTTCCGGGGGGGCCCTGGAGCCGCCGCCGCCGCCGCCGCCGCCGCCGCCGCCGCCTGCTCCGCCAGCACCGCCGCCGCCTCCCGCACGGTTCCCGCCGCCGCCGCCGCCTCCTCCCGCGCCGCCGCCGCCGCCCGCACCGCTCCCGCCGCCGCTACTCGCCAGAAGTAGGGAGCAGTGGTGAGAATCGGCGAAGTTTGGCAACAAGAAGTGGGAGGAATAGAGGTCTAAGGGGGAGCGGAATACCATGGACTGACCTGAGAGGAGAGGAGAAAATTCAGGGAGAGGAAGAGAGAGGGGAGGAAGAGGAGGAGAGGGGCGATGAGGACCAGGAGGAGGGAGAGGAGAGGGGGGAGGAGGAGATGGAAAGGAGGGGGGAGCAGAAGGAGAAGGAGGGGGAGGAGGAAGGACGTAAGGGACACCCACACCCCACACACATCCACATACACACACACCCGCGCAGCCACATAGAGAGGGAGGAAGGAGAGCGGCCCGGTGCGCGCGCGCAGAGAGAGAACCCGAGGCAGGGAGAGGGAGAGGGAGAGGGAGAGAGAGGAGAGCCAGAGGAGAGCGAGAGCCAACCACCGCCGAGTCAAGATTCAGCGATTCCACAGCAATCGCCCTAATGACAACAGCCTCATAATATCTCCCCTAAATCCACAGTGAGTGCAGCATTGAAACATTTTGTTTCGCTTTTCTATTGGTCTGCGGCGTGTCGTTGTGGCGTTGCCACGGCAACCACTGCCAATCACTGTCAGCCCTGCCAATCAATACCGAGAACGTAAGGACGGTTTTACCACTTAGCCGGAGGGGGGGGGGGAGGAGGGAGAAGGCGAAACAGAATTAAAAAAAAAAAAATCTTTGCAACTCTTAATATTCTCTCTCTCTCTCTCTCTCTCTCTCTCTCTCTCTCTCTCTTTCCCTCTTCTTGCTCAAAGAAGTTGATCGAAAAAAATTCGAAAAGGAAAAGCCATAGAGTAGTTGAATGAGACAAGCAATTAGTTACAGGAGTGTTTTGGGGAGGGAAGGGGCTCCCAGCCTCAGGAGCACCAGGCAGCTTGTCTGCGGAGAGGCTGGGGACCAGGTGGCCCGGCAAGGTTTGCACACGGTGTCTCAGTCACCTCTTTCTGTCTATGTGAGCGCTAATAGTTGTCAGGAAAAAAAGAAGAGAGGAGATTATAAGGCCTTTTGCACAGTCACCCTTAGCAAGACGCTGGGTGAACCTAGATTTGGGAGACAATTTCTGGTGCCTGGGAGGTTGAACCCAGGACAATACTACTGAACTGCCTTTAACGCACCTCCTTCCGTGCTGACTGTACAGTCCTTTGCTCTGCTCTCAGACAAGGAGCGGTGAATTTTCCATCACCATTTGTATTTAAAAATAGTGGAAACAACACTACACTTTCTCCATCTTCAAAAGCAAACCCCTTCTTTGTTTCTCCACTCCCAGACTTCAGCTGCCTCCCCCAGCTGTAGAGTAGCAACAGGAGCCCAGAAATCTAGGGACTCTCTGGACCATGGGGAGTCTGGAGGATGCCCACTTTTCCTACATTCATGGGCACAACCACTGGGCCTGCCCAACATCCTCAGAAAGATGCTGAAACTGTAGCGGGCACCCTGAGTAAACACCCAAGGCCTGAACGTTCCTTGTTGGCTCATAATGTAAATAATTTTAATAACAAATAATAAAAGTCCGATTCCTCCATAGGTAAGGTAATATCACAAACCTGAAACAGACTCCCGCCTCTTCTAAAGAACGCAGAGGGCCTCCTTTGCCGGGGGTACTACAGCACCCAAGCCAGCCATGAGCATTTATTTATTCTTAGGCATGTTGCTTGTGAGAAGTTGTAATCTGCATCGTGGGTCCAGCCTCCCTTTGTAAAGCTTCTGTAACTATGGAAGTGTGATTTACGCAGATTTGTCCGGGTCAGAGACATCTTTTCCCTACGCACTGTGTATATTTAGACAGGATTCGGTTTGGTGTTAAAAAGTGTATATGTTGAATGGATTCACACACAGTAGCCAACAATGCCCACATTGTGGGCCCATGTACAACGCGTATTGAAACTCAGCGCCCAGACTTCAACTAATCTGCTCTCAATAAAGCTGAAATAATTATCCTAAGCTGCCTTTCTAGAAGAAAAATCATTGAGGAATTCAAAACTTTTTTTAAAAGATCTTTTCTACATTCCGATGCAGATCTGGGGGCGCGGCGCCGGGTACACACCACTCGGGAGATCTCAGTGAGGGAGGAGTGAAAAAGAGTGTGGGAGAATTTAAATGTGGACCTAACTGGAGCCTGGAGCTAAAACGGTCGCAGGCCTTAAATCTCAAGCTCGGGTCTTTCTTAGGCCTTGATCCAGCAGCGCCGAGGAGTGCACAACCAATTTGAGGGTGACACGGGGTGTCTAGATTGGACTATCCTGGCTCTCTAGCTGGAGGCAGGTGGGGGAACCTAAACTGGCTGCCTAGGGTGGAAGAATGTTTCCCCTAAAAGGTGGGTCCGTCGAGCCCCACTTTGGCGGTCTCTCTCTCCATACATCTTCCTGTGGACCAGGGGTGCTTTTCCTCTCAGCTGCCAGGCTCTTGGCGGTCGCTCAGTGCGGGCCCAAAAAGAGCCCAAAGGTTGGGACACAAAAACAGACACTTCGTCTTTTCTTCCCCGACCCCTTTCTCTTGTAGGGGAAGGATTATAGGCTGAAAGGTGGGAGGGAGAAGGGGCAGGAGGAGGAAGCGGGGGAGGAAGGAATGAAAAAGGGGAGGGGAGTGGGTATTGTGCCGCGTGTAGGGGGAGAATTCCTACGGGTGGGTTTCCGAATATTGTGTTCAACTTTTTGAAAGCAGCTCGTGACCCCGAAACTGCATCCCCCGGAGCCGGGGACCCAGGCGCCAGGCGGGCGGGTGAACCCGGCCAGTCCCTCCCAATCCCCGCAACCCCCCGCCTCCGAGTTGGGGGGGAACCTAGGCCCGGAGGGAGGTTGGGCAGGTGCCGCGGGCTGTGCCGAAAGCGCTGAAATCGAAAACCCTCGCCACTCAGGAGGAATTCAGGCCAAAGGATTGCAGACTCTGCTCGGGAACAGCCCTGCACTCCAGCCACTGCCTGGTTGCTCGTGGGCCGGCTGGGCTCGCCAGTTCCGTGGCGGCAGCCGCGCCTTTCGAGCGCTAAGCCGGAAGGAGGGCGCAGGCAAGGCGCACAGTTCTGAGTGCGCCCCTACCCGGCCCGGGCCTGCTGCAGCCCCGACTGTCAGCCGGAGAGCCTCTCGGCAGAACAGGGCTGTTTGCAGCGCTCTGAGCCCACCTCCTGGCCACACTGCGGCCAGCGCTTCTCCGGCTCAGGCCGGAAGCAATACGCTGCTTCTAAAGCCGGTAAGTTGAGAGTCCTGAGAGCTGGACAGGGAGGCGGGGCGGATGGTCCCGGATGCTTATTGCAGGTCTGGATCCCCCCCTGGTGATCCGTGGGGTCTTGACCTAAAAGGTTTGGTTGGGTGTGTGCATTTTTTTGGGGGGGATTGCTGTGGACCTCTGGAGTTTTTCCAATTCCCACGCACTGAACTCTGGGGAGAGGGGCCAGTGCAATGGACCCAGGCCAGTGCATAGGACCCAGAGGGCTTTCTTTGCTAGTCTGGAGTGGGAAGAGCCTAGGGCACTTCCAGGGTAGGTGGTACGCTGAGGATCTCCTGCATCCCAATACTCTCAGAGCCGCTAGACCCGGGTGAATTAGCCGGTAGGGTCTCTAGATCTCTCTTTCTTTCTGGCCTCCGAGACTCACGGATCTGCGACTTGGCGGATCTACGGCTTTGGTACCCACAGAGGTCACCTGCACTCACAAAGTTGCCATCACCTTCAACCCTGGCCTACAGTATCTTTGAGTCAGAGTTCAGTTAGTGCGGGGACAAATGGGGGCATTTGAATAGTAGAGTGGTCTATGGTGCTCTGCCAGGCACTTATTTACAATGTCAGCTCTAACCACAGCGCTGAGAAAGGCTCAGGGGACTTGCAGGAACACCCTCCTCGTTTGGTATGCCAAGGGTTCCGCAGGACTGCGGGAGAGAGTGCCCCAAAGGGCCTGGGACAGCTACACCCACTACAGTTCTCTTTGCTTAATCCGAAAGTGCAGACCCAAATGGTCAGGAAGGTTAGTCCTGGAGGGGCAACGCCTCTTCCGGGCTGTAGGACGTTGGAAGATGGAGATTGCTGGGCAGCGGGTGGTCTGGGCCTCCCCTCAAGCTGCCAACGAAGGAGCTTGGCGCAGGCCGCCAGGGAGGGCGCAGGGGAGCTCATTCTTCGGGCGGGGAGGCCTCGAAGCCCTTCAAGGACCCCCGATTACTTTCCTTTGAACAACAATAACAACAACAACAACTTCTCCCTCCCCTTAGCTCCCTCCCTTCCTTAGCCTCCGGGGACCCGGGTTTCAAGCAATTGTGGCTCAGGACAGTAAACACAGCTCAGTTGCCTCAACTTTCCTGGTGCATAAAAGTTCCCGGCGTGAGGGGAAATTTGAATATTTGATCAGCCCCTTTGAGTGACCCTCATTAGCCTGGCGCCCTGCTAAGGCCCCAGCATTGCAAGAAAGCTGCTGGGCCCGGCATTTGTACGCCTTGTTAACGCTGCTTAATGAAGCCGCCCCGACGGCTCAAAGGCGGCCTCTGGAGCCGGCAGCGCGCACCTCTCGGCACCCCGCTCCGCCTAATGAGCCCCGCCGCCCGCTAAAGGCCCTTCCACCCCCCACATCCTCAAACAAGAGAGGTTTGGCTCTGTCTAGGACCTGAACACCTCCCACCGCCAGGCCCAGGAGGGTGGGCACAAACCCAGTCTAGCTGGCTGCACAGTGATCTAGCCCCAGGAGAAAGGAGCTAGACGTGAACGTCGAATGGTTATGGGTCTGGGGAAGTAGGGAGGTGGATTTTTACAGCTTTTGGATCTAGCGCATCCCTGTGTACCTCGAACTTTTCCCCATAGGGCCAGCTGTAAATCAATTAGCCACCCCAGTTCCTTAAAAGTACATCTGGACCAGTGTTGGCGTGTCAGAAGGAAAGATTCATAGGGGGTGGGAGGTCAGCTTTCCACCTTCCTTCCTCAAATTCCTTTGGTCTCATCTCCCTAGGAGGCCTCACACTTCTTCCCACCAATCTCCCAACAACTGGAACCCTGGGCCTGTATTTGAGAAAGGGTGGGCAGGGTCAGCTCCCCAAACCGACACTGCTGGCACCACCACTGAGTCCAAACAGAGAAATGATGTAACCTGTCGGCACTGATGAAACCTGGGCATCACAGCCTGACTTGAAGGTTCACACTTGCCTTCACACTGGCCCTCTTCTAATCTCTCTTCAATCATATTTCTAGCCCTGGAGAGGCCTCAAGAAGGCACCCCAGGCAAGGCCACTCTCCTTGGGCACGACTGGGCCCAATACAAACCTGGAGGAGCAAAGAGGGAAAATTCTGGAAGAAAGGGGGTGGACATAGCCATCCGCTATGACAATCATCTACTCCTTCTCTTCTTGGGCCAAGGGGCATGACTGAGTAGTTAATACAAGCAATCTTTAGAAATTGTACTTCACTCCTCGGAAAGAATTGACTTTTCCCCTGACCCCTCTCTCCTCCATCGTCCCTTCCCCGGGGCATTTGGAACTCCGGGCCCCCTCCCACTCCTTTCTTGGGCACCTAGCTCTTGGGTCTTTATTAAACAGGGTTTAGAAGCAGGGAACTCTCAGTTCTCCACTCGGGACCTTCTGGACTCTCTGGTCTCCATATGCTCACAAACCCTCCCCCTCCATTGAGCAGGATGAGATCGCTGACCCCAGGTCCTCATTCATGGCCAGTTTTCAAGGACTGCTGAAGGCCAATGTGGGTAGCAGAGCCTCAGAGTCTATCTGACCGGCCCCTCCTCTCTTCCCTCCTTCCATTCAGCTCCACACCCGTGCCCAGCCCCTTTTCCATTCCATGACCCCCTAAACCAAGCCCGGGCAGACATTCTAGGATCATCTCTGAGCCGGGCAAAGGTAGTGCCCAGGTCATGATCCATTCAAAGGGCAAAAGCAGGGGCCGGTGCTCTTGGAGTGAAGAGAGACCTAAACCGGAGGGTAGAATTCAGTTTGCCGCCCCACCGGCTGCTCAGGGGAGGAGGCGAAAGGAGGGGCTGTGAGTCCATGGGCTTTGGGTCGGGGTAGCAGGGACCTCAGGCGTCGGTGTGGGGGGCTAGATCCGGAGGAGAGGGGAGGGGTGGCGGGGGTCGGAGGAGCACGCGGGGCGGAGGGGTGTGGGGCTCTTTAAGAGCCACACGGCGGCTAGTAGGAGAGGCGTGCGGCCCTTGGGCTGGTAGCGCACTGACCCCGAAGGGGATTTAGTGGGAAGGGAGCGGCCGGGTTCTGGGGGCTTTGTCCCGGGGCGCCCAGAGAGGCCGAGACACAAGAATAAGAAGCGGCTGCTGCATGAAAGACAGCGAGGAGCGGCGGCGCTGCTGCTCTTGACTTCTGAGCAGGGCTTAGAAGGCCTGCCCCGGCTTAAGCTGAACTGAGGGTGCTGAGCTCTGAGCGCCGAGTTCATGGACTCAGAGTCCCTGGCCTCTGAGCTGAGGAGGTGTGGGATGGGGACGGACGCTGAGTCCTGGGTCCTGTAGCTAAGTCCCCTCTGGGATCTTACCTCCTGGCAACCCTAGCGCAGGGCTGTGAGCCTAACCTGCTTAGCCTAGGCTAGCCAAAGAAATTTATTTTCCCAACTTGGCTTTTGTTTTTGTGGGTCCACCTCGAGCAGATCCGGAGCTGGCCGACCCCAGACTGATTCTCAACAGGTGGCTGGGTAAGTCTGTTTAAAGAATTCTGTGTAAATCATCAGCTCCTCCCTGACCCCTTCCCTTTCCCCTCCCTCTTTCCCCCTAGGCGGGTCCGAGTTCGCCGGGCTCCTCCCGCCAGTGGTGGAGGGGGGGGGTTACTAGGGCCCTACCATGGGAGGGGGTTCTGGCTCTCAGTTCCTGGTAGTAGACCCCTTGTGAAGTTCAACCCAGTACCCGAGAGTCCCAGTCATCGACCATCACCCTCATCTCTCATCTTGCACTGAGCCCCTGCGCCCCAAGAGGGGGAAAGAGGGAGAGCGCGCGGCAGACTCTCAGGAGCAGAACCCGCAGGAAGGAGGTCGAGGGATCCCTTTTGACCAGCGGTCTCGGTGTAGGGGTTACAGCGGAAAATGAGCTCTTCATCCTCTTTGTGAGAGATGCGAGAGCCTGCCTGGAGGGATGCGCGCCAGCCGCACAAAGCCGGGCAGATGAGCGATTTTGCAAGCAAGGGTACCGGAGGGGTGGGGGAGGAGGCAGAAGAGGCCCAAAGAGAGAGGAGGAGAACCGAAGAAAGGCAAAGGCAGGAGATTCGGGGCGTCCGAGAGAAAAGTCCGAAAATGTCCTTAGTGCGTGCCTCGAGCAGACGCGCGCTCGGGGGCGCACAATCTCTCTCTCTCTCTCTCTCTCTCTCTCTCTCTCTCTCTCTCTCTCTCTCTCTCTCTCCACATAGGTAGCCCCCACACTCCGTTGGTCGTGTGGGCCCATCGCACACGGCAGCGAAGCCACCTTACCCCACACCCCACACCTCACCCCGCCGGCCCCAAAAATTGACCACCCGCGCCCGAGTCGGGGGAGCCGGGAGGACCCCCAGGGTAGGGGAGCAGGGAAGATCTTACCTGCCGTAAGGTAAGAGAAGCCGGGAGCGTGTAGTAGCGGCGGATAAATATTCATTAGGAAGTGTAAGTCCTTTCAAAGGGCTCTGCGCGCGCGCTCTCGCTCCTATCTCTTTCCCTCCCTCTGTCCTCCAGGAAGGCTCTCCCCTCCACGAGCTATCTCACCCCCCCCCCTTCCTGCGAAATACCGGGTGGATCCTAGGCTTTCTAACCTGTTGGGAAGTGTGAACTGCGGCAGCGCCTCTACAGCTAGCTGTTTGCTTTCGCTCTTGGGGCGCGCGTTCCCCCCCCCCAACCTCTCCCCTCCCTCCTTCCGCCCAGCCCCTCACCCCTCCTAAATTACTACATCATTAGCTTTATTTGGGGGGGGAAGTAACGGAGCAGCCAGACGCACCTCTCCATAGAAGGGTGAATAGTTGGTGCCCTGAGATGCAACCCCAACTCCTTCTCCACATCCTTCTCACCCATCTGCACATCTTCACCAGGTCTTGCTTCTTTTCTTCACCCCCATTCCATTTCCACCTCCATCCTGTGTCAACTCATCTCCCTCACCAGCCCTCCCGCCCTCGCCGTCGCCAATCCAGATCACAGATTGGGTCGGGAGTGAGGTGGCAAGGCAGTAGGTCCGAAGGTCCTGTGTGTCAAAGTTAGAACTCCTCCCTGCCGTGGGTATGGGGTGGCTATCAGAAAGAATCTCCTTTTCCCACGTAGGGTTTCCCTCCTGACCCTGCAAAGGTACGAAATAGCTTGGCCCTTTGAATCAGATCTTTAGAGTGAGCATTAAGAACTTCAGCCTTACAGATCTCAGGGCGGGGGGGGGGGGGGGGGGATGCTGGCCCTTTCACTCGGCCAGACAAGCTGCTTTGGGGTAGGGTGGGGATAAATGGGTTCACTCAGTGCGAACGCGCGTAGGCAACATTCACAGGCCGACAGTCGGACGGATATTCGTCCTTTAGGAATACACTACCTGAAGTTAGTCGCAAGTCAGCTTCAATCACGGGAAAATCACGTCTAGAAGATTCCATGAAGCTGCTTCCAATCGCATGAGAACACGTGCGCAACACCCTTCGAGGTGCACGCCCCATGCCTGCTCTCTGGCGGGAGGGTGAGAGCACCAGCTGCCCGGGCCCTAGAAGTGAAGTAGGCGGAGGAATACATCGCTTATGGTTGTTTAGTGGTCACTGCTTCAGTACTCTGGCCTCTGCTATTCAGGCCCTCAGGTCCCTCTAGGGATCTTAAAAAGTGGCTTGGTCCCTAGGTGCCTAGGGGAGAAAGTGACTCCAGCTCTGGCCCTCCTGCAGGGCGCTTAGAGTTGGGGTGTGAGCTAGAGGAGGAGCCTAGGGGCGGGCCCTCATAGTTTGCAGTTCTAAGTGCTGCTGCTGCTCCAGGGTTGCAATGAAGGAGAGTCTCCTTACTCTTAGAGAGCTTGCTTGGAAGCTCCCTGACATCGACTACTGAGCCTCTGTTTTCTCCAGAGCTCCAGGGCGTCACAGGGTGAACTTGGCTAGGATGCCTGCCGGCTAAGGTCTAAAGCCAAAAGACTTCACTCTGCCTCTCATTTTTGGCTGTTCGGAGCTACTGTCTACCAGGGGAGGTTCTAGAAGCTGGTCGCACCCTTCCTGAATCCATGCTGTGGGCTGGCAGAGGGTCACTCCTGCTTGTAAAAGGTCACTACTAAAGGGTAGATGAAGGTGAGGGGCGGAAAAAAAAAAAGCGTAGGGTACCCGGAACTGGGAAACTTACCAATCTTTACAGCCCACCCAAAGTCGGCAACCTACCCTTACACACACATCCTCTCACCAACACAGATCTCCGGGATCACGCCCTCAACTGGTGTTCACAGAAGGTGTTTGCACTGCAATTGTGCGAGAATACACTTAAGGAAGATTAAAGAACTCTAGCAACAGAGCTGGAGGAATAAAGAAGTGTCCACATGCATGGGCGGAATACATGGGTACACACTCAGTTGTCCAGATGCAGACAACGCTAAAGTGCCCACATGAAGAGAGACACACAGACACCTATGTACAGGAAGCCAAGGAGAGTAGCCTCAACTGGAATGCAGTACTTCCTGCAAGAGTATGTTGTCCGTGGAGGAAGAAACTTTGCTGAATCTTCTGGAAGTAAAGTTTCAGGCCACGTTCTGGAGAAAGAGCCAAGGAATCATCTACCCAGAGCCTGCCTTTGGGCTCTCCTACCTGCTCTGTTGGAGACACCCAGAAGGGGGCAATACAGGAAAGATTCCCTTTGACTCAGTTATTTCTCTTGGTTGGTGTCTTTTTCATCCTCTGCCTGGGAGATTGTGCTCCAGACTAGGGCTTGAGTACACAGCGCAGACAGCCTTCACCAGGTGACAGGAGATTCTTCATTTCCAATGGGAACACTCAGTCCTAAAGAAGCTTCCAGATGTGGAAAAGCCCTGGCTGGCCCTCTTTCAGTTTTTCTTTTCTCTTCTGAGACCTGAAGAGAACGGTAGCTCTCCCCAACCCCAAGGGTATCAAATATCTGCAAAGAATGTGCTAGTGCAAGCTAAATTCTTTATTTAACTAATATTCTTTTGTGGAATATTGACAAGTCTTCAGCCATGGCTTCTCTATTCCCGGCAGAGATTGAGGTCCTGGCCTGGCTTTGAGTCTACCAACGGGTTTTTCCCACAGTGGTTTGGGGGCTAGATTTAATAAGTGTGCAAACTTATTTTCACTGTCACCCGCTTTGCCTGCCCTGGACCATACTGCCCCAGTTCCCTGTAGAAAGTCAGGGATTGCTCCAATCCATGGTGCCCTTTCCAACTTGCTCTCTCGAGCTCATTTTCTGAGCCTCCCTCTTTGAAAGTAGCAGGAGTGAAGTCTTCGACCATTTCTTGAAAAGGACAGCAAGGAAGAGGGAAGAAAGGAAGGGTGTGTGTGTGTGTGTGTGTGTGTGTGTGTGTGTGTGTGTGTGAGCTTCTAGGCCAACAAGCCCAGGAACTGCTCTCCAAGGAGCAAGAGAGAGCTACTGTTGCAAAGAGGAAATGACCCCTAAGTACTGCTGCAGACCACACTGCAACAGATGGAACCGTCCACCGAAGTGACCGAGGGGTGGGGGTGGGACTAGGAAGGTTTTCTGCCCCTTTGGGGGGCAGCTCTTTTCACTTTTCCAGGACACACTTAGTTCCCGGCCATTTTAGTGAATTTGTTCTTCTTTGCATCTGGAACAATAAATTGTGAAAATCGCCCCCAGAGTCCATGTAATCTTAATCTTCGTCGGCAGGGCAGTTGCTGCCAAAACTTTTTTGTTTTTTCTCCAGTCGGTTTTTTTTTTCTCTCACGCCCAAATTTGAATCACCTGCTGCTGCACGTCAGGAAGAGGCTGTGATCAAAAGAGTGAATAAGGAGGCATCACCCTCAGATCCAAAGTGTAACTCTCCTTCCTTCTTCTAACTAAGATTCGGAACACAAAGAAATGAACTGGGTGCCTTTGAACATTCTCTACCTCTTTGGGTAGTTTCGAGCCTTTCTCACAACGAATCCCAGCACTCGGGAATTGAAAATGTTTGCTCTGACTCTCCAGTCACACAATGATTTTCACACTCTAGTTGAAAAGCGTGTTTATGTGGGTTTAGGTGGAAGACCGGAACAGCCACCTCTCAAGCAAAGATCTTCTGTTTTCTCATAACCCCGAAGGCTCCACATACTTCATAATTTATTTTCCTTTCTTCCCCTTGTCCCTTCTGCCCCAGGACCCAGAACTAGGAGCAAAACTTCGGAGGTTTGTGACCTTTTGATAGCATCCACAACTGTGAGGTTTGTGTTGTGCAGTGATAACTTGTCTCGCATAGGTCAGTGCATATACGTGTATGCATGCATGCGTTCCTATTGGATTGCCCACACTTTCTCAACAAACTCCTACTGCCTACATGAAGCAAACTATTTCCGTTGCCCAGGGCAAAGGGCTAACCGCCCTTTGTGGGCACAGGATATTACCGGTGTGTGTGATAGGGCAGTCATTACCTTCAACAATACATTAAAATAGCCAGATGCCCCTTTAATCCTTTCCACAACAGTGTCAACGCTCTGGAGATGTCGTCTCACCTCCCAAGGTGTCTTCACTCCCAGAGGGCTGGGGCTCTGCCGCAGCCCAACACTGGGCTCGCGCTTAGACAGGAGGTACTCCGACGGAAAAAATCCCATACATTTTTAACTACAGTGATTACTAAATTAATAGCAGGCACCAAGACAGATGTCAAAACGTCTTGAAAATGTTTATCTGTGAATAATTGAGAAGGTAGTGGGACGCATTATCTGATTGTGTAATGAAATATGTATGAGGAACAGCTGTTTGCAACAGTCCCTTCCCGCTGCCGCCTTAGCCAGGGCCGGTCTCTTGCAGGCAGGAGTCTTCCGTGAAGTTGCTCGCCCACTTTCTTCCTCCTGGGAGTTCACTCGCCTCTTCCCTGGCTGCTCTGCACCGCTGTGGCTATTAGTGAACCCCAGAGTCGCCTAGATGGAGGGTATCTACACCGTTTCCCCTTAGCCTTGGTCGGTTAGTGTTCGTGGAGGGGTGCGGCGGCTTCTCTGTCTGCTGCTCTGGCCGTCGCGCCTTCCGGCCTGGCTGCCCGCTGGGTCTCCATGGATGCAGGAGTGCAGACGATGGAACGGCGGCAGCGGCAGCGGTGGCCCGGAGTCCCCGGAGCACCTGGCGTGGCCTGGTCGAGCTGCGCGACCCGGTCAGAGTAAAGGCCCAGGAGCCCCGCGACTCAGCGGGGCGGGTCTGGGGTCACTGCGGGGTGACAGGGCTAGGGATCTGGCTTTGTTTCTCTCGCTAGCCACACTGCACACTTCCTTCCAGCCCCCAGCCAGCCTCCAAGACGCTGAGCCCTGGTCTTGTTTGTTTTTCCAGCCCGGAGCCCTCCACCCAGACGCACAAATAGCCCTCGAGGCTGCCCTAGGCCGTGGCCCAGCTCAGGCCGCAGTCTAGCCTCCGCCTCGCCACGAGTTCTGGCTCCGCAGGAAGCAGAGGGGGCAGGAGGGCTTCAGGGTCTTCCTGGAGCCAGAGGGCACAAGGGACATCGGGGAAGGGGAGGGGGCCCGGAACAGTTCAGGGCTTCTGCGGGCTGTGAAGGCCCAAGATCTGGGCTCAGAGGGGCGCATGTGACTGGAGTGGCGGCTTCTGGGCCTCGGATGTCGCCCAAGAGTGGGGCTAACAGAAGGACTCCATGTAGGACCCCATCAAGCTTGGGTCTTAAATGCCACGTCAGCATACCTACAAACCCAATGACCCTTTGTGGGTTTGCTGCCCCCCCTCATCTCTTGCAGGATGCTTCGCAAGGCAATGGAGCCATGTCCCCGGTGTCGCGCTGCCTGTCTCCCCCAGCCGGATCACAGGCCTGTCTGTGGTGTCCACTAGTATAGTCTCCCTGGCCCTTGGCCTTTCCCATTCTTGGGGGCCCACTGTCTCCTCCCTGGTGCTCTAGAAGCCTTACACCTCACCCGCTAGCCGCGATGGCCCTACCAGAACCACCACTCCAGACCGCTCTAGGAACCAGGGTCCAGCTTTGTGCGCCGCGGCATCCCAACGCCCAGCGTCTTTCTCAGGCTCACTCTGCGGACTCGCAGTAGAGATGCGCTCGGGCGTTATTTCTCAAGCATCGCCCATTTTACCTAATCCCTTATGTTTTTATTTTAATCCTACACATTACAGTTAATCTGTAATGATACCGCTTCGGATGAACCTGTTGCATCCGAGGCACTGCAATTTGTAACCTTGGAAACTGTTTTAAATAAAGATTATAACAGTGGTGTCGACTGTGTTTATTCTCTGCGCAGGGGGGCTGCCTGGAAGATTCCGCAGCTCCTCGGCCACCAGGACCGAGTTTCCTAAGAAGGGAGAAAAGAGTGCAGGGCACAGTAGTGGGATCCCAGGGGCGAAAGATCGGCCAGAGGAAGCTCGAGCGGCTCAACTCCCACGCCTTGGTATCTTTGGAATTCTGGGGAGAGTGGAAGGACTTACAAACTGCACAGAACTCGGCGAACTTGAGCCTCTGTGTGTCCTGATTTTGCATTCAACCGGGCCCTGCGCACTCTGAATTCTGAAGCCGCCAAGGGCAGAGAAGGGGCGTATTGCAGCTCTTGGTTTCTTCTGTTAAACAAACCCGCAGCCGCAGCAACAACAACAAAAATTTCGGGCCACGGGGAAGCAAAAGCAAACATAATGCCTTTTATTTATCTATTGCTTTTATATCATTAAAATATTTTTGGTTACGTTGTATAAAATAGCATCCACTCTGATTATCACCTGCCATATCGACTGTATTCAGAACAGCAAAATTAACAATTAAGGGGAAAAGAATCACATCTTATATATTGTATCTGTCAAGATATGTTACAATTTCCATTAACAAAAAAACATTATTCTTGTTGAAGAAGCTATGAAGTATATCTTTCATGAGCTCTTTATTAATAATCATGGTTGTCAAAAAGAATTAGATATGCACAGATTGTAGCTGCAAAGGAAATATTAGATGCATAGAATAAAATGTACAGTGGGATTGAGGCATAACTATTTTTCTTTTTAAAATAAAATTTTTACTGAGATAAAAAAAAAAAAACCTGAGCTATTAAGCTTCCTTAAAAGATGCTTTGTTGGTTTAATTATACTGTAGTTATTTTATAAATATGTTTCAAAGGAAGCTTGCCATATTGCATGTCAATGAGGGCTGTAAAGAAAAGCTCGCAAAAGCTAATGCATACCAAATACCAAATTTTAGTCATTAGCATTCCTATTTATTACAAACTAAAGGAACCTATTAGCACACGAGAATTTCTATTTAGCTAGCATTACAATGTTTGGCCATTAAAGTAAAAAGGGCAAAGTATATACATTATTTTTCCCCCTTGGGACTATACATTCTGTTTGCCTAGAAGCTGGGGGGGGGGGATGAGAGGGGGAACTGGGAGATGTTTCTGATTGGGGAACCAAATTCTACAGTGGGAACAGGCCAGAGGGCCCACAACCCCTATTTTTGGTTATGGAGCTTAATGCTATTCATTTGGAGCTAGAGCAGTGCAGGGCTGAAACCTTGCATCACGCTGAGATCCGGGTAGTAACCACAGCCCTTGAGGGGTCTTTTGTCTTTAATTTGTGTCATGAGCATATGCAAATCAGCAATTGTTTCTCCTCAGGCTGAGAGAATGGGTACTAATGGGAATGCTGCTTGTGTTTGGGTATTGAACTTTCCTTCCGTGATCCCTGGACTTCAGTTCTTCTCTCTGTGCAGGTTTCCTTGGGAGGAAATCCCACTGCTTCTGCTGCATAATAATTCTAGAAATGCTCACTTACAGATTTGTGCCATTTCAAATCAAAAAGTGTTTGAGCACACACACGCTTGGTAGTTATGCTCTCTGAAGCGGGGGGAGCATGTGTTTTTGAACAGCTATCTGAAGAGGAAAATCTTTCCAATCGTTCTTGTTTCTAAAAACTTCAAAGATCATTCTCTTAAAATTGAGGCATTTTTTTTTTTAAATCTCCTGATTGGGCAGAAAAATAAGTACAATTTACAAAACTGAAATGAAATAATTCAAAAATAACAAGAGAGGGCTATTTTGAATTCTGTTAGGTGAAGTTTTTGTTGTTGTTTATGTTTTCTGTTTTTAAGTAAAACACAGTAAGAGTTGTCCAAGCTTTTCAAATGCCACAGTTATCAAGGGAGGTAAATCATGGTTTCCTCTGGATTACAATTTGACTTGGGCACAAAGTCTTATGCTTGCTTCAGAGACTTATTCCATTAAAAAGAGTGAGAATTTGCATTAAATACATTTCTCTGAAAAACAACAGGTATTAGAAGGAAGGAAGGGAATTCCCAGTCCTTGATTTAACAGGAAGAATGGAAGAGAGGAACATTATCAAAAAGCCGCCATTATTTTTTGTAAACCTCTTATAACACCTTTGTTTGCGATAGAGAAAGCAGCGGTGTGTGATTGGTGAGGTGGCCATCCTTCCCCTGTGACCACCTAAGCAGGGACAGAAGAAAGAGGCTAATTCCTGCCCTGCTTTCCCTACAGAAGCAGTGAAGGTCGCTGACTGTGTTGAGCGAAACTGGCTGCTGTGGTACTGGGAGATCCTGAACCAATGGGAACTCTCTTGTCTCCACTCCATTCTCTTTGCATGAGAAGTCAGTCCCTAAGTCTCTCAAGCCTTCTTGATACAGAGGTTGGAGAAATGGCTTCAAATACCAAAGAGTAACATGAAGGGTGGTGACACTTGACAGCGAGGGCCAGTTTGGCTAATTCAGCCCCCAACATAAAGCGCACCCCCAACCCAAAGTGCACGCTCGGGAAAACACACACACACACACACACACACACACACACACACACACACACGTTCACTTCCTGATTTCTCCCCTACTACCCAAATAATCCAGATGGCTACCCATATGCTTCTCCCCCAACTGCATTTTCATATTATATGCTGAATGTAAATATCACCAACAGCCAAGAAGACTGTTTTCCATATATTTAAACCCAAATGGCTTAAATCTCAGTGTGTGTGGAAGATAACCCAGTTTACAGTAGCCTTAAATCCCATTTCAAAGTCCTGATTAGGAGAGATGTGATGAAGAGATAGCCTGGGTTCTTTTTTCAGGGCACTGGCATTTTTTTTTTTTTTCTTTGTGGAAAGGATATGAGTAGTGGAAGACAGCAGGTGTCCCGCTGGGAACCAACAGGAGTCTAATCTCAGATGGCTTCCAGGAAGAGGTGGGGTTTGAACTGCGCACTGAAGGTTCAGTCTGAGTCTAAATGGTAAGGAGTACAGTTATTATGGTAAAGGGGGAAGTCATAACATCTCATCTGATCTAAGGTGGGCAAATGAGTGCTTATGCAAACAACGGAATGAATGAACCAATGGCAAAAACAGAAACCAAAACACAACAAAAAACCAT
This sequence comes from Onychomys torridus, assembly GCF_903995425.1. NCBI lineage: Eukaryota > Metazoa > Chordata > Mammalia > Rodentia > Cricetidae > Onychomys > Onychomys torridus. The sequence continues at coordinate 18,530,441 of NC_050463.1, forward strand.
GCAAAAACAAAACCTTATAAATTCCTCTGAACATTTTGCCCTGGGATGGCCTGCCTTCTCTACCACCCGAATATCCACTTAGCTCTCTCCAACTTTATAATGTCAATGTTCTACTCTAGAAGCCAACCAGGGAAGTCAGCATGAGGCTGCTGTTGATGTCTGGGGCTGACATCATCAGGTTTTGCTGGTATCATCAGGTGAGTGCGTGTTCTTGATCTGAGACCTCTACAGATGGACATTGCCACCATCGCTGCCCTGTGCCCATCCTTGCAAGAGTGAGGGCACACTTCAATTTTTAGTTTTGCGTGTTGAACACCCTTCCTCACACGGCACCAGTTTACCCTCACAGAATGCCAAGCGGCTAATGAGTTAGGTTTGTAGGAAAGGAACCCGCTCTGCTGGACACAGCCTCTGGATGAGACTCAAGGAAAGATGGGCCAGTAGCTGAGTGCAGATAGAGGTTCGAACTCAAAGCAGCTCTACTTTCTCTAACTGAGAGAGACAGAGATGATGTTAGACAATTCTTGTCTGTTTTGGTTCCTTAAGCATAGAAACCATTATGAAGATAGATTATTTATTTATTTCTCTATCTGTAGATGCAATTCTAAACAGTCTTATTAAATAAGAAACACAGAGCCAAATGCAAAGTTAAAAGCCCAGAGTCAGAGAGCAGTAGCCAAGAGCTAAGACCACCTTCTTACCACTCCAGATTATTTATTTATTTTTCTTTCTATCTATCTATCTATCTATCTATCTATCTATCTATCTATCCATTCATCCATCCATCTATCTGTCTATCTATCTATCTATCTATCTATCTATCTATCTATCTATCTATCATTTATTTATTTATTTTTACCTAGCTCTTGTTGCCAGCAACGGCAGCAAGATTTGGGTGATATTAACCAATTATGAACATTTTTTCCCTCTTCTAGAAATAGGTGCTCATTAGTTTGAACTCTAAGATATAAATTCACTCTGATTGTGGTGGTATAAACTTGTAATCCCCATGCCTGAGAGGTAGAAGCAGGAGGGTCAGCAGTTCAAGGTCAACCTTGGCTATATAGCAAGTTCAAGGCCAGTCTAGATTGCAGGAGACCGTGTCTCAAAAAAAGAACACAAATTGCAAAAGTGGAAGCAGAAAAATGAATAACCCTGGCACGATGTGACGGCTACACCTCTCCTGATTTCCCTTCAGGTGTGCTGATGTGCTAGAGTAGGTCTTTGAATCTGAGCTAGGAACCCCACACTGGGACACAGCAGGCACAGGCTCTTCAGAAAAGCATTTTACTTGAGTAAAGTGGGTCCCAGACTACAATGAATCGTTCCCTAAGCAGGGCATTTCATCTGTCATTCCTCTTGTAAGTATCACCTCCGCTTGGCTATCACCCTCACCTCCAGAGACCTCTCTTCTCCAGTCATCCCTCTCTACTTACTCATCTTTCTCTTCTTACTAAAAATGCCACTGTTCCTTCGCAAACGAAGCATGAAAGACAGCAAGTTGAAAGCAATTCAATTTCAATATTAAACAGACATCTTTTGAGCTTCCAGGACTGAAGCAAAGGCCCTTCCATGGGAAGTACCTAATTCAAAGGGCACAGCAGGGTAAAGAAGGGTGCTACACGGATTGTGCAAGAGAAACCCGCCCAGCCACCCTCCAGGTAGCAACCCTCAGAGGTCATCCAGGGGAAGCTGATTTCCCAGGAGCCCGTCTCTTCCTGGTTGTAAAATGTTTTCAGAAGACACAGTCAGAATGCAGACTTTAACAGTGTGAGGAGAAAAGTCCACCCCTCCCCACATTCAGGGACAGAGTCCAGGAAGGACGCTATTCCACAGCATTGCTCTGATGGTTGCCTAACTGACCTCAATTTATGTGGGCACTGAACAGGCGTGTATGTGTGTGTGCAGAACATTTACAGGGTTAGCTAATTTAGGCTAGTCTGGGAGTCTTGGTACAAAGGAGGAAGTAAGTATTGGATGACCCTGTGTGGGGGTGTCGAGGGGAGGGAGGAGTCTACAGAGATTAGGAAATGGAGAGAGACTGTGATTTCATTTTAATGAGTCTCCTATTTCCCTGGAGAGTTGTTCTGAGTCCACGATCTTCTTTCTCTCCCATTTACTTCTTTGCAGTGATCTGTGGAAAAGCACCGAGCTGAGGAGGGTGAGAGGAACATGTGGGCCCAAGCAGAATTCTGAAGGAAGCCTGCTCCCAGCTTCCAGAAATCCCAAGTCACAGGAGAACTAAGTATTGACCCATCACCAGGAATGACACAGTCTCTCAACTCCTTTTTCCGTGTGAGGGACGAAAATGCTGGGTCAAGAGTGGTTGATGCTGAGACATCTCTTGATATGAGAACAGCATTCCTGAGTCCCACCTGGTCCCTCCTTCAAGGGAAGCTAGATTAGAAGGGGGTGGGGGCTCTGAGAATCTGCAAAAGCAGCAGCATGCTGGGCAGATGAAGGCAGAAAACGTGCCTCAGAGACAGCTAGTCTGTCCACACACAAAAGGAAGGCATGAACGGAACTGAAGGGGCCACTACGTTTTGTCCCCCAGTCACAGCCCCAGTGTCCTCAGAAGGTCTCCAGCCCTCTGCAGCCATCTAGACATGTGTCAGAATGGTTGAAAAGCCCATTCTATCAAGTTTAACAACTTTCTGGTGTAACTTCTGAGAGGCCTGATTGCTTATTCATGCGGAAGCAAGACGCCCAGTTCATTTTGCCTGTTTTTGCTACTCTTTGTTGGTTTGGGGTGTGTTATGGTAGCTGCAAATGGCTTCTCAAGTGACATTTGCTGACATTCAGTGAAGTACATTTATCAGCATTCACTAGCTCACCTCTACACATGCAATCCATTTTGTTTTGTTCTTTGTGGCAACCTCCTTCCCGACACCCGTGCCCTGAAAATGATAAATGGCAAGGTGGCGTATTTCTCAAGCTGCACTCAAATGTCACTGTGAAAAATCTTTAATGGACTAAGTGTAGCTTTTCACGTTACAACTTGTCAGGTACTGAGAAATTCTAGAGTTTCTCCTTAATCCACAAGTCATTGGAACCACACATCTGCAGGCAGAGACTAATTATAAGTTGTACCAGTCAGACCTGGGCAAGCAGAGACCAAGGGGAAAACATTTGGTATCAGTTAATTCTTTATTACTATCATTATTATTATTATTATTCTCACTCCATTTTTGCTACTTCTTTTTCTACTTAGAGAATGTGCCAGGTATGAGCAATCTGTTATTCTAATTAATTGAGTGACAGCCCCCAACTAGCTCTCCACGCAGGCTCACAATCTCCACATACACTCAGCTTTCTCCATAATGCTTTTCATCTTTTCCTCCAAGACTCAAAATCCTCTAGACTTCTCCCCTCCAAATATGTGACTCTGAATCATAATCCAGGCCCCTAAGGGTTGGTCATAATGCGGTAGTTGAGAGGTATCTGAGATACCTCTCCTGTCTACACTCATCAGAGCGCATGATCATACAGCCTTACAGCAGAGCCAAGAAACTCACATCACCAATGAATAATCCTGCATTTCCCTCTCCTGCTGCACACCTGGTCATCACCATGCCATTTTCATGATGGTGGCCTACACTAAGTCTTGCACAGGGCTTGCTCAAGCTGGTTTGACCTCTGTGAATAGAATCAGTTTACTGGCTTTGCTCCATGGACAAGACAGCCTCATCTATTGGCCATGGTTTCAATGTTTTGGTCCCTGCTTCCCAATTCACATGTTGAAACCTCATCACCAATGTGATAGGTAAGGGGGTGGGTTTTTCTGGATTGTTATTAAGTCATTCAGGTGGAATCTTCTGAGGGAGCTTCAGAGAGACATCTGGCCCCCTCCACCATGTAAACCAAAAATCACAATCTCACCAACACCAACTGCCAGGGGCCTTCGTCTTCCATTTCCTAACTTCTAGAACTCTTCAGAATAGTTTATTAACCATCCAGATTGTATTTTTATTTATTTTAATTTTATTTTTGTGAGGAAAAGTCTTGTGAAGACGAGACTGGCTCCTAACTTTCTATGTAGCCAAGGATGACCTTGTATTTCTGATGCTCCTACTTCTCTCCATCACCCAGCGGAACTACAAGTGTATGCCCAGTGCTGGGGATTGAACCCAGGCTGCTGTGCATGTTGGATAAACATTCCACTGGCTGAACTATGTCCCTGTCCCTTGGTTTCTGAAATTTTGTTATAGCAGCCTGAGCAGACTGAGACATCACCATAGATGCAAGAATTGACTGATTTGTACATGTCTGTATTGCATCCTAATGAATGCACCATAATCAATTAATATTGATTCTGTAGTTCAGTTTAGAGGTCAAAGAGTGGGGGAGGGAGAATTCTAAATCTAAGAAAAAGAGTATTACTAAAGACTGTACCACCATGGTTGTTATGGGCTAGATGCTAAAGACTGGAAGATTTTTGCTAGGCCCTACCTAGCTGTAGGCCCCTTTTCCCACCAGATGTTCTCCACCCCACCCCCATCTCTTTATGTGAGTTATTGTCTCCTGTCTTCTCTGTCTTCAGCCCTTTGGGACCCCTCTAACAAGTACAGAGTTCTGGTAATGTAGAGGCTGAGCAGCTGAATAGTTTTAACCATCTAAAATCCATAGACCCTACCACTTCAATGTTGTTGTTGCACAAAAAAAAAAAAAAAAAAAAAAAAAAAAAAGCTTTGTTTCTGCTGGTCATATTTGCCCTATTTGTTTTCTGAAATGTGGTTCTTCAGAACTGGGCTAAACCTTTTACCTCAACTCACATATGTAGCTAGAAGATTTCCTGTGTCCTAGCCTACCAGTGGTCAGGATAAATCTCACATGCCAATCCCGCAGCCACTCAGATCCAAGTAAACACACAGAGGCTAATATTAATTAAAAGTGTTTGGCCATTTTCTCAGGCTTATAACTGACTAGCTCTTACATATAAATCAACCCATTTCTGTAAATCTAAACCTTGCCATGTGACTTATGGTTTACCGGTATCTTAACATCTTGCTTCCTCTGTGTCTGGCTGGCAACTCCTGACTTAGCCTTCCTGTTCCCAGAATTCTCCTCTCTCTTTGTCCTGCCTATACTTCCTGCCTGGCTACTGGACAATCAGCACTTTATTTATTAACCAATCAGAGCAACACACTCACAGTATACAGAGCGATATCCACAGCACACATACTAGTTAGAGTGAAGAAAGAAAGTCATGTGTACCCTCAATGTACAGGCGCAGCAGGGCAGAACAAGTGTCATTCATGTTAGACCCCTGTGCCACATGTGCAGAAAGTAGAGAGCCAAGGCTAGTCCGCTGAGCAGGGGTTGTATATGAGACTATGTCAAGCCCAGTAACGTCTGGAGCCATAGCTCCTAGGAGGCCAGGACATCATGGAAGATAAAAAAATCCAGTGTCCAAATAGTTTTGACAGGGTAGATGATCAAACCAGATCACCAAAGGGGCAGGGATCCTGTATCTCTTTGGAACCCACTAAACACAAAGCTGAGACCAGATTGGGGTGACTTTAAGTTTTTATTTGAAGTGCTGGTAATTAAACTCAGGGTTTCACACATGCTAGACAAGAAGCACACTCAGGGGTGACTTTCTTCCCCCTTCTGAGGGGAGGGATCAGAAGCAGGGGTGGAGTCAGGGTCTTACCATGTAGCCTGGTTGGCCTGAAATTCTCTATTTAGATCAGGCTGGCCTAGAGTTCATAGAGATCCACCTGCCTCTGCTTCCTGAGTGCTGCTCTTAAAGGTGTGTGCCACCACACCCAGTGCCTAGGGATGAGTTTTAAAGGCAACGATTATATCTTTATTTACCTGGCTGCTTTATTATTTGGCCTATAAGGTGTATGAGGTGAGGTCAAAAGATAAGCAGCAGGCATAGTGGCACCCTACTTTAATCCCTTTCTCTTTAGTACACAGAGAAATCTTGTCTCAAAAAACAAACAAACAAACAAAGAAGATAGGAGATGCACACATAAAACTTTTGTTATAGGTTTGCTTTTTTTTTTCCTCCCATGATTTCTGCAAAACTAGTCTAAACAAGCAACTACCACCACCACTATCCCCAGATCAATGAAGTACCTCTTCCCTGTCTGTTGATGAGCATAATGGTTAGGCTCTGTTAAGGGTAGGACCCTAGATAAGATCTCTGAAATGATATCTCCTGGGTGTGGGTGTGTGTCTGTGGTGTTTGTGTGAGAATGTAAAGTGTGTACATACTCAGCTGTGCTGAAGGAAGTGCTGGGACAGAGGTGAGTGAAACATTTTTGGAAACAAGAAAATGTAAGGATGCCCTGCATTCAGTTTTCCTACCTGACAAATCCATCTTCATCTGTAATTACAGGGCACATGTAATAATTAATGTGATCTTGCTTTTCAGAATTTCTCATATATTCCAGAAGGTCTTCCTTTGATTTAACTGTTTCAAAGCACAGGCAAGTGTGGGATATTTGTGGGATATTTGTACACTGAGTGAAGATATATTGCTGTGATTGGTGTGAAAAAAAAAGCTGAATGGCCAATAGCTACTCAGGTGCATAGGTGAGACTTTCTAGCAGAGAGAGAACTCTGGGGAGAAGGCGGGTCACCAGCCAGGCACCGGGGAAGCAGCATGGATAGTATGGAGAGTTGAAGTCAGGAGCCATGTAACAGAATGTAGATTAAAGCAAATGGGTTAAGTTATAAGAGCTAGTGAGACAAGCCTAACTAAGGCCACACTTTCATAAGTAAGAAGTCTCCATGTCATTATTTGTGAGCTGGCAGTTGGGACAGAGAAAGACTTGCTCTATTTGGCACCCAATTTGGGGCACATATGCAGAGCCCATTGCTTGCAGTGTACAGAGGCACTGTGGCTCATTGCAGAGGCCCTGCTATGAGCAGCTGATGTGTTATTCTGCACCAGGAGACTTGATAGAAACACCTGTCACAGCATAGACAACAGCAGCTTCTCAGAGCTGGGACAGCTAGGTGGACCCAAAGAGGGCAGAGCCAGTCACCAGTGCTATAAGCTGAAGCCACTTGGCAGAGGGCCTAGCCAAACAGTTTAAGATTGTCTCATGTGGTCAAGAATGTTGTAGGTGCTTAGTACAATCAGGTCCAGACCAAAGAAAACTCTAAACACACACACACACACACACACACACACACACACACACACACACACAGACAGTCATAGAAAAAATAGCTTAAAAATAATAAGTAAAGTCTTTAAATAAAAATAAAGTAATATAACAACAATAAGCCACATAAAGATGGGAAATGCATAGGGTGTCTGGATCCTGTATGGTGTTTTGTTGGCTTTGAATTCTTTTAAATGCTAATGAACAAAAAATAGATGCTGAGAGACATTGGATTATGGGAACTGCTAAATTAAACCAAACTATGTATTTTAAGAATGTCTTAACTTCAACATGGAAATCTGAAAATATGTCGCATTGGGTGAGAGGTTTTGCTTGTGTTTCCACAGGAAATGAAAAGCTGTGGATTCATTCAAAGTTAATTGAGATCAGATTTGATAGGCAGAGACCTCCTGGGGATCTTGGATACAGAAAAAGCCAAGAAAGACTCCAGGTCAGGTGGTGTCTATACTGATCCCTCAACATGGAAACATCTCTGAGGGGGACGAGACACGATAAATCTTGTTGGCTATGGAGTCCTCATGACTTATTACATGCCAGCATTTCATATGGCATGGATAGAGGTTTAGTTATACAGTCCAAAGAAACTTACAAACTTAACAGATGACTTTTACCTGCTCAAATATTTAAAAAAATCATCTTTAACCAACTTTTACACACTGGAAATTCCATACCTGTGTTAATGCACATATATATGTTATCTTTAAAAGTTTGTGTGTTTTCAGAAAAAAAGTAGACACCAATGAAGGCAAGTAGCCCAAGTGATCCAGCCTCTCAGAATGCCTCTGTTGCAGTTTCAAAACTGCTAGCTGAGATAGTCTAGCCACACAGACTATCCAGCTAAGACTTCAAATAAGCTCTACACTTTCCCACCACACAGAGACTAAACAAAAACAGTACAGCTAGCTCTCCCAGGACTTGACCATTATCCCAATTTTCTTAGGGTCCCCTAAAGATGCTGTCACCTCCAGACAACAGAAAGCAGTGTAGAGACCATGATGCTCACATTCCCAAGAAGTGGGATGTGTGGTTTTTGTTCATTTGGAGGGTTATGGATATTTGGAGGGGGTTTGGTTACAAGTTGTTATTGGTCATGGTCAAGAAAAAAGCTAAACAAAGGAGATTAGATTCAAGGATCTCTTTCTGAAGGGAAAAAGGGGGATATAGTATAGAAATGATGAGATAATAGGGCAGATTATTGAGTCTACTTTTGAACAACCACTAGTCTCTAATATTTTACATTGGTATGGACTTTTGTATGTTGATACACATTTAAGGTTGTTTTTGTTTTACTGTATATATGATTCTACTCTTGTTTAAGGTGTTTTACCTATGCACCTCACTTAACAATCTAATGTAAATTCTAGTCCTTAGAAGCTTTTTAGGATAATAAAGAAATACAAGTTAGTAGTTAGTTATCTATAATAATCAAAGTTGTAGTCATGTTAGATATGTTTTCAAGGTTAAACAGAGATATATTTTAAATAGATAAATGATCTTCAAACACTTCAAAACCTACAGAATATGGCATTTAAAATGCTCTAATAACATAAGGTTTTTCATGAAGGTGAGACGTGTCTGTCTTCTCCTGGCAGCATCCATTTACTTCAAAAAAGGATGATGATGGGTATTGAAGAACCTCCTTATGGGGTTTACTTTCTATGTGGCAAAGCTAGCCATCTGGGCAAGAAACTGCTTTTTCCTTAACTGCTGACAGAATGCTGTCCAAATTGGACAAACAAGACACACAAAAGAAGGCAACTGTTGAACTTTGCCAAGACAAGTTAGGACAGTCCTTGAGAATTCCTGCTTCACAGAAAAATCTGTCAGATATTCAAGGCCTGTAGGCTAAAGATGGATGCCCCAACATTGCAGAGGAACCTTGGGTGACTGTCAAGGCAGTCAGATGTCTCTGTCATTTCTATAGTTTTGGAAGTTGTTTGTTCTGCACCTCCTGCTTACTCAGTTAATATGAAATCCTTCTCAGGTCTCTGATGTAATTGAAGATGATATAGTTATAGTTGCAGTTTTCCTTGTTACCAAATTTAAAAAGCTCACAAAGAGGTATAAAGTGTATAAGGTTGAGAGACATGAAAGCTTAAATTGTTTATCTAAGAAAATGTTTTGAAGTGTAAAAGGATAGTTTTATGGTGTGGTAATACAAGTTATGATAGAAAATGGTTTAGGTATAAAACTTTAAATTCATCATGGTAAGATAGATAACAGAGTAATTTCTCTGAATATGCCAAATATAAATGACTTGGACATTTTGAATGTAATTCTTACCTGATAATTGTTCTTGTCGTATATAGTTTTACTATGTTAGAGTTAAAAACCTTTACTTTGTATTTAGATGATAAGGGAGAAATGTTGTGTGATATTTGTACACTGTGTGAAGATATATTGCTCTGATTGGCTTAATAAAGAACTGAATGGACAATAGCTAGGCAGGAGGTATAGGCAGGATTTCCATAAAGAGAAAGGAAGAGGAGGAGGAGTTGAGGGCCAGGAGACACCAGGAGTCACAGAGAGGAGACAGGAGGTGTAAGATGGAAGAGAGGTAACACCACGTGATGGAACGTAGATTAATATAAATGGATTAATTTAAGTTATAAGAGCTAGTAGGTGGTAGAGTGCTTGCCTAGCAAGAGGAGCAAGGCTCTGGGTTCCAGCCTCAGCTCAGGAAAAAAATAAAATGACAGTGGGACAAGCCTAAGCTAAGGCCAAGCTTTCATAATTAATTAATCTCCATGCCGTTATTTGTGAGCTGACAGCCCTCCAAAAAAAAAATCTGACTACATGTGGCATCCAACATGGGGTTCAAACCCACAACCGTGAGATTAAGAGTCTCATGCTCTAACAACTGAGCTCTCTGAGTCTCTTAAATGAGCCTCGCCTCTGTACACTGCAAGCAGTGAGCTCTGTGTATGTGCCCCACATTGGGTACCAAATATAATAACTCTTTCTCTGTCCCATCAGCCAGCTTCCAAATAATGACACAGAAACTTCTTATTAATTATGAAAGCCCAGCCTATAGCTTTTTAAGGGGGAAATGTGGTAGAATATTTGTATACTGTGTGAAGATATGGTATGATAAAAAGCTGAGTGGCCAATAGCTAGGCAGGAGGTATAGGTGGGACTTCTGGGCAGAGAAAGAACTCTGAGAAGAAGAAGGCAGACAAGGAGGAAGCAGTATGGGCAGTACAGAGAGCTGAGGTAACAAGGCTCATGACAGAATGTGGATTGAACTAAATGGGTTAATTTAAGTTATAAGACCTAGTGGGACAAGCCTAAGCTAAGGCAGAGCTTTCATAATTAATAAATCTCCATGTCATTATTTGTGAGCTGCTGTCCCCCTCCCCCAATCCTACTGTAGGCAAGGAAGAACTCTCCTGAAGTCATTCAGGGAGGATGTTCTCTCCTCTGTGAAACTGTAGTTGGCACAATGCTAGGACATGGATTGTCACATCTAGTGAGCTCCTCAGGGCTGAACCCCTCCTTTGGAGAGGAACTGGATTGCACCTCCTTCAGACATCATCACACTCTAGCCTTTTCATGCACTGGTCTCTGGGCAAAAACTTTCCAAATCTTTCCCTGTAACCCTCACCCTCTTCTTGAGTGCCTTTCACCTTTGTCCAGGCTCTGGGAGGCATCCACTCCTCCAGGAATCCCTTCTCTGTTCCACAGTCAGCAATATCATTTCCCTCCATCCAGTACTCCACCACCTCTGTGTTTCCAGGCAGCAAGCTCCTTGTGTTCAGGGCGATGGCTCAGTTGTAGCTGGGCAGTAAGTTCACCACTCTGTTTATAGGGCAGGACAGGCACTACAGCAGCAGAGCCAAGAGAAGGAAACAGGCAGCAGGATCTTGAGCACAAGGAAAGGAATTCTTTGTTGTTTTGCTTCTCTGCATCCCCACCACACCGCCAAGACTGGGAATGACATCCAGTTGGGTGCCACACATCCTGAGGGAAAGGTTGAGGATGGATGCAATGCTGTCACTTGGGAACAATGGGGACAAAGAGAGGACACACAGAGGTTAGGCATATAGTGGGGGCAAGTAGTGTAACCTGAACCCATTCACCCAAATTCCAAGCCTTCTCTGGTTATCGTCCCATGTTCTCAGCTCTTGGAAAACCTTTCCTTCCTCTCTCTCCCAATTTCTCCCATGCTACATTACTAGAATTGGGTGTCTGATCTGAAAGTCTGCTGTCAACCAAATAGCATCTCATATTTTATGTCATTTTTTTTTCTGCCTATCTACCATCATACCTCTTTATTCATCTCCGAAGCTCCACTGTCATGGCATTGTTATAACAAACTTCCTTACACCAGCAAGGGGTGATGCAAACTCCGGGTCATGGGCCAACTCTAGAGGCCACCTGGAGTTATAAACTGCCTTTCAGTGGGTACAGCTATGTCACCCATTTACATAGGCTTGTGGCTGCTTTCTTGCTACCACAAGGCAGGCTGGGTAAAGTCTAATTTATTTACTCTCTGGCCCTTTATGAGAAAGCTTATGTGCTCCTCTTTTAGATTCTAGAATACATACACGTGTGCTGAGGATGTGATGGCATACAGACGAAGAACTCATTGGTGGTACTGGAGCTAGAGAGGCCAGGAAAGGAGCTATAAGAGCAAACACCATGTGAAGGACACAGACGAAATGTTTCAGAGTGCAGATGAAGTGACTTTTATTGCTTATTCTTCCAGTTTAGAGACTAAAACCCAGGGCTGTGAACATGCAAGGTGAGTGGGCTTTACCCCTGAGGTTCCAGGAGTGGGCTTTGAGAAGAGGGAGAACACTTATCCTTTCTGGCAAGCAGGAAAGCAGAGCAGAGCACAGTACAGGTACAGGCAGCATGAGGGGGGGGGGTAAGTAGGAGCAGAAAGTGCCATGTAGGTCCATCTGTGCTGACTAGCTCATCCTCAGTGTGGGAGGGCTCAGCTGTAGCTAATACTGCTTGTTCCTGTTCACGTCCAATGGCTTTCATGAAAACCACCTAAGCAACCACTGATAGCTCCTGTGAACCTCCTCCACGTCTCACCTACCAGCTTCCCTTGACCATAAAACAGATCCAGAGATCCATGACACTCTTGTCACAGTATCATTCCAACTGCTGCACTTGGGTTATTGATCTCAAGGACAGGGTGTGCCAGCCTGTCAGGCCTTCTGTCTACCTCTGGACACACAGAGTCCACCCTGCCCTAAGACCTTGGAGCAGTTTCACTCTGCCTTGGACGCTCTTTCCTCACATCTCCATAGCGGGATCTTTCCCATTGAGTGCATCTTACTTCTGAACTTCCTGTCAGGAGCCTGTCTCTCTTGGCCCCTAAAGGTACTTCACCCAATTCCTCTGATGTCTCACCATCTCTAAAGCTCTTTGCATCCTTTGAAGTTATCAGTTGACCTGTTTCCTTCTCCTTGGTCTAGCATGTAGGTCTACAGGCGCAGGGGTGCCCTGTCATAAGAAGTCTACAGGAGCAGGGGTGCCCCTGTCATTAGAAGTCTACAGGAGCAGGGGTGCCCTGTCGCTGTTTCCTTCACTATCGTGTCCCTGGCATCAGGAACACTGCCTTTCCCCTCGTTGGTGACTGGCCATCATTTGTTAGTAAAATAAGCCTTTACATTCAAATTCTTTAACTCGGGAACACAGGGGTGAAGATTTGTCTGCTAGGATGGCCGGAAGCCTTTTCAGACCTCCCTGGGGAAGCCCCAGGAAGCACCCTAAAAGCACTAATGTGCAAGCCTAACTTGTTTAAGTCAGACTCTCCAGGGGTGGGGGAATCTGGACTCTGCTGCACAAGCACATAGGCAATGTGCTACAGCCAGCAGGGCTTGGCGAGGGGATTGGTATTTAGAAAGTTCTGGACTCCATTGGGTTTTACAGCAATCAATAGACACCTCTGTGGAACCAAGCCCTGATTCAGGGAACATCCTGGTTGTAAGAAAGAAAAACCAGCCCAACATTAGAAAGGAGACTTGATATGGACATGGTGGCTCATGCCAGCCCTCAGGAGGATTACATAGTGAGTTTAAGTCTAGCCTGGGCTATGGAGTGAGACTTTGTCTCAAAAATCTGAGCACTGGGGATGTGGCTCAGGGATACAGTACTAGTGTAGCAATACAAATCCTTGGGTTTGATTCACTACATCTCAAAAAGAATACAAAATGAGACTAAAAATACAGGAGAACCCCAAAGAGTACATGGCAGGGGAGCAGCTGCTTTTTGTTCGTGTGGTTTTGGTTTCTCCATATAGCCTTGGCTGTCCTGGAACTCGCTCTGTAGACCAGGCTGGCCTCCGAACTCATAGAGATCTGCCTGCCTCTGCCTCCCAAGTGCTGGGATTAAAGGCATGCGCCACCACCGCCTGGCCTGTCTGTAACTTCAATCCCAGTGAATTCCCTACCCTCTTCTGACCTCCATGGGTTCCTGGCACACATTTGGTGCATGCACACACACACACACACACACACATGCACACGCATAGGCACACACACACACAACCAGAGTATTTCCCCACTTCAGGAAGCCAGCAAACACCCATTTGCTTTACTATAGGCTCTCCTGGGCAGTTTTCTTGTTTGTAAAATGTAAGACCTGTTCCAAAGCCTAGTGGGCCACAGCTTGTTCCCTCAGGGCTGGTGTCTTCCCGTGGCAGGGGCTTGGTGTGGGTTAGTCCACTGCAAATCATGAGTTATGAACTAACACTACAGTATGAAATCTTCAACTTAAATCCTCTGCAGACATTAGTAGCACCTCCTAAGTGACTTTAATAGGGCAGATCTCAGAGAAACACGGAGAGGGGCCAAGTCAGCCTTGGGGGATATGCCAAGCATTGGAACGCTGGTTGCAGGCTCTGCAGTAGGTAGAGAGCAGAGAGGAAGGGACTTGGGGAGCTGCTTCATGAAGCTGTGAACTCGGGGTTGGAGGAGCAAAAGTTTCGTTTTGGGTTTTCAAGACAAGGTTTGACTGTGTAGCCCTGGCTGTCCTGGTCTCAAACTCAGAGATCCGCCAGCCTCCACCCCCTGTGTGCTGAGATTAAAGGTGTGCACCACCACTGCCTAGCTCTGACCCACCTTTCTAGCAATTTCTCTTCAAATTTCCCTTTTACTCATAAGTCAGAGCTTAGCTCCTGTCTCCTCATCTAACCCCGAGGTCAAACAGAGGCTTAGTCAGTGTCAAGATCTGAGAGGGCAGAAACAGTTCTTAGTGGGCTTGGGACCTGGTCAAGCCACTGCACTGGAGACAGGGAACCAGACATGCCCATGGCTTGGGAGCAAGGCCGGGGAGGGACTACCCTCTTTCTAAAGGCCGGGCCTCAGTGCCGAGTGCTTTGATTATCAACTGTGTTCTGACTCACCAGCTAGAAACCTCTATTTTTTTTTTTTTTTTTTTTTTTAATACCTGTCCTCACAACAAAAGAATATTCTCAGGGAGTGAAGTGCAATTCCAGGACCTTCATTTTTTGCATTAGTCATTCAGTCAGCACCAAGGGACAGCCTCTGTGCTGACCTTGTGTATGCAAATGAGGATGCAAATGAGGGAAACAGGCTCAGTCCTCCCGTTGACCAAAAGTGTAGCATTCTTCCAGGCCTCAGTCTCCTCGGCTGTAAAATGGGAGGACTGAACCACATCAGTTTACCATAAGTGAGAATCCCCTGAAAGGCTTGTTAAAGAACCTGCTGGTCCCTTCTTAAAGTTCCTGATTCAAGAAGCCCAAAGATGCTATCTTTCTAGCAGGTTCTCAGACAGGGCTGAAGTTGCTGGTCCAGGGGACAGGCTTTGAGCGCTGCTGTATCAGGTCCTCTCTCAGGTCCCTGCTAGCTGTGACTATCTCTGATGTGGATCATCTGGTGGAGGCTGGAGACGCTGAAGAGTAGCTGAAGCAGAAAGAGCTGGTGGGGAGCTGGCCTGGAAAATGGAAAAGTCCTGTGAGTTTCATAAGCTTAGGGGCAAATGGATCAGAGATATAAACCCCAACAGAGGCACAAAAGCCTTTGCCTCATAATTTTTTAAAAAATGATTAAAAAATAATTCCCTAACATGAAAGTTCAATCAGATGCTGGAGAAATTATTTCAACTTTCATAGGGGGGAAAGGCGCCACTAAAAAGCTACAAGGGTATTGATGTCTATTAAATATTTGCTTTTCTCTCTAGCCCACACTAGACTGAGTAATTTGTGTTTGGCAGAGACCAGCTGCAATTACATTAGTCAATCCAAAAGCCCAACTTGCTCATACAAAATGCAAACAAATTAGTTAAAATGGCCTAATTAGTGGACTGTAAAATACCAACTGAGGCTGGCAGCCTGATGTGTGTTAGTCAAGAGCACTGTCTCCCTGCACAGGAGGCCCAGAGCTCAGCTGTCTTCTGAGTCAACTCCCATTGGATGGAGGTCTTCTCTGAGGATCTCCATAGCCTGTGATCCAATAGTGGATTTGCCTTGGGTAACCTTTATCTTCTCCTTGCTGGGGACCCAGCCCTCTCTTGGGTCAAGTGGCTCTGATGGATACAAAGTGGCCGAGATAGATACAAAGTGGCTGAGTCAGAGACAAAGTGGCTGAGACAGAGACAAAGTGGCCGAGATTGATCCTCAACTCACTAGCCTGGCTGTTTAGTCTTCCAGGCACTTTGGATTTCTTTTGTTTTTCTAATAATTCTTTTTCTTGTTTGGGGTGCTGGGGATTTACCTAGGGCCTTGGGCATGTTAAGCAAATACTCAACCACTGAATTACACTCACAGTCCTATTCTTTTTGAAAACAGAAATAAGGGCTGGAGAGATGGCTCAAGGGTTGGGAGCACTGGCTGCTCTTCCCGAAGACCCGGGTTCAATTCCCAGCCCCCCACAAGGCAGCTCACAACTGTCTGGAACTCCAGTTCCAGTGGATCTGGCACCCTCACACAGACAGACATACATGCAGGTAAACACCAATGCACATAAAAAAAAAAAAAGAAAGAAAGAAATCTTGGAAAAAATAAACAAAAATGGAAATAATCCCGAGAATTATAATGGCTTATTAGTTTTGGTCTAGTTTTCCCTTTAAAATACTAGAATGTTCTCATCTGATTTGGGATACCACGAGGCAGTTTAGTGGTGAGTGGGGCAGTATGGGGTAATGACCATCATAGGACTTTGGCTGAGGTCAGTGTGCTGTATTCTGGGTATTCATGGTTGTGACTCACAAAATACATCTGTGCTGACCCCCGAAGCTATGTGCAGTCTTTCAATCTGGGCAACACAGATTTGCAGACCTGGAAGAGGCTCAGAGTTCAAGTCCATACTGTGCATCAAGGTCTTCGGAGGTAGCTCATAAGGGTGCTGCAGCCAGGACCTCATGCTAGACATCCCGTTTCAATCAGCCTTGATGAGACACAAAATTTTTCATGTACAGAGTAACTGAGGAAAAGCAAAATAAATAAAATAAGTAATTTAACTGAAGAGACCAATATTGGCACAAGACACCCCAAGACCAAATTCTCAGCACAATGGAGATGTATTTGCCCCCATCACACACAATTGTATCTCCTTAAATTCACTCTTACTCAGAAGGTTGCTTCAGGCTACCTTACCGACTGTGACAGCCATGTTTGCAGGATGCAACTGGACAATGGAGATCTCCACCAGGCCCTCAGAGGGCAGCCTTTGATGACAATTGGCACCCCACATTTCACAAGCCCTTCCCACCAAAGCACATTCCTAGCTCAGTTGCAGCCATACTGTCAGCCTGGTCGAGAACACAAGGTCCAAGGATGTACTACAACTGAAGCCCAGGTGATCAAGTACATAAAATCTGAAGTACCCAGGCAATGGGTGTGGGACACGTGGAGAATCCCTGTCACCTTGATGAATCACATCAGAATAGTTCCCACATACCGGTGGATTCCATCCAAAGACAGAAGAGAATTCACAGGAACACTCACTGCAGAGGACTGAAGGGAAGTTTTTTCCCCCAAATGCTGTAGAATGATGTTTGGTATGACAAAGTACCCTGACAAAGCATCTTGAGGAAGAAAGGGTTAATTTTGACTCAGGGGTTGAGGTTACAGTCATCACAGTGGGGAAGTCAAGGCAGCAGTTGCTGAGGCCCTTGCAATCATCATCACAAAGCTTTGTTTGTACTCCACTTACTTTCCCCTTTTTACACAGTTTAGGATCTCAGCCTAGGGAATGGTGTCACCCACAGTGGTCTTCCCACATCAGTCAGTTAACCTAGGCAAGATAATCCCCGCTAGGCACCACCCAGAGACCAGTCTCCTAGTAACTCTAGATATTGTCAAGTTGATGGTTGAGAATGGCCACCACAGTTCCCTTGACTGATAATTATCTTAAAGGAGGATCTGACCCTTAGGAGCCTGTGCCTCATTGTTTTCATGTGTTCTGCCTTTAATGTGTTCTTCTAAATTTTCTCTTTTCTCATAGGCCTCTATAGGTTTTAGCAGAGTAGAAGACCTGTGACCAAAGAGGCCAGAACAAGGGTAGATGAGGGTTTTTCACCCTCTGGCTTATTGCTTAGACCAGGCTGACCTCAAACTCAGAGATCAGCCTGCCTCTGCCTCCCCAGTACTGGGATTCAAGGCCTGCACCACCACTGCCTGGCAAATTAGCTTAAATTTGATTCCCTCTCAGACATGGCCAGTTGGGGTGTAGCGAGACTCAGGCTAAGGTAAGCCTGGCCTTGTTACCTTCTTAAGTCAGATGCCAAGTGTTATTGTTAACCTTTACCTGTGATGGTTTACATGGGCAGGGTAGTGGGGCTTAATATCACCTTGGAGACAGATGTCTGAGAGGGGTTATCTAGCTTAGATCACTTCATTGAGCAGCATCATTTCGATGGACTGGGGCCCCAGACTGCACAGCAAAAGGAGACAGCTAGCTATCACCAGCATTTATTGCCTTCTGTCTGATTGCAGACACAGCATGACCGGCAGCCTCCTGCTCCTCCTTCTCCTGCTTCTGCAGCTCTGCCTTCCCTAACACTGTGGGCTATATCCCTTCCAGCTATGTGCCAAAACAGACCCTTTGTCAAAGCATTAACCTGCTTTCCAGCAGGTATATTTTGTTTACCAGCAGCAAGGAATAAACTAACATATCATCATCTAAATTTCAAATCCCCCTTCCCAGGACTGCTGTGGCTTGCTTGCATCCCACAGTTTTGTTTGTCTGAAATACACAATTTTGTTTTTCCGAATCTTCTTACTGAAAGTCTGTCATAAAAACAAACAACAACCACAGTTGAGTCTAGGGGATAGCTCAGTGGTAAGTTGCCTGCCTTGAAACTACGAGTTTGATCCCTAGAACCCACATTTTAAAAGGCCAGTAAAACTGGGCAGTGGTGCTGCACACCTTTAATCCCAGCCATCTCGAGGCAGAGGCAGGAGGGTGTCTGTGAGTTCAAGGCCAGCCTGGTCTACAGAGTGAGTTCCAGGATAGTCAAGGCTACACAGAGAAACCCTGTTTTGAAAAACGAACCACCACCAACGAAAAAGCCAGTCCCATGGCACCTGTTTGTAATTCCAGCTGTGGTGAACTATTGCAGGCCAGTTAGAGTCCACTGTCTCAGGGAGGAAAAAATGCAGATGGTGCTTGAGGAACAACATCCGAGGTTGTCCTCTGGCTTCCATAGGTGACCCACACACTTGCATCCCCAGGAACAAATTAGTTGAACTGAGCCAGGCATGGTGTTACATGCCTGTGATTCCAATATTTGGGAGGTACAAGCAGAAGAATCAGGAGTTCATAGCAATGCATCTCTGATTGTGTAAGGAATTCTTCTGGGCTATGTGAGGACCCCTGTCTCAAAGCACACTTCCATGCCAACCTGCTTCCCCGCGCCCCTCCCCCTCACCATAAAAAGAAGAAAGGAAGGAAGGAAAGAAGGAGAAGGAAGAATCAGTTGAATTGAAAATACCTGGGGAATTTTTTTTTTGAAATGCTGAGAATCAAACCCAGGGTCATATACACTAGGCTAATGCTCTGCCATCAGCTGCTCCCAACCCTGAGCTTGTTTTTATTTTCAAATGTTTTCTTAGTAGTTCTTTGAGAATTTTGTGCAGTGTTTTGATTGTGTTTACTCCTTCTCCCAACTTCTCCCAGATCTACTCCCCACTTCCTTACCCAAGACCTTGGGGGTTTTTGTTTGTTTGTTTGTTTGTTTTGTTTTTGAGATAGGGTCTCACTATTCTATCCTAAGTTGGTCTTAAACTGGTGATCCTCCTACCTCTGCCACATCCAACTGAGACTTGTTTCTCTAAATCTAGGCTTCAAGGTTGCAAAGCATGTTCTCTCACTCATGGCTACCATAAGAATCATTCCTTTAAAAGTAAGGTTTTCCTCTCTAGCTGATTTTAATATTTTTTCCCTTAATTGTGTCCTGGAATGGCAGGTCACACACATATGAAGGTAAACATGGCCGCTGGAATGGTAAACCTCCAAGATAGGTTCGGGGACATAGACAACTCAGATCTGGACTCTCTGTGAGCTATTGAGATGAAGTTTCTCCTTCTCTCCCTCCATTCTCTCTCCTCCTCTTTCCCCCCTTCCTCTCTCCCTCCCTCTCTTCTCTTCCCTCCCTCCTCCCCTCTCTTCCCCCTCCCTCCCTCTCCCTCCCTCCCTCCCTCCCTCCCTCCCTCCCTCCCTCTCTCTCTTTCTTTCCAGTGCTGGGGATTCAACCCAGAGACTTTTGCATACTATGGAAGCACTCTATCATTGAGCCAGCCCCTGGTTTAGATAAATAATCTAAACAACACAGAGGGAAACCATCACAGTGAGAACAGAAAGCAGAAAATGCTCTTCCATTTAGGCCCTCTCTAACCTCTGGCTCTTATAATATTTCTGTCACTTTTTCTGCCATCGTCCCTGAGCATAGGGATGGGAGGGCTGATATACACGTCCTATTTGTAGCTGGACACTCCACTGACATTTATTCTCTGTACTTTGGTCTACTGTGCACTAATCTATGGATGTATAGGTTCAGCTATGTATTTAGAGAGCAGGGTGATACTATGTCCATTTAGTGGATTCATGGTAGTCGATGAACTTCTGGGTCCTGTGAGTTCCCCAACCATGGGCTCTTGGCCAGGTTTGGCCAGGTTTACAGATGCAGGAACATGTTTTCTCCAGTGGAGAAAGCCTTAAATCTGATCAGATGACAGACCATTACCCTCCCCCCCCAATGTTACTATGCTGGTCATTGTTGGGGTTCACGGCTGGGTAAGACTACTAATGACTGCCCCCACCCAGCAGCCTACATCAAACTTTCTGGTCCCGTGAAAGCTAGCCAGCAAGGAGGAAGTGCCAACTTGGTTTCTCTATCTTGTGACTCAAGTATTTTCAGAAACAGGATCTTACCATCACATTCTGGTGGACAACCAAGATCGATAAGCTGTATTATTTTGGGGATCATCCAGGACATCCCTGACCAAAAAAATTGAAGGAGGTATCTCACCTCTGTCACTGGGCTTTTTATTTGTCAACCTATGGCTTCTGGGAGGAGAACTGTCCTCTGTGTAGGACAATCCTAATTAAACTCTTTTCTGTAAGATGTATCTCTCTTATAAAATGCTATATGCTTTGGGGAAGCCAAAGTTTACCTGATTTAGCAAATGCCCCCAAGGCCAAAATGTGTGCCAATGCCCCAGTTATTTCCCCAGAGTTCCCCTTTGACCTAGTTGTTTGAATGTGAACATCCCTTAGTTTCTTTCTAATTCATTAATACATTTTTAAAAATGTTCTTTCAAAGCCAGGTATGATGTTGGGTACATGGCACAACCTGTGTTTCCAGCACTTTGTAGGTAGAGGCAGGAGGATCAGAAATCCAAAGTGAGGCTGTACTGCAAAGTAAATTCTGGGTTATATAATGAAACTAGTTGGAGTTATATGAGATCCAATCTCAACCAAACAAATGACACCCCTTTTAAAAAACAACTAAACACACACACACACACACACACACACACACACACACACACACACACAGTGGATAATGCCTATAAAACTACTTGAGACAGGAGGATTATTTTTACTCTTACAGTTTAGGTCCAATTCAGGTGTGGTGGCTCACACCTTTAGTCCTAGCACTGGGGAGACAGAAGCAGGTGGATCTCTGAGTTTGAGGCTAGCCTGATCTACAAAGGGGATTCCAGGACAGCCAGGGCTACACAGAGAAAGAGAAACCCTGTCAAGTCCAGCCTACCTACTGACAATGTAATGAGACCACATCTCTAAAACAAAACCCGAGATGTCTTCAACTACCCTACTATCTTCCTGCAATTCTAGTCTCGTGGGCAAACAATCCATATCCACAAATCCCAGTCTCCCCAATTATAAAATTACCTATTTCCTAGTGTTATTTGAGAGTCATTTGAAGACATTGCACAATAAAAATCCTTTTAATGAAAAACTAAATTACCCTAACAATATTAGAGCACTTTGTGGTTTTGTAGCTGACAGTTAAGGTGAGTAAAGAAACTACCTCAGGACATCTGTTAGCCCAAGTCAGTATTCATCTGGTCCTTCAGCAAGCCTTTGCCGGGCCCCTCTATGGGCAATAGCTAGCCCAAGTTTCACCTGGTGTGTCTATTTCCTGAGGGACTGAACTTGAACCAAAATCAGATATACAACTGACACACACACATTCTCTAGCATATCCTCATGCTCTTAATTAAAATCTATTTATTATTTATTTATTTATTTAGCTGGCAAAGGTTTTTGTTTTGTTTTGTTTTGTTTTTTTTAATTTTTTAAAGGTAAGTTCTTTTTCAATACTGGAATCAAGCCCAGGGCCTCACTAGTCCTAGACCAGTGCTCTGTCTCCCCCTACCAAATCTCTAACCCTAACAGTGCTCTTAGGGGCTGAGGAGATGGCTCCATTGGGAAAGCAATTGCCCTGAAAACACGAGGACCTGAGTTCAGATTCTTAGGGCCCAAGTGAAAAGCAGGACATGGGGGTGCAAACTTGTAACTCCAGCAATGGTGAGATGGTAGGACAAGGCTGGTGGGTCCCTGGAAGCCTGCTGGCTAACTAGTCTAGCCTGCCAAGGGCCAGGCCAGTGAGAGACCCGAGGGACAATACCTACAAGATATTCCTCTGACCCAAGCATGCACGATTAGAATCCTCCCTCTCTGTCTCTCTGTCTCCCTCTTTGTCTTTTTCTGTCTCTGTCTCTCACACACACTCATGCACACATATTCAACTTTCATACACACACACACACACACACACAGGACAAATGCTTTTAAAGCCTAGATTGAGGCAAGTTTAAATGTAATAGCAAGGCTTGGCCCTGTAGGGATTGTAGCTGTTTGTGTAATCCAAGAGAGTTGGGGGAAGTTTCAACATCTGAACATGAACCGTTCAGCTATTAATTAATTATGACTGTCGCTATCAAGTATGACTGTCGCCCAGCACTTAAAGTGCTTGTTCTCACTCACCCAGGCCAGAAGACGTTTGCAAGGAATATTCTATTGGGTGTCAGGGTCCAAGACGCCTAATTGCTGTATCCTCACAGGACATACCTTTGCTTGATGCAGGCCCTGGCTCATGGAGATGGTGGTATTTTCTGGGCCTTTGTCTGCTGCGGCGAGCACTGGGCTCTGGCTTCTCCCTACTCGGTGGGGACTTGTGCTCACTGCCAAAAGGAAAACATCCTCTCGCATCCCAGGAGATTTGGCCCTCGGTCCTGGGTGAAGCGTGCTGGGCTGGCTGCACGTAGAGGGTTGTGGCGTCAGGGGTCAGTGTCAGGGTGTGCTGACTGTAGAGGACAAAGTGACAGGCTGAGCTGGGCAGTAATTAGACAGAGAGCTTCCTCCAGCCAAGCTACAATCAATAGGTCTGCTTGCTCACCGAGGGAAAAGATTAGAGTCCAGCAGATGATGGAAGATAATAACATCTCCCACTTAACTCGCGTTTTCCCTTGTCAAAAGTACCTTCGCCACGTTTTCTCATGGGGTTCTTGGCACAAAGTCCACAGAGGAGAAACTGAGGCCTGGAATCTTGGTGTGGGAGCTAGAACTTCTTTCTCTTTGAACTGCTTGATTTCTCCCTGTCACTCCCTTCCTCTGTGTATCAGAGAGGATGGCTTTATCTATTCAGTATTCAGATTAGTGTTAGTTGAGCACCTACTATGTGCCAGTCTCCACTCTAGGCATAGTGGGTAGAGTTGTGAATGAAGTGTGGCTGTATTTTTTTTTTTTCTAGGAGTTCCACTTAAATAGAAGAAATAAGGAAGAGGACATCAGACAGCGATTTACACTGTGGTAATCATAACTCAGAAAGATTGGATGGTGGGGGGTGGGGAATGGGTGGGTAGGGGAGCCTGGAAAGGCTTTCTGAGCAGGTGACTGCTCAGCTGAGACCTGAATATCAAAAACCTACCTGAATGCCTAGAATGGGCAGCGAGGGAGTGAAGGGACTCAGGATGTGAAATGGCATCTAATCTATGGTTCTGGTCTCTTTAGTCTTTGGCTTAGATGACCTATCTATGAAATGGACACAGTGGTGTCACTCATCAGTGTAGACACTTTCAGTGGCATGCCCCATGCAGATTTGTGATGCGGTCAACACACGCTATCCAACTATATTAGCAAGGGGTTGTGTAACCAATTAGTTAATTAATTAATTTTTTGAGACAGGATATGTAGCCCTGGCTGGCCTAGAACTCCCTAGGTAGACCAGGCTGACTCCAGACTCACAGTGACCTGTCTGCCTCTGCCTCCCAAGTGTTAGGCTTAGGTGTGTGTATGACTACTTTATAGTCACAGGATTTTTAGAAGCTGTAAACATTATTTCCTAGGGGCTTTCTTTTTTTTCTTAAGACAGAGTTTCTCTCTCCACATAGCCCTGACTGTCTGTCCTGGATTTGATTTGTAGACTAGGCTGGCTCGAACTCACAGAGATCGGCATGCCGCTGCCTCCGGAATGCTGGAATTAAAGGCATGCACCTCCATGCCTGGTTTTAAAAAACAAAAACAAAAAAATCCTCTTGTGTGAATGTGTGAGCATGGGTGTGCATGTACCATGGTGCACGTGTGGAAATCAGAGGACAACCTCTCCACTTTGCATCAGGATCTCCTGAGATTCGTCACTGTGTGGGCCAGGCTCGCTGGCCCCTAAACTTGCCAGGATTCTCCTGTCTCTGTCTCCCACCTCACTGTGGGAGCGCTGGAATGGCAGATGCATGCCACTGTGAAACTGTCCAGCTTCATATGAGTTCTGGGGGATATAAACCTAGGTCTTCAAGCTTTCATACCAAATACATTTCCTACCTACAGAGCCATCTCCCCAGTCCTGTTTCCTATTTTAAATGGTGTAACCAAAACAGTCAAGGAGCCCGGCACTCTAATCTAGTCATCTGGGTCCAATTCACATGGTGTACCTGCCATATGGCGTCAGCTTCATAAAAAGCGCCTTTCAATAACACCACTGGGTCTCAGCTTAAACAAATGTTTGCAATGTGTGTGCGTATGTTGTCTGCGTGTATGACTGTGTTCCACATGTCTGACTGAGGGCCTGGCACCTATGGAAGCCAGAAGAGGTGTCGGACCCCCTGGAACTGGAGTTACAGACAGTTGTGTGCTGACATGTGGGTTCTGGGACTCTAACTGTGGTCCTCTGCAAGAGCAGACAGTGCTCTTAACCTCTGAACCATCCCTCCAAGCCACTGGGTCTCAACTATCCAGAGCACCCTTTACTGTACAGAGTCATCCGATAGATCTTTCTAGACACCTGTTAGACTGCAAGCCTCTTGAAGGCTAGAAACATTTCTCACTCATATCGTTCTATGTAATAAGAACATAATAAATCTCTATGGGATTAATATGTGAAAGAGGAAGCTTTATTCCCTCATACCTCTTCTCTACAAAGTTTTCATGTGGGTGGGGTCACTATGAGAACCATTGCGCATCAGGTGAGGGAACCAGAGACTAAGAATTTGGGTAGCTTGCCGTTTCTACCCAGATTCACGTGACTTGATTGGAAGCTCTTGTCTTCTCCACTATGGCAGGAGCCTCCATTAGAGAGAGGTATAACGTTAGACATTTCTCAGTTTAGAAAGGTGAGGTCAGGTTCCCGCAGCCTAGCATCTCTGTGGGTCCCTGGCCAGGAAGGGACTGGTACAATCATTTATTTTCTATGGCAGAGGGTTTGTGGTCGGGCGACCAGGTCAGAGAGCTGTATAAGCTGGTCAAGTTCCTCCAGGGCATTCATTCAGTGCAGCCAACTCCCTTTATCAGCGTTCCCTGGTGGCAAGGCCTTGGGATTGTGTCCTTTGTATTTGGGGATGTTAAGATGCCAGTCAGTTCTAACCACCTGCCAAGAAAATTAAAATTCTGTTTTTTTCTTTTCTTTAAAGGAGAAAGGGAGCAATAAAAGTAAGTTTGTTATTTTAACAAGGCTGGGAAAAAAAAAAAAAAAAACAGCCAGCAGCTTTGGAGAGAGGGTTGGGCATGCAGTTCAGTGGGCAGAGAGCTTGCCCAGCATGCATGAAGCACTGGATGTAACTCCAGAACCACAGAGACTGGGTATACTGCTGCCTGCTGGCATTCCAAGTTCTGAAAGCAGGAGACTCAGAGCAAAAGGTCATCCTTGGCTAATGGGGGACTTGATGCCAGCCTGGGTTATGTGAGACCTTCCCTCAAAACAAGAGGACACACTCACACACACACACCACACAGGTGCATGCACACACACACACACACACACACACACACACACACCACAGGTGCATGCACACACACACACACACACACACACACACACACACCACACAGGTGCATGCACACACACACACACACACTACACACACACACACACACACACACACACACACACACACACACACACCACACAGGTGCACATACACACACACACCACATACACAGGTACATGCATACAACACACACTACATACACAGGTGCACACACACACACCACATACACAGGTACATGCATACAACACACACTACATACACAGGTGCACACACACACACCACACATAGGTGCACACACACACACACACACACACACACACACAGGT